>NC_090351.1:23901117-24204147 GCF_035084215.1 Heptranchias perlo | reverse complement strand
TTTTTAAAAGGTAGACTTGCATTTATACAGTGTCTTATCATGTTTCCCAGAATCATCTCGATCATTTCACATCCAATTAACTATTTTGAAGTGCAGCAGCATTATTATTCAGGCAAACACGGCAGCCATTTTTCCACACAACTAGACAGTATAAATAACAATGAGATGAAAGGCTAGTTAATCTGCTTTTGGCGATGTTGGTTGCTGGAGGATAGTTGGCCAGGATAATTGTTTTGCTCTTTTTCAGATAGTGCCAGGAATTTTTAACATCCACCTGAAACAGAGGCAGGGATGGCCTCAGTTTACCACCTCATCTGAAAGGCGGCATCTCCAACGGCAATGCAGCACTCCTTCAGTACTGCACTGCAGTGTCAACCTACATTATGCACTGGAGTGTCGAATGAATCCACAATTTTTTGACTTGGGTAAGAGTGCTATCAACTGATCTGAGCTGACACTCAGTAAGTAGTAACATTGGAGAAGTAGATAAAACCAAATCAATTTACGAAAGAATTAAAACACAAAGGCTATTTGTTTTCTGTCTTCCCAAATTGAGGATAGATTGAAAGATTAACAGACTTGACCTTTAGTTATATTAGGGGAAATGTTCCAGTCACTGCGCGGAAGTGAAGGGACTGCAGCCTAGTGAGCTTTGTGCTCACTGAAATCAGGCAGGGCTGGCCACAATGGATTTTACAGGGTCAGTCCTAAGTATCCATGCATTAGCAGCTCTGGGCCGGGGTTTGGGCATGCCAGCAGGGACTCACCAAAGTGGGAGATGGGTAACCATGTATTTCATCAGCTCCTATGGGCTTCAGGCCAGAACTAAAGGGATGTGGTGACTTAAAGGTAAGTGGCTTTGTAAGAGGTCAAACATGATTTCAGCTTTCCAAAAGGCTGCAAGGATTTAAAATATTTTTTCAGGCTTTCCAAAGTCTGTGTGGTGGGTGAAAGAACCAAGGTTATGCAAAACAAATGTGGAGGCAGGAAATGGAGCCTATAGTCAAATGATGAAGCAGCGTAGCATGCAAACCCTCTGTTGATGGTTAGTGCAGTGGAAATGCTGCTGCGTGAGGTGGGTACAAGGTGGGTTGTCCAGTTTGGCACTTCAGAGCACCCTTCTCTCTGAATTCTGATGAAGGGTCCCACTGAAACATTAACTTCTCTTTCTCTTTCAGATGATAACTGAATTGCCTTTTCTGTTTTTAGATCAATAATCTGACGGTTTTAAATCTCTGATAGTGGGAATTAGATGGTGCAAGAGTTAGACACTGACCTTCCATCTCTGGGGTGTGGTTCAAATCCAGCCCAGATTGATAGGCTGAAAGTTTCTCTGTCTGCTGGATGTAAAGGTTCTATGTGAACTAATTTTGGATAGTCGCAATCTCGTTTCTGGGTCACATTGTTCTATAACACAAAACTGTTCCTAATGCGGGACTAATTGGCAGTATCACTTAGAGAGGCCATACAATGGCAAGGGTGGGAAATGGAAACATTTTAAAAAAGGCACACTGGAGCAGTTCAGGGTGTTTTGGCTGAGGTTTGGATTGTTGTTATTGTTTGGAGGCAGAACAGTAGGAGCTTTGTTCTACTGTTGGCTGCTGTATACCTGGCCTGGGAGCACTTACTGCTGACCTTGGGTGCTTGAAATAGGAGGATTCCATTCCCTCCTTCTGCATTAACCTTGAGGAATATAAAGAAAATTTATGCATGGATGCATTTTTTGACTGTTTATCCCACTCTTACTTTTTCTAATTTGAAAATCAAAACATGACTATCTAAAGATCTAAAAGATAGGGTGTGCCTCAGATTAAAGGTTTGCAGGCCTCTTAAAACAGACTTGTGACACGTTCTTCTGAAACTTTGATTAAAAGAATTGGAATCAGTTTTATAAACACATCATGCAGCCAATGAAAACAAAAGAGTTCAATGGTGACAGGACATCTGGTTCCAATCATTTCAAAATTGGTATTTACCCAGTCTTCTCACAAATAGTGAGATGTTAGGCATCACGTTATATACACTATATAACAACCCTGTGTTATCCTCGCACCTGTAGCTTATAAACAAGAAAACTAAATGAATTTGCTTTCTTCTGTAACGTGTATTGAAGTGCCACTGATATTGCAAATTTGAGGCCCTTCAGGAAATGTGGCCCAGATACAAGTTCAAGGTGGGTGGGGGTGGGAGGGGGGCGCGGGTGGTGATGACGGCTTCTTTGTTCACATCCTCACATCAATGGTAACAAAACAATAGAGAAAACTCACGCTGCTTCTGAACATGAGCCTTCCTGGAATTCAGGGTTACATAACAACTAGATTAAAAGCATTTTTGTGTGACTGTTTTTTGTTATTTATATTTTGACAGTACTTTTGTTACCAGTCAGCAGGGATCATGGAGAAGGACACTTCTACATCTATTGTTCTGGATAGTGAGTGCAGAGACCTCAATACCAGGGGTAGCAATACACAGCACTATTAAAGATGCACTACACATACTAAAGATCATAGCTGAATAACACTGCAGTTAGATTTGCTAAGTTAACCCACCCAGGGATAATATGTTAGTGTCCTTGCAAGCCTGGAACCATGTAATGGAGCCCATTGATTCTGGGAAATTATAAGTCAGTGTTGGCAGAAAAGAACTCGCTGTGCCAAATTAGAGGCAAATGGAAAGAAAATGTGGGCCTCACAAGGAATGTAGATTGGGATTTGATCATACCTTGAGGCTAAAAGAGCTAATCTCTTCATCTGTGGTGGGTGGTATGATAAAAAAAAAACAAGGAAGCACAGATGTGAACCATGCACTTTCTTCATAATGTTGTAAAGCTTAATACGTAACTTTAATATAGAACAGAAATATGTGCTTCTCATTTAGACATTCCTTGCCTGGCCTATCACATTTGATATTGTCTTTAATTGAATTTGAAACCCATTTTGTGTGAATCAGGCCTAAGCCAACCAGAAACTTCCTACAGAATAAACTAGAAATTCCTGACGATTCTAAAGTCAAGTTGTTCATTTATTCTCAGGTGTGCTGGGCTGATTTGAAGCATGAAAGCACATGAAAATTAAAGAGTACTAAACCAAAATTCTTTGAATATGTCACCAAGTAGTGATGATAGATATTTTGTCTCACAATAAGCTTATTGTGATTTATTGTTTGAGAAATATCAACGCAATATTGATTGCTCAGCCCCTGAAGTTGTGCGTTGCCTCTGAAAAAAAAGTTATTTTTTTTCTAATTTTCCTCAAGAAATCTTTTTTTGTTCAGGATGACAACTCACAATCTGACCTCAGTCACTTTGTCTTCTTATGGAATACTCCTGAAGTTGAAACACTGTGAAATATGAATACGTTTCTAGTCACCCTTTGTGTGTGTGGATAATAAAGTCTCTGGTTTGAACATGTATCCTGATCTCCTTGTGTTCAATAGATTGTCAGAGCATCAAGTAGTATTCAAACTCCAATTGAAAAAAGAGCACAAATTATTATTTACTTAGATATCCACAAGTTCTTTAGATGGGTTCATCTGATGTTGTATTATGACACTCTCAGGTGAGACAGCAGGAGAGTTTTATGATAATCTTGTGTTCCTGAATGACTTTGCCAATTACCTCGTACAAGGTGATGCAAAATAGAATGAGAAACTATGAACTAAAAATTGGGAGTATCAATGGAGTAAATAAAAAGCTAAGTTACCGTCCAATGGTAATTTGGTAATCAGCTGTGAGAAAGCTAAGCTCTTCCCTTATTTCACAGTACGATGAATATCCTCGGACATGAAGCAGAATTCCAGCAACGTAACTATATTTGTCAATCCTCCTATCAGCAAGATTCTTTTATTAAATAGAAAGTAATGAAATTAGTAATTCTCCCAAAGTTGCTAGCAGAGTAAGTGATAACATTCTAATTCCAGACATAAATAGCTGAATATGTGAATTCAAACCCTTCCATTTTATGCTATAACAATCAGCACAAAACATTATGGCCTAGAAATTTGATGAAGCTGCATTGCTTTACAGGCATAAAATGGGTGCCAATGCATCCAATATGGTGGGTGGTGTGCATGCGCATATTCTAAGCAGGAAGGCATCAAAAGAGGCATCCAGGGCTTGCGCCTGAAACAGGTTTTAGGCCCTTTACTGCAAATAAAGGGCCCAATGCCTGTTTGATGCCTCCTTTAGCAAATTGGTTTGCTCTGAACGTAGTCGGCATTGCGCCGGCTGCTTTCAGGAAAAACAGGTTTGCATGCAGCCTAACTAGTGGTCGTTAAAGGGACCGCTGCAGGCTGCCACCAAATAGGTACGTTTTTTAAAAATACTAACTTGAATGTGGAGTCGGGAGGTGCAGAAGTTCTCCCGCTGGCTCCACATTTAAATGACAGGCCATTGTCGACCACAGTTCGCCCCCTCACCCAATCATTGACCCCTTCCCTGCCCAAGACCGACCTGAGGACTACTGCCAGTGATGTAGCTGCCCCAGGAAGCTGTGGAAGCTACATCATTGAATAATTTTAAAACAGAAATAGACAGTTTCCTCGAACTAAAGGGAATTAGGGGTTACGGGGAGCGGGCAGGAAATTGGACATGAATTTAGATTTGAGGTTAGGATCAGATCAGCCATGATCTTATTGAATGGCAGAGCAGGCTCGAGGGGCCGATTGGCCTACTCCTGCTCCTATTTCTTATGTTCTTATGTTGATGCAGAGGCCCTAAATTCAAATGGTCTTCACCAGCGAATTTCCTGGGGATACCCAGCTGGCTTGCTGGACTGATGTAAATAAGTCTGAAGCCCAATATCGAGTGGGCCTTGGGCCTATCTGTTCCAGTGCAGAGATCGATCCCAACCACTCTTCCTGACTTTCAACACAGCACCATGACCGAGCCGCCCCCCCCTCCACCCCATCCTAAACATCTTGGGGGTCAACATTGACCAGAAGCCTAACTGGGCAGCTGTATCAAAACTATGGCTACAAAAGTAGGGCAGAGGCTAAATACTCTGCAATGAATGGATCACCTCATGACACCTCCTCCCGCAAAGCCTCTCCACCATCTACAAAACTCATCACTCACCTGGATGGGTGCAGCCACAACTCTCAAGAAGCTCAACACCATCCAAGACAGAGTAATTTGCTTCATCGGCATCCCTGCCACTGGTCTCAATATCCACCCCCTCCATCACTAGTGCAGTGTAGTAGCCAATATGTATTATCCAGAAGATGCCTGCAGCAACTGAAGAAGGTTACCTGGACAGCACCTCCCTCCACTGCAACTTCTAATCATTGAGAACAAGAGCGGCTATATTCTGGAAATACCATCATCTCGAAGTCCTCCTTGAAATTACACACCATTATGACTGGGATAGATCTTGCTGTTCCTTTGTCATCACTGGAACAACATCCTGGAATTCCCCACCAAACAGTCACTAGGCCTGCAGTGGCTTTAGAAGAAGGCCTATCACCACTTTCTCATGGCAACAAGGCAAGGGCAATAAATGTAGCCTTGCCAGTGTTATCCACATCTTGAGAATATTTTTTTTTAAATCCCCTTCCCTTAATTTAAGGTTCATTCATCCATTTACAAATGCTTAGCTTGAAGAATTTGATTACTGAATTACTGAATAGCTTTCAACACATTAGATATCGCCAGCTACTCCACTGGTAGGTAAAATGAAAGTTTGCACCAAGAACGGAGGAAAGGTTTTGAATCTTGTCCTCAGTTTTATAACTGGTCACCCACACATCTATAAGGCTAGAAATGCAAAGAAAAATGAGAACATTTGTCCATTAAACTACGTGGATTTTTTTGGCTGCGTCTTTTTAAATTATTTACATAGTGGTCACTTTGAAAAGCAGTAGATTAGTGTGAGAACTGGAGTTACCAAGGTTGATGTAACTTGGAGAAATCTTTTGGTGTAGCTGCTTTATAGTGCACACAGATATGAATGTCATCTATAAGAATCAATAATTTTATTGTTCACTATCATGAAAACCAGCTAAACAGGGTGAAATTTAGCAAGGAGTTCATTTATTATTTAAATGTTACTTTCCTATTCTCTTTCTCCACATGTTCTACTTAAAGATTAAACTTTGTTTCTAACCTTTTCATTTCTAACAGAAGCATAGAAAATAGGAGCAGGAGTAGGCCATTCGGCCCTTCGAGCCTGCTCCGCCATTCAATATGATCATGGCTGATCCTTTATCTCAATACCATATTCCCGTTCTCTCCCCATACCCCTTGATGCCTTTTGTGTCTAGAAATCTATCCAGTTCCTTCTTAAATATATTCAGTGACTTGGCCTCCACAGCCTTCTGTGGTAGAGAATTCCACAGGTTCACCACCCTCTGAGTGAAGAAATTTCTCCTCAGTCCTAAATGTCCTACCCCGTATCCTGAGACTGTGACCCCTTGTTCTGGACCCCCCAGCCAGGGGAAACATCCTCCCTGCATCCAATCTGTCTAACCCTGTCAGAATTTTATATGTTTCAATGAGATCCCTGAAAAAATTGACTCTATCGTACATCAGCTGTGGAAGGCAGTAACCAGCACTCTATGCATGTGTTTTGAGTGCGCATGTGTAAATTTTGACCTGCTTTGTTCAACATTGATATGAATGGGGAGAAAACTCCAGCTGTCTGTTTGTAATTTTGTTGAAAATTAAGTCAATACTGTACCAGCTGATGCAATATAGCTGGAGCATTATTCACACTCTCCTAGTAACCAGCTGTATGAGGACCAGGTAGACATTACATGAGTCCCATTTTACACCTGTTTCCCTTCATTGCTAATATCCAATCTTACCCCAGTGCTTTTAGAGTAGGTATGGGGGTGGGGGGGCATGTTAGTCTATAGATACCTACATATTTTCTGGACCTGTTCAGCTGTCAGGCATTACTCAACCATGATCCATAAGGGGGTCAAATCCAAACATTACACTGGAACCTGATCCCATTCACTGTGTAAATACCTGCAGGAGATTGTCTGATTGTCTTAGATTAATACATGGGGAGATCAACCAATTATTCTTGCATGTACCCAGAAGCCAGTTGCTTTCAGCAATTCTCCTAATATGCACTGTCTGGATCCATAATTTATAGGAACTATATAGTCAGAGTGAAGTTTGTATTTATTCCTCTTTAGTCTGCAAATATTCAGACTGCTTGTCTGACCTCCAGTCCTGGATGAGCCGCAATTTCCTCCAGTTAAACATCGAGCAGACCGAAGCCATCGTCCTCGGTCCCCGCCACAAACTCCGTACTCTTGCCATTGATTCCATCCCCCTCCCGGTCCAGGCTGAACCAGACTGTTCAAAACCTCGGCGTCATATTTGATCCTGAGTTGAGTTTCCAACCCGATATCCTCTGAATCACAAAAGTGGCCTACTTCCACCTCTGTAGCAACTCCTGTCTCTGCCCCTGCCTTAGCCCATTTGTTGCCGAAACTCTTATCCATGCCTTTGACTACTCCAATGATCTCCTGGCCAGCAGCCCATCCTCTACCACCATAAACATCCCCCCTGTGCTTGCTGATATACGTTGGCTCCTGTGTGCCCAAACACCTCGATTTTAAAATTCTCATCCTCGTGTTCAAATCGTTTCATGTCCTTGCCCCTCCCAATATCTGTAATCTCCTCCAGCTCTACAGCCCTCTGAGAACTCTGAATTCCTCCAACTTTGACCTCGAAATCCCATCACCCCTCCATTGGCAGCTGTGCCTTCAGCTGTTTGGGCCCTAAGCTCTGGAATTCCCTCCCTGCACCTGGTCGCCTTTTCATCTCCCTCAAAACCCAAACGCTTTGACCAAATTTTTAGTCACCCTTCCGAATATCGCCTTCTTCAGCTCAGTGTTGATTTTTGTCTGATTACGCTCTGTGAAGCGCCTTGGGATGTTTTTTTACATTAAGGATGCTATATAAAGGCAAGTTGTTGTTGTTATTGTTGAATATTTCATTCCCCCTTCCTTTTGTTTTACTCCAGGTAGGCAAACAAATAAACATAAACTACATCAATGTATCTTAGAGACTGGTGCTACATACAGTGTATCCATAAACAACTCTCCAGCCTTTCGTCTAAGGACTCTTGGTGCTGATGTTGCATCAAGCAGACATCCCAGACCATTTTTATATGTTTTGGAAGCCTGAACAAATACCCTTCCATTATAACAACATCAACAACTTGCATTTATACAGCTCCTTTAACATAGTAAAACGTCCCAAGGTGCTTAATTATACTTCTATCTTCAAAGTACATGGAAGGACAGGCACAAATTCTATTGTTTTCATGTTCTAGCTTTTATTTAGTCTATGAGACCAACCGTATATTTTCAAATCCGTCCTTAAAGATTCTTTCAGAGAAATGTGCTACACTGTGGGATATTGCTTCAAAGTGATTTATCTTACACTGTTAAAGTTCAAAAATTAACAGCTTTTTGCAAGTGATTTTTTTTTGTTTGGTATTTTGTAATGAATTCCCCAATTAGTTTTTCCTCCCCGACTTTGAACTGTTACTTCGTCATTACTCTTCTTGAGGAGAAGGCTGGAAGGTCCAGCCCACGGCTAGTTTTGCAGATGACATCATTGGTGTTTCTTGATTGGCTGCCAAAACGTGGACTTGAGTGATGTGGGAAAATAACTCTCCCTGGATAATTTCACTCCCTCACTTTCCCAGATGACCCATCTTAGATTATTATCCTCTAGGGGAAGCCCAAATTCAAATGTTAGTCGGAATTGGAACTGTACAAAAAGCAAGTAACAAAAGGTTTTGATCAATCACAAATATAGTGGAGATTCCCAGTCATTTCCTATTTTGCAATATTATGTTGTTTTATTGCAATCAACCAAAGCATTTATTGTATCATAAAGCTAATAGAAACTTTTGAATTATTCAACTATATTTCTGGGCAATTGTAATAACCTAAAACAAGTAGGATTGCAATGCAAACAAATATAAAAGAGATGTACAATAGTGTGATAGGGTTAAACCTAGGACCTTTCTGATTTTACCAAGCAATGTGTTTACTCACTAAGCTATTGGGGGTGCTACAGCACTTTTCCTAATTGTTGGTCATGGCTGGCTGTTGTTAGACTATTATTCTTTAAGTGCTCATATTCAAATGTTTGGCTGATTTTGCTTTATTAACCCAATGGATAAGAGATGCCAAACCAGCGTGGTTTTGTACGCAGAATTGTTTTGAACATATGTGCTCCCCAAAGCAAATGTCCTCTAAAAGTATTGAAAATCTCCTTTAACTTTGTCATGCCAATAATCTTTTACCACCACAGTGTGAGGTCAACACTTGGTGGAGATGGGCGTTGGAGGAGAAACAAGTTGTTCCTCAACCTTATGGAAATTCCACCTCCGCAGTGAGGTTGAAGTCACACAGCTGCATGGATGTAAAAGCATGAGAAGAAGTCTGCTACCTCCCACTTCACCCTCCCGGCTAGAGCAGGAGTCATAGTAACGAGAGTACAATGGAAAAAGTGCATCAAAAACATACACTGGTGCAGAAAATGTGCAATTCCCATTCCGCCGCCACAGCTATGTTGAAGTAAGAATTGTGTCCCACCAGTGACTGCTGAACTGGGGTCAGGCAATATAAATATTCCTGTAGGTGCCTACACTAATATCAGCATATCTAGGGCACCTGTTTAGGCGGAAGGGGAGCAGTCGCGTACTGGCATGCGTAATAGAAGCAATAGGCCTGGTTGAAGCTTCACTGGCATGTTGAAATATGCGCTTTTATAAGAGGGCTGATTTCACTGCTACAGCAATTTCCCTTTCTGCAAAGTTCCAGGCCAGGGTTATGGCCCCATGTACATCCCTCCACCATGCTATACTGCCGGTGTCCAGTACATTCAGGCAAAGGAAGTGGCAGCAGTAGGAATTCCAACAGATGATGCACCAGTTCTGCCTCTTTTACAATTGTCACCCTTCCAGGAGGTGGAAGAAACTTTCACCGACCTCTATTCCCAGAGGAAATGCCTTCGATATGAGCTTCAGGGCAGAGACCTGGCATTATCGAGGCTCTGCCCCTTTTCCTGTCCTCATCTTTCCTCTCCCCTTTCATGCTGGCACTCTGCCCAGAGCCTGAGGAAATTTGGGGCCATTATTTTTAAAGGGAGAATAAATGAAGCCAAACTCTATGAAGATTGTACTTCAACAATTCCAATAGCCTGAGCAACAAGAAAGAATTACAGTGAAAATTCAAAATAAATGTGTTTGATATCTTGAAACAGAAAGTATATTGTTTGTGTTTGGCTGTATTCCGTTTGAATTCAATGGGGATGATTGCGTTTTCTGATGCATGTGACCTGATACATTTCTGCGATGTCATTTTTTCTCATAAACAGTCACTTCCTCACATTTAAGTAATATTTCTTGGAATCAAAAGTAATGATGGTTGTGATTCTGGGGTTTGTTTTTGAAGCCAACTATTTCAATCCAGATGTTTGGATTTTACTGGACCTGTATGGTTGCCAAACCAACTGTTTACTTTGCACAGTCCAGCCCAGTAACGATTGACTTCTAAACGAATGTTGTGTAAATGTTGCTATACGTTCCAGTCCTTACAGCTGCTGAGAATTTTTCATCTACAAATATTAGACTGTCAACAGTCTTTTACTTGAATGCTGCAGGTTAAAATCATGATGACAATAATATATCGAAGAAGAGCAGGAGAGTTCTCCCCGGTATCCTGGGCAATATTTATCCCTCAACCAGTATCACTAAAACAGATTATTTGGTCATTGTCTCATTGTTGTTTGTGGGATCTTGCTGTGTGCAAATTGGCTGCCATGTTTTATACGTTACAATAGTGACTACACTTCAAAAGTACTTAATTGGCTGTAAAGCACTTTTGAGACTCCCGAGGTCGATAAAGGTGCTATATAAATGTAAGTTTTTCTTTATTTCTTCAGGTAAAAACCACAATTTCTCCAAAGTCAGCCTGAGTGGTCAGTCAGGAAGTCTTATATAATCAAAGCTAAAGGCACATGAACAGTGGTAAGATCTGAATAAGCAAAAACTCTGGAAGCTTTTAAGAAACAATTAGATGCTGCAATGGAGGGACTTTAGGAACTTTCTGTAGAGAGAATTTTGATGGTCTGAAAGGCCTTTCTCATAAATAACTATCTTGCGCTCCTACAACCTTCAGTATTGTCGATGTTAAACTGTAGAAAATTTCCCAAACCTGACGTCAGACAAACAGATGGTACAGCAACAGTCCCTAAGTCAGTGATAATGGCAGAGAAGCAGACCTTCCAGTTATATATTGGCTTCACCAAATGTATTTTTTCAAGGAATATGTATGGAAGCTTCTCCCTATGCTTGTAGATGATGATGCTGAGGGATAGCATGGAGGTGAAGGAAAGGAGGGGACCAAGAACAGGGCCCTGAGACAAAATTCAGGTTCAATCTCTGCGATGTGCTGAGTTAGCTGATCTCAGCAGAGAAGTTGGTAGTAGTTCTACAACTGGTTTCTGTTCTTCTAGCAAAAGGAAGAGGGGAAAAAGTCAGCCAGAGATTTGCTCCTGATTCTATAGATGGGAATTCCTGGCCAGGAAAGATGGAAATGAAAAGGTGGGAGGAGAAAGTGAAGGGGAGAGGGGGAACTGGAAGAGGATGGGCGGGGTGGGGGGGGAGGGGACATGTATGCTGCCACAAGGCTTGCCGCAGCTGAAAGATGTGTCAACACTTGGGGTAGATTTATTTGGTTGCACTGCTGGAGGAGAGTCTCACCCACAAGCAGGGAGCATGAACTTGGAAAATTAGCCTTATGTTGTCCAAGCTCACAGATAAGAAAATGACCACTAGAGCGAGGTACTGGAGCATGCCCAGTGTCCATGCGACTTTACCCCAGCATCAGTCAGTGAATTCTGGCAAGCAGAGAGGAAAATTGGAGGGGACAAAGTTGTAAACAAACCTACACATTACATGTGCCAAACTAATTTCATTTCAAGCTCAATCCGGGAGAAATGCTCTACTTGACATTTAAAACACGTGTTGATTATAGATATGCGATCTCTTGTCATTTGATATGCAATGGTGACCTTTTCTTGTTACTGTGATCAGTTGTTTCCTCAATAATAAAAGTTCTATTCTAGCTTTGCGTTTACTTAATACCACTCAGAGGTTGTTAACTTCATTTAGATAGTGCAGCCTTGAGATTTGTTCACATATCACCACCTGGAATAAGGTTGTGTTCTCAAACCTGTGAAAACCCCCTGCAAACCTGGGCTCTGATTGGCATTATAACATTTATATCAATCATTTCAAATTGAAATTTTAAAAAAAATAAAATTCAAATTGAACTTCTTATAAAATTCTCTATCACAGAAGGCAGTGGGGGCCAAGTCATTAGGTGTATTCAAGAAGGAGATAGATATATTTCTTAATGCTAAAGGGATCAAGGGATATGGGGAAAAAGCGGGAACAGGGTACTGAGTTAGACGAGCAGCCATGATCATTTTGAATGGCGGAGCAGGCTCAAAAGGCCGAATGGCCTACTCTTGCTCCTATTTTCTATGTTTCTATGTTTCTTATTTTACTATTTAACAGAAAATAGGTGTCAAGAGGTTGGGAGCTTATTGCTGCCACATTGTAAATGCTTTCTACTCTCAGTAATCCTGATTTTGTGAGCTTCAACTGAAAACGCAAAGCCTCGCTGGGGCAAATGTCTTCCGCTTGATTCTCGGTGCACCAAATTTTGCAGCGAACAAAATTCTTAGGTTTTTGGAGGCTGTACTGGGGATGACCACAAGTCTCATTAAAGCTGCAAATTTAAGTAAGCGCAATGCTGAATTTAGAGCGTCCATTTGTCCCCTCTACAATCGTGTTACTCATCATTATGAAACATGCACAGCAGTGCCCTCCTCCTCCTTCTGCTCCCAGCTACTCCTGCTCTCTCCTGCTATCTTGGCTGTTCCCACTCGTCCACCAGCCCCAAAGGCAGCCATGCCAGACCATCCACGATTGTAGTAAAACTGAAGTCAGACCAAAGTAGACCAGTAAAAACTTCTGAGCAGAAATCAGAAATCAGTTGTCGAAGGCAGAAAATAGGCCAGGAAATGCCCAGGAGTTAATCAGCAGCCTAAAAGGACAAACTAGCAACTAACCTGTTTGTAGCAGATCTGCCCTTTAAATAGCACTACTGATTAAACAGCGCCACGATTATTGAGTGAAGTTATCACATGACGAGTCAGGCACCTGGGCAGACCAATATCATAAAAGGGTCCGATAACAAGCATAGGACCCTAATATAAATATTTTAACGAGGCTTTTTAATACTTCTGACATGCGTCCTGGATGTCTATGGAGGAGCTCGACCCAATGTGTCAGGTGGTGCACTTCTGGTGCGGAATAAATATGTGCATGCTGCCTGCGCTAGAGGATCCTTAGACTCCCATTTTATACTTGTAAAAAGGGGAAAATGCAATCAAATTCCTAGGCCAAAGTATTAAGCATTCGTACGTAACTTCAGTCACAGTAATTTCCAGTCTATAATTCTTATATACATCTTTCAGGGATAGAAAGATGGGAGATATAACTGAAATGCATTATTGCCAGTGTAATAATTTTTTTGTCAGCATTAGATGTAATTCAGTTTAAGTGTTGTCTACTTCATTGTTACAATAATTAGCAATTTTAATATCTTTAAACTAATTATCTACGTTCATTGTATTCATTCTTCTTAGCTCTATTTAATGCTCAATAAAGTTTTACTTGTGAACTTGACTATGATTAATACAGAATATTTTTGTATTTTGTTATGATATATCTGCAGTTCCATGAGCTGCATTAGCATATCAATGGCTCCACCATTGATTTTGGATCAATAAATATCAAATAACATTTTGTCTCGGAGCGGCTACAGAACATTTTGGAGGGAGAGGGCGAACAGCCAGCTGTCGTGGTGCACATAGGCACCAACGATATAGGTAAAAAAGGGGATGAGGTCCTAAAAGCAGAATATAGGGAGTTAGGAGGTAAATTAAAAAATAGGACCTCAAAGGTAGTAATCTCAGGATTGCTGCCAGTGCCACGTGCTAGTCAGAGTAGAAATAGGAGGATATTTCAAATGAATACGTGGCTAGAGGAATGGTGCAAGGGGGAGGGATTCAAATTCCTGGGACACTGGAAACGGTTCTGGGGGAGGTGGGACCAGTACAAACCGGATGGTCTGCACCTGGGCAGGGCCGGGACTGCTGTCCTAGGAGGAGTGTTTGCTAGTGCTGTTGGGGAGGGTTTAAACTAAAGTGGCAGGGGGTTGGGAACCTGAGCAGGGAGAGAGAGGAAAGCGTAACAGGAAGGGACAGAAGGTATGGAGTAATAGGTAAAGTGTTAAAAAAGGAAAAAGCAGGAACTAAGCGTCACAAAACAGATTTGAAAGTTCTTTATCTGAATGCACGTAGCATTCGTAATAAAATGGACGAGTTAACGGCACAAATAACTACGTATGGGTATGATCTTGTGGCCATTACAGAAACATGGCTGCAGGGTGACAATGACTGGGAATTAAATATGCCAGGGTATTTAACAATCAGGAAGGACAGGCAGGAAGGAAGGGGAGGTGGGGTGGCTATGTTAATAAAGGAAGGAATCACTGTAATACAGAGAAATGATATTGGGACAAAGCATCAAGATAATGAAACAGTTTGGGTGGAGATAAGGAATAATAAGGGAAAAAAAACATTAGTGGGCGTAGTATATAGGCCTCCTAATAGTTGCAACTCTGCTGGAAGAAGTATTAATCAGGAGATAGTCGGGGCATGTAATAAGGGAACAGCCATAATTATGGGGGATTTTAATTATCATATTAACTGGACAAATCAAATTGGGCAGAGCAGCCTTGAGGACGAGTTCATTGAGTGCATCAGGGATGGATTTCTTGAGCAGTATGTAACTGATCCTACAAGGGGGCAGGCAACCTTGGACCTGGTCCTGTGTAATGAGTCAGGATTAATTAATAATGTCCTAGTTAAGGATCCCCTTGGAACGAGCGACCACAACATGGTTGAATTCCATATCCAATTAGAGGGTGAGAAGGTTGATTCTCAAACAAGCGTACTGAGCTTGAATAAAGGAGACTATGATGGTATGAGAGCGGAATTGATTAAAGTGGACTGGGAAAATAGATTAAAGGGTAAGACGGTACATGAGCAGTGGTGTTCATTTAGGGAGTTATTTTACAACTTTCAAAATAAATATATTCCACTGAGGAAAAAAGGGTGTAAAAGAAATGACAGCCATCCGTAGCTAAGTAAAGAAATCAAGGATAGTATCCGACTAAAAACAAGGACATATAAGGTAGCCAAACTTAGTGGGAGGATAGAAGATTGGGAATTCTTCAAAAGACAGCAAAAAGTAACTAAAGGATTGATTAAGAAAGGGAAGTTAGATTATGAAAAGAAATTAGCAAAAAATATAAAAACAGATAGCAAGAGTTTCTATAGTTATATAAAAAGAAAAAGGGTGGCTAAGGCAAACATAGGTCCCTTAGAGGATGAGACCGGGAAATTAATGGTGGGAAACATGGAGATGGCAAAAATGCTGAACAAATATTTTGTTTCAGTCTTTACAGTAGAGGACACTAAGAATATCCCAACACTGGACAAACAGGGGACTCTCGGGGGGGAGGAGCTAAATACGATTAAAATCACTCAGGAGATGGTACTCAGTAAAATAATGGGACTCAAGGCGGATAAATCCCCTGGACCTGATGGCTTCCATCCTAGGGTCTTGAGGGAAGTGGCAGTAGGGATTGTGGATGCTTTGGTGATAGTTTTCCAAAATTCCCTGGACTCAGGAGAGGTCCCGGCAGATTGGAAAACTGCTAATGTAACACCGTTATTTAAAAAGGGTAGTAGGCAGAAGGCTGGAAATTATAGGCCAGTTAGCTTATCATCTGTGGTGGGTAAAATTTTGGAGTCTATTATTAAGGAGACAGTAACGGAACATTTAGATAAGCATAATTTAATAGGACAAAGTCAGCATGGCTTTATGAAGGGGAAGTCATGTCTGACAAATTTGCTTGAGTTCTTCGAGGATATAACGTATAGGGTGGATAAAGGGGAACCAGTGGACATAGTGTATTTAGACTTCCAGAAGGCATTCGACAAGGTGCCACATAAAAGATTATTACTAAAGATAAAAAATCACGGGATTGGGGGTAATATTCTGGCATGGGTGGAGG
Source organism: Heptranchias perlo (assembly GCF_035084215.1). Lineage (NCBI taxonomy): Eukaryota > Metazoa > Chordata > Chondrichthyes > Hexanchiformes > Hexanchidae > Heptranchias > Heptranchias perlo. The sequence goes on along the minus strand of NC_090351.1, from coordinate 24,187,959 downwards.
ATTGGTTATCGAACAGGAAGCAGAGAGTTGGGATAAATGGTTCATTTTCGGACTGGCAACCAGTAACCAGTGGTGTTCCACAGGGGTCGGTGCTGGGTCCCCAACTCTTTACAATCTATATTAACGATTTGGAGGAGGGGACCGAGTGCAACATATCAAAATTTGCAGATGATACAAAGATGGGAGGGAAAGTAGAGAGTGAGGAGGACATAAAAAACCTGCAAGGGGATATAGACAGGCTGGGTGAGTGGGCGGAGATTTGGCAGATGCAATATAATATTGGAAAATGTGAGGTTATGCACTTTGGCAGGAAAAATCAGAGAGCAAGTTATTTTCTTAATGGCGAGAGACTGGAAAGTACTGCAGTACAAAGGGATCTGGGGGTCCTAGTGCAAGAAAATCAAAAAGTTGGTATGCAGCTGCAGCAGGTGATCAAGAAAGCCAACGGAATGTTGGCTTTTATTGCTAGGGGGATAGAATATAAAAACAAGGAGGTATTGCTGCAGTTATATAAGGTATTGGTGAGACCGCACCTGGAATACTGCATACAGTTTTGGTCTCCATACTTAAGAAAAGACATACTTGCTCTCGAGGCAGTACAAAGAAGGTTCACTCGGTTAATCCCGGGGATGAGGGGGCGGACATATGAGGAGAGGTTGAGTAGATTGGGACTCTACTCATTGGAGTTCAGAAGAATGAGAGGCGATCTTATTGAAACATATAAGATTGTGAAGGGTCTTGATCGGGTGGATGCAGTAAGGATGTTCCCAAAGATGGGTGAAACTAGAACTAGGGGGCATAATCTTAGAATAAGGGGCTGCTCTTTCAAAACTGAGATGAGGAGAAACTTCTTCACTCAGAGGGTGGTCGGTCTGTGGAATTTGCTGCCCCAGGAAGCTGTGGAAGCTACATCATTAGATAAATTTAAAACAGAAATAGACAGTTTCCTAGAAGTAAAGGGAATTAGGGGTTATGGGGAGCGGGCAGGAAATTGGACATGAAGCTGAGTTCGGATCGGTCAATGCCCTGTGGGTGGCGGAGAGGGCCCAGGGGCTATGTGGCCGGGTCCTGCTCCGACTTCTTGTGTTCTTTAGATTTGTGGTTGGGATCAGATCAGCCATGATCTTATTGAATGGCGGAGCAGGCTCGAGGGGCCGATTGGCCTACTCCTGCTCCAATTTCTTATGTTCTTATGTTCTTATGTTCAGCCATCATTTCATTACTTGCCTTGTTGCAATCGCCATTAGGAGCACTTACAGAACAGCCTATGGCCAAATAATTGGCACTGTGCACCAGCCAGAAATAAGCCACAGACTGATATTTTGACCTTGTTGAGGAGAAACACAGTAATTTCTCTCCAAAAAAAAAATACCTTTGGGAGCTACACACGAAAGAGTGGAAAGCATAGTCTTGAGAGGGTCTGTGTAATTTTTATACATGAAAAGCAAGAAGTCCCAATATGGCAGAGATTGTTGCAGTGAAAAATATGGATTAATGCCATGCTATTATTTGATTATGCATCTGCTAATAGATTGCAAATGTTTGCAATAAACCCTATCAGAACCTACTCTGGCCAGTTGATTTTCCGAAGAAAGCCAGGACTCAACTTTTAAGTTTACAACATTTAGTATTGATTCACAGTCCCAGTCTTTTTTTTCTTCATTGATTTTCTCATCCTGTTTACAGTTGCTCAGGTGCGAGTCATCCTCCGCCAAGTGTCCATTTTGCATTTGTGACCCTTGACAGTGAGCATGATCCTATCTTCACCTTATATTCACACAAATGCACTTCTAGCACATGTGACCGGCTAGCAATCAGTTATAGGGTTAGGGTTAGGGTACTAATGGCAATTGTCGTGCCCCTGCTTTGCTACTACTTGCTGAGCCAAAAGGGGAGCTAATTGACAAAAAAATATGCTTAGGAAAAATTGACGGCAAGATTCAAGAATAACTTAATAATAGGTATGTATCTTTAGGTGAGAATTTTACATGTTTTTCGTTACAGATAAGCTAGTATTTTGTAATATTTTGAATGAAAAACACTGCTCTGCCCTACACCAACAAAACTGTTTTCTTCTTCAATAAGACTTCTACCTTTTTATTGACTTTCCTTTAAGATAATATCTAGAGTAGCACCAAGGAAGGAAAAGGCAATACTTAGCAAATCATTGTCTGTAATTCACAAGATAGTACTGAACCCATGAAAGTTTGTACAGCTAGACCCATGGGAAAGGAAGGACCTCATTTCATATGACACAGTTATATCACGCTATAATAATTCTGCTTAATTAAGATGAGAACCATAGAATCATACAGCACAGAAGGAGGCCATTCAACCCATCGTGCCTGTGTTGGCTCTTTGAAAGAACCACCCAATTAATCGTACCCCCTGCTCTTTCCCCATATCCCTTCAAATTTTTCCCTTTCAAGTATTTATCCAATTCCCATTTAAAAATACTATTGAATCTGCATCCACCAACCTTTCAGGTAACGCATTCCAGATCATAACAACTCACTGCATAAAAAAAATTCTCCTCTTCCCTCTGGTTCTTTTGCCAATTATCTTAAACCTGTGTCCTCTGGTTACCGATCCTCTTGCCAGTGGAAACTGTTTCTCCTTATTTACTCTATAAAAACCCTTCATAATTTTGAACACCTCTATTAAATCTCCTCTTAACCTTTTCTGCTCTAAGGAGTATAATTCCAGATTATCTTGTCTCTCCACACAACTGAAGTTATGATCAGGGTTCTATACATTGGAGGCCACATTGACTTGTCTTCACGACTATTAATTTTCCCATTGAAGTTTTCTAAGTGAACGGTACATATAGTTTTAGATGCTGTATAATCAAGTCACCTTACTCTGTCAACCAGCATTTCATAAATGTTGACATCCATGTTTTGTTGACAAGCTGCTACAGAACCACAGCATAAGGTACGGTTATGAGCAAGGATTGGCCATTTCCTTAAATGTTTTGAAAGTCTTTATTACTTTTGCAGGCCAATGATTAGTTTGTTTAGTTTGTGTATAATTGTTCTTTATATATGATGCACCCATGTATATTATTACCCACCCATTCAAAAGAAGATTGAGGATTGGAAATTAGGGAAAGGAAATTATACTGACGAACTCAGCATCATTTTTATCACAATTATATCACATGCAAGTTACAAGATGATGCTTTATGCAGTGCTACAAAGTTTTAGAACATTAAAAAAACAGGGGCAAGGAAAGACCATATCAATGTATTGGAAGATAGAAGGGAGCAATTTACATAACATGTGAGTGATAACATTTGCATGTGAGTCACATCCTCTTTCTAAGAATTCTCTCCATTTTGATTAACTCTAAAATACCAATTCTCCTCTCAGCAACACTACTTATATGCTCAAATGCTAGCACCTTTGACAGTAGGACAATTTTCTATACTGTCAGATGCCAGTGTGATGAAAGCTGAATATTTATCCATCTATGTTATAAAAACTGTATATCTAACATGCACTTCCTGTCCATTTAATTTCAGGCTTCACATCTTCCTTGCCACACTCTGATGTCACCATGCATTAGGCAAATTTCTGTGTCGCACTTATAAGTTATTACAATTCAATTCAAATTTTGTCCACATGATTGACTGTTATGCAAATATATTAATTGTGCTTGAAATTCAATTCAAATATCTTCCATCCCCAATTAGTTGATATGCACATTTATTAATTGCGATTCCAATTTATTAATTCTAATTTGATCATATGCAAATTTCTTAGAAAGAGAACAACCCAAGTGAACCAAATCAGTCAAAGCACTTCTTGAAAGAATTTCATCCACCAGTGTTTTTCCTTAAAGCAGTCAATTTGTAATGGAAGTAACATAAAAATGTAAAAACATGTTAAAGCATATTTTAAGTTCCCCATAAAATTACCCCATCCCTGCTGTAAAAACACCCATTAATTTTCACCTCTGGAGGCCTAACCTGTGTCACAGGCCTGGGGCTTGAATTCTTCACCAGAGCTTTTTCCCAGTCCATAGTTACCTGTCATGCTTCAATGCCATGCTATCTAGCATCCCCCAACTTCCCAAACCTGCTCCGGCCATCAGGTGCTCCAATGTTGTGTTCCAGGGATGTTAGCCCAAGTTCCAGTCTGAAGCTGATTCTTAGTACTATTCACACTTTAATACCGTATATGCTAACCATATGTGTGTATACAGTCAGCAAGTACAGTATTGACATGAGGTGTTCTTCAAAAAATTGGCTTCAGGTCAAAACCCAGGAGCACAGCAGATGGGAGAAATGCCAGATGGCTAGGGTGGGATAGGCAACTTTTGCCTGTTGTCCCCCCAAATGCTACCAAACCCCAAATCTCCATCCCTGCCCAATGCTGCCCGACTATGAACCCTTCATCCCTCCCAGTTCTCTCAGACCCCAGGGCCTTTCTTTGTGCCGCCAGACTCTGGGAACCACTGCCTCCGTACTCCCAGATCTTGGGACAATTCTCCAAATGCCTGCACACTCATTGCCCCATCAGTGCTTCCACATCCCTTGACTCCTTACTGGTGCTCCAAGATTAGAGGACCACTTTCCAACTGTTCCAGATAGCAGGACCCCTGCCCCAATGCTACCAGAACCAAGGACCTCCATGCATGTAGAGCCTGACCCCAGAAAATCCCTCCCCAGTACATGTACTCACCAGGAGTCCTCCAAATTCTGCCACATCCCAGAACGTCCCACAGTAATGACGGACAAACCATGACACTCTAACTACTGCCAGAACCTAGGAATCGTCCAATCCACCAAACTCCATATTCCAGCTTCCAGCGCTACCAAACACCAGATTCCCCATCCAGAGTGCGACCATAATCTCGAACCACCCCTAATGATACCAAAACCCAGGACTCCCCATAGCTGCTGCTAAACCCACAAACTGTCTTCCCCTCTTACCCACTTCCAAATTCCTACATGTTGCCTATCATCTTCCTGTGCACCCTGGGCTTTAAAAGAGGTAAGAGATAAAAAGTACGTACATAAGGTGAAGAGTCACATAACAATAAACAAGCCCATATATTTAAAGGCCGATTCCAACATTGGCAGGATGTTGTTGTTTTCATAACGTCACACTCTTCCCTTGGAGAATAGTGTGAAGTAGTGGAAGGTTTCACAGACTGATTAACAGTCTGACAGGTCACGACATGAATGCCTCTTCCATAGCCTTAACCATCTTTATACCGGCTGATAAGATGGTTAGTCCGATATGGCGGGAGGGTTTTATGGGCTCCCACAACCTATTCGATGAAGGAGGTGGGGGGGCACCCACGCCACCGGACACGAGTATCTCATTGGATGTCAATCCAGAATTCAGAGGCAGAGCTCTGGATTCCATTCACTGGGACTGTCTGGAACAGGGTTCAAACTCTGCAGCTTCTGATTCAGAGGGGACTGCTACCACTAAGCCAAAGGCTCACACCGTTGTGGGATTCTGTCCTCACCAGACTCAAAGAGGGCAGTTCATTTAAATAATTCAAATGGGCTCCATGCTCAGCTTGAGCTTTGAACATCTGGCTTACCATGACCACTGTTGCAAGAGATCCACTACTGATATAAAAATCACATGTCCAGTGCACATTTCTTCTCTGCCACACTTTGTTTTACAGTCAAATATCTGTGTCGCACTTCAAAAAAATAACAAAGCAAAGGCAGTCATCTGATGCAGGAATCTGAAAATGTCTGTACACACTGAGTAACTTGAATTTATATTCACTTACAATTGGACTTTGTAGCCTTAAAGAAAGCCAATCTGACCTATAACTGACCCACGGAGTTACTTCAAGGGACACACACCTGTTCATGAGAGAAACAATCACTGTGCTCTGCAGTTCTACCCTTGGGAGCTTCCTTACAGAGGTTCACTGACTCCCTGGTGACCTACATGTTTCCCCAAACCTTTGTGCATTACTGCACAGATGTTGGAGCAGCACTTCTGCAGGAATATCATGTAGGGAGCTTTGAATATTCTGAGCTGGGACCTCCAGCTGCCGAAGGTTGTGCTCATTAATGACCTCTCCTCTACATGCAGCTCCCTTAAAGTAAGGATCCATGGGCCCTGTAGCAGAGGAATGACCAGTTTGTTCCTGCTCCTCTGCAACCACTTATACTTGCTCCTCCTCCTGTGTACTTCACCAAGCACTCCCTCCGAGCCCTCTCTATCAAATTCCCCCAAGGTGGACATATCTGAGCTGGTACCGATCAGGAATGCTGTTGCTGCTATTATGGAGAGGAAACCCGGAATAAATGGGCCCTGCCCCAGAATTCACAATGCAAATGGAATTGTGCTAATAAAGCGCAGGTCCGCAAGAAGTTCAATGACCTCAGCAGGGTCATTGCGGACCTGAAATGGAAAAGAGGGACAGTTAGTGTCAAGGGTAAGCAGAGAGAGATGAATGACTGCTGAAAGCAGTTGCTTTGGTTTTGCAGAGTGTGTGTAGGGTGATATTGGATTGGGAAGGGAAAAAGAGTGTAAGTTGCATAAAAAACCCTGTGGCACACGCCCTCCAGCCTCGCCAGTGGCCACGGACCTGACTTGCCCCCTGCCCATGATGTCCACAACCTCCGCCTCAAGTGGGGACAGGGCATGGATGTAGTCTTTCCCTCCTCCTTTGCGCACCTGCTCCCTTGTATTATGCGGCAGCTTTCCCTGCAAGAAGGGAGGAAGTGCAATAATGGTAGACAAGTGAGATGATTTGAGACTGTGCATGTCATGGTCGAATAGCGTGGATGCAAATAGTGTAAAAGATGGCAGAGCTGTGTGGAAGTGAGGGAAGAAATAGTGAAGAGACTAGCAGGTGTGGACTGTGTGAGTAGTAGCAGATGGAGGTGCAGTAATTGCAGGAGAGTGAAGGAAAGTGGGGAACACTTGTGCATGGTGGGGCTTCAAATGATACAGAACAGAGGAGAGAGTAATACAAGATCTGAGTTAAGAGTTCTATCTTAGCAACCCTGCTGAGGTCATCGAACCTCTTGCAGCATTGCAGCCATGTCCTGGGTGGACCGCCTCCATCAGGACCCATGTCTTAAGTGCCCACGGCAGATTCCAGTGTTTAGTAGCCAAAATACACCTCCCCTTTAAGTGGTGCGGGCTGCTTTTAAATAACGTCATGAACACGTCATTTTCAGGGCCCCGATTAGGCGAGCTGCCATTAAACAATGTGTGTAGCGCTGGCAGCCTGCATATTCAATGTTAATGAGGCATGGGGACCAGATTCACAAGCTAATGGCACCTACGTGTTCGGGCACAAGCTGCGACACAGCGCCAACTCGGTGCCTGAAAATGGGCACAGGCCAATTTCTATTCCAATGTTTCCTGACTCTAATATTAAATGAGCCTAAATAAATGAGTCAGAAAAGTATCAACAATCTTGTGACCCATGTCATGCCTGTTTTAGTGGTGGTGCATTTATCATGGATTTTTGAGGTCCAGACTGAGGTCGTTGTAGGGTCTTTTCTGGGAGCCTCATTCTCATAAATTTACACAATTTATATCAATTTTGTAAAACTTAAGATGATTTTGTTCAGTACTAAGTTGGTTGATTTAGTCATCAAGTAATATTACTAAAGGAAATAGGCCACAGTGTACACTGATAAAATGACATTTCAGAATTTTAATAATAATTCTGTCACAAAATAAATACAGACAACATTAACCAAAATCTAAGAAATAAAAACTCTGATACCAACTTACCACCTCTGTCTCGACTTCTTATTTTGGCAAAACAATTCTTGTCCCTCTCAAGTGCTTATTAATCCACTATATTGCACAATAAGCACACATTCCCACTCATTGTTGCTTATGCTAGCTTGTTCCTGGAATGCAGATAAATGGCTTACTTGGAAACTTCCAACTTCATGTGAGCACACACAAAATCTCTAGAGAATGAGAAAATTACAAGTCTGGCATTGATAAGCAGAATATCAGCAGAGCCAGTGGTGTATTGAGCCTGTCAATCAGCCTTCTTTTATTTTTATTTGCTACTGTTTAAGGGCAAAAAGGTTTGATGAGTGCAGCCGGCTATGAAATCGAGCATAACTTCAACATATATATAAATGCACGTATCATTGTGCTTGATATGAATGTAACTGTTTCATCACTCTTACAGTGTTTTTGACAGTAAATTCTTACTTTTAATGTGAGGGGTCCCTTGAATATAGAAGATTTCAGGAGTGATCTGATCGAGGTGTTTACATTGTTAAAAGGATTCGATAGGGTAGATAATGAGAAACTATTTCCACTGGTGGGGGAATCAAGATCAAGGGGACATAATCTAAAAATTAGAGCGAAGCCATTTGGGAGGGAAAATCAGGTAGCACATCTTCACACAAAAGAGTGGTAGAAATCTGGAACTCTCTCCCCCAAAAGGCTGTGGATGCTGGGACAATTGGAGCTTTCAAGACTGAGGTCAATAGATTTTTGTTAGGTAAGGGTAATAAGGGATATGGAGCTAAGGCAGGTGAATGGAGTTGAAGTACGGATCAGCCAGGCTCGAGGTGCTGAATGGCCTATTCCTGCTCCTATGTTATTGTGTTCATATGTTTTTGATATTGTTTTAATTTATTTTTGTGACTTGTATCTACAGTGTAATTCTGTTGTCTGAAATAGGTCAGGATGAAAAAAACCGGAAATGCAACAGAACCTGCTTTGAATACGACAGAAATGAACAGGAATAATGCACTGGAATTAACTGTGTAAGGCGGTTTAAGCTGCTTTTATGTTAGGTGTGACCCGAGGTGGCACCATTGGTTCATGAAACATGGGTTTCACACAGCCAGCTGCAACCTGAAGGTTAACCTGTCGGGTTTGCTAAGGCCAGCTGCCAGGAAAAGTCGGTAAAAAAACGGTCTTCTCAGCTGACAAATACCACCAGGTTTACCTTTGAAATGCAGTTGGCTGCACATGACCACTGCATCAGGGATTAGTAGCACAGGCACAAGTCACAAGTTGTATAAAAGCAGCAATTTGGAATGACCCAACTGTATGATCATTCATCACATTGCTGTTTATGGTGTAGAATGGCCAATGCGTTTGATTACATAAACAATAGTCACTGCACTCCAAAAGTAATTTCTTGCGTGAAGCATTATGAGAGAGTCTGAATATGCAATTAGGGACCCCGTAAATTGAAAATAATTATTTTCTCTTACAAGATTGTAAGGGTTGTGGTAGCACATTCAATAAAAACTTTCAAAGGGGAATTGAATGAATACTTGAAAGGGAAAAATTTGCAGGGCTATGGGGAAAAAGCAGGAGGATGGGAATAATTGGATAGCTCTTTCAAAGAGCCAGCAAAGGCTCGATGGGCCGAATGACCTCCTTTTGTGCTGCATCATTCCATGATTTTTTTTTTTTATTCGTTCACGGGATGTGGGCGTCGCTGGCAAGGCCGGCATTAAGGGTTAATCACCAATCTAGTGTTCCCAGTGGTGAGCCTTATTTGATGAGAGCACAGGCCAGAGAGTCGGGGACGCAGTGGTGTAACCCTATCTTCAACCAGCACTTCAGTCGAACAAGGCTCCCTACTGGGAGCCCTGGATCAGTGAGTAACTCTTTATACATGTAAATTCAGCTGTATGTTAACAATATGGCATGGTTTTGCGTTTCATTTTACATTATATTTAAGCCTTGCACAGCAATGAGCTTAGAACAGATAGTCTCAGAACAACGTTATCTGCTGATGGTACTTTCAATTTATATTATCAATGCAAATCTTGTTTGCTGTGGAAAATTTCACTCCGCATCAATGAATGGATTAACAGGTAAACACATCTTTAAAAAATAAACTCCTACAGGCCAGAGAAACAAGTCCCAGCAGTGCCCAGTTTATATGGGCAAGCAGTGCCAATGGAGACAACAGGTGAAAAATATTGATGTTTCCGGTGTCGGACCAATTTGCATGAGGTTGCCTTGATTGGGAGTTGTAATAAGCCTCTGGAACACTCGATGAATTCAATATCTTGTGAATTGAACACTTCGGCCCCCTTGCCCGTGTTAGTGAGGGACACTCCCGGGATGTGAGGGTTCGCTCACAGAGCATACCATCGCTGTTATCTTACACACTCTTGATCAGTTCTGATTGCCTGATGGTCGCAACACAGGCCATGGTTTTAACCCCGCCCACCTGGCAGGAACGGTGTGAGTTGGGGGTTGAAATGGTGGCCGGGTTGAAGCCACTGCATTCACGAAGCGTCCCCATCCCACTCCCACATTTTATCTCCTGGGTTTTCACGAGCATGGAGGCCGCCCACAGCAGGCGGGGGTGGGGGCTTCATAAATTTTGAAATGTCAGGGTCCAATTACGTCATTCGAACCCTGACGCAATTTTAACTCGGAGATGTGCAAATTGGGCACAGCCTCCAAGCCATCAGCAAAAGCTGGCTCCTCCTGGCTCAACAAGAACACTTTGGTTCTCCTCTGCCCTTTGCTTCCCTCCCACCCCGAACCCCCCATCCTTCCTGCAAGACTTATCTTGATGGAAACCATTTCCTCCGGTCCTTGGCAGATACCCAGAATTTAAAATCTCCCAGGCCTCACACCCGGATCACTGCCCACTTTGGCCCCCACACCCCTGAGTTAAAATCAGGGCTATAATTTCTAAATTGGTTTACTGGTTTATTACATGTAACAGTAAGCAAAACTGACAAGAGATGCTCTTGGAGAAATTACTTTCAAGATGGTTTTTTGTGGGTCCTGCTGATTTTCAACTAGTTTTAAGTAATAGAAATTGCTTGGTACACAAAATAGAAGCAGGAAATCTTCTCAGTGTGCTCTGTATAACTAAATCATAAGCCTGCTCTTTATAAACAGGATTGTGATTTTGCTACAGTAGTGCACAGAGGGTGATACACAAACTGGAAGAGAGGAATACCCTCCAGGTTTGTATAATTATAATTATAATTCTTCAATGTATTTCAGCAGGTGTGCAGCAGTGACTGTGTTGCCTGCCAAGTACATTCCAGCAACAAACCGCACGATGACTTATCATATGCCCTTTACTACTCATTACAGCTAGGCTAGAAGTTCAGGAATAGAAAGCTGGGCCCTTCAGTGGCAAGCCTCGCCACAATGGAGTTATTACCACTTTAAGTAGGCAACGGCCCAGCAATATTTGGGGGAGGAGTTAAAGAAAGAATTAAAGTATGGAAGGGGCAGAGGAGGAGTCTGGTAGCTGCTGAGTGGGGACATGGCACTGTCACAGGCCCTGTAGATTTACTTTCTGACTCCAAACTTTAGCTATGAAACAGAGGATGCTTCACATGTACGAACAGGTGCACCAATCACTTACATCCTTGCAATCCACACTGTAAACTGGATTTGCTACAGCTGCAGATTCTACTATCCAATTAAGCTCTGTCATGAAGCAGATTGGCATTGCACAGCATGTAGCATTAGCGAGACCTCAGGCAAGCAGGCGACAAGCACAAGTGGAGCATTTTCAACAATATTCCCACTGATGATTTCAAGGTGTTGAGGTCCACACTCCATGATGTAATAACAGCTGGCTTCAGTGTTTTTGGAGACAGACTCCAGGGAACCATAAACAGGGGATACAGAGACCTTGTGGCAGTGCAATGTTCTGTGTTCTGTGTTTGAATAGAGCTGTGGCTGACATGAGGAATTGGCATCTAGTAGAGGCATACGGCCAGAACCACATGAACAGTCAGATGGTTTTCAAGTTGCCATCAGTTCCATGTCTTTTGATGCTTCTGGACAAATGACAAGAGGAGCCTTCAAAAGCAAGCAGTCCCTGTTGGCAGAATAGGACTGGCTATTCCTGGCACACAGATAAAACCACCTTTCTTGGCCATGTGCTAAAATAAGTAGCCAGATGAATCATATGCTTGTCCATTGCAGACCTTTTACAAAGCCTCCATACCTATTGCTTCTAGCAGTACATCGTGTGGCAATAGTAGATTATAAATACCACACCTTCCCTACAATGTTTGACAAAGACACAGCACATCATCTTAAACCCAGTGGTCATTGCTTACTTCAAAATTAATGCTTTCCATGTAAACTTGTTGCTTAATGGTTATTTAGAAAAATAATGAATGCTCAATTAAACAAGGAAAGGGCTGCTCAATCACAACCGGATGAGTCTTTGCTGTTTCCTGCAGTGGCAACTAAGCATCTGCTAGTCATGTTTTGAGAGAGTAACCCATATTTCCAAATTGTCAATTGTTCAACTTGATTTCAGCATGCAATAAGTAGACAACCTGTGATTCCCTTAAGGTAAGGTGTCATGGGCCATGAAAATCAGGCATTTACTTGCATAATGATTTAATGTTGAACGTCATGGGTTGTTGTACAAGTGCTTGAATAGCTACATGGATGTAATCAATGACAACTTGTACACTGAGAATGTTACATATTTTTGGACACCTCTGTTGCATGGCAGTGTTGATTTTAATGTATTCATTGACATTCATAACTCCTCTGGAGCCTATAGCAAGACCTGGGCAACATTCAGTCTTAGGCTGGCAAGTGGCAGGTAACATTCATACCAGGTAAGTGCCAGACAAAGATTATCTGCAATAAGAAAAAGCCTAACTATTGCCCCTAGACTTTCAAGAACACTGCCATTGCCAAATTCACCAACCATCACATCTTGGGGATTACTACTATCAATACCATGGCTTTACAATGTGGGTACTCTATGATGAGTGGTTCATCTCCTGACCTCTCAATTCCTCTCCACTATCTACAGGGCTCCCACCACAAACTCCGTACCGTCCCCACTGATTCCAGCCCCTCCTGGCCATTGTCTCAGTCTGAACCAGACTGTTCAAAACCTCAGCGTCATATTCGACCCTGAGTTGAGTTTCCAACCCAATATCCTCTCCGTCACAAAAATTACCTACTTCCACCTCTGTAACATCACCTATCTCTGCTCCTGCCTCGGCCCACCTGTTGCTGAAACTCTCATCCAGGCCTTTATGACCTCAAGACTCAACTATTACAATGCTCTCCTGCCAGCAGCCCATTCTCTACCCTCCATAAACCAGCTCATCCAAAACTCTGCTGCCCATATCCTATCAACATCAACAACAACTTGCATTTATATAGGACCTTTAACGTAGTAAAACGTCAAAAGGCGTTTCACAGGAGCGTTATCAAACAAAATTTGACACAGAGCCACATAAGGAGACATTAGGACAGGTGACCAACAGCTTGGTCAAATAAATAGGTTTAAGGAGCGTCTTAAAGGAGGAGAGAGAGCTAGTGACGCAGAGAGATAAAAGGAAAGAATTCCAGAGCTTAGGGCCTCGGCAGCTGAAGGCACGGCCACCAATGGTGGAGTGATTAGAAGCAGGGAAGCGCAAGAGACCAGAATTGGAGGAACGCAGAGTTTTCAGAGGACTGTAGGGCTGGAGGAGATTACAGGTATAGGGAGGGGCAAGGCCGTGGAGGGATTTGAACACAAAGATGAGAATTTTAAATTTGCAGTGTTGCTGGACCGGGAGCCTATGTAGCTAGTGAGCACAGAGGTAATGGGTGAACGGGACTTGGTGTGAGTTAGGTTACGGACAGCAGAGTTTTGGATGAGCTGAAGTTTACGAAGGGTGGAAGATGGGAGGCCGGACAGGAAAGAATTAGAATAGTTGAGTCTGGAGGTAACAAATGCACAGAAGAGGGCTTAGGCAGGAGGTGGGCTGAGGAAGGTGTGGAAACGTTCGATATTACGGAGGTGGAAGTAGATGGTCTTGGTGATGGAGAGGATATGGGGTCAGAAGCTCAGCTCAGGGCCAAATAGGACGCCCAGGTTGTGAACAGTCTGGTTCAGCCTCAGGCAGTGGCCAGAGAAAGGGATGGATCAATGGCTATGGAACGGAGTTTGTGCCCAGGGCTGAGGACAATGACTTCAGTCTTCCCAATGTTTAATTGGAGAAAATTTCTGCTCATCTAATACTGGATGTCGGACAATCAGCATGACAAATCAAAGGCAGTGGAGGGGTTGAGAGAGGTGGTGGTGAGGTAGTGCTGAGTTTCATCAGAGCACATGTGAAATTTGATGTGTTTTCAGATGATGTCGCCAAGGGGCAGCATGTAGATAAGAAAGAGGAGGGGGTCAAGGATAGATCCTTGGGGGACTCCAGAGGTAACGGTGTGGGAGTGGGAAGACAAGCCATTGTAAGGGAATTCTCTGGCTATGATTGGATAGATAAGAATCCAACATTATGGTTTGTCAGATATTCACTAAGAAATGACTGAAATATATTTATCTTTATATTACTGTATCCTTTCCATCATCTTCAGTGAACTTAACACCACCCAGCATCCCTTAGTGCTCATTTCAAATGGACTTAATTAACGTTTAACGTACTTCATGCCAGAGCAACTGAAAATGGTGTGCAGGATGGACACATCCACAAATTAATATATAAAGGAAGTGCCTACTGACTTGAGGCAGACCTGGGTGGGTCCAGATGGCACAATTGACTTCTGCCCATTTTTTGCTTCCAGCCTCCCAAATACCACACAAATCTAAGCTCATATGTGTTAAATCAATTTGGCTGTGAAAGGAATTTTAGGATCATGGGCAAAAATGCACTGATACTCCATTAATGCTAATGCATCGAAGTACTACACTATAACACACTTAGTGAGTGTATTAGCTCTAAAACACAGAGTAATTTGACTGCCATTGTATCAATGATCATATCTGCTCCCACTATTCTTGTTAAGTTATAAATATGTTGTGAAAGTATGCACTATATCAAATATTAGGGCTGGTAACACAATTAGAGGCACCTATTTTGCTGTTGCACTTGGGCACGGGAGCCCCATATTATCGGGCATGGAGGTCTATGGTCTACTCTGCACTCTACGTGCATTGTGCGTGTAAATGTGTCCTTGAAGCACTTAAGCCTGTGTAAATGCTGTGAGCAAGGCTCATAATAGGCCTGGTTCCAATACTAATGAGGAGCTTTCCCTGTAATGCAATTCCTGTGTCTGCTGAAAGGCTAATCACTCATGTAAAATGGGTGCTGTTAAGGTAGCCTCTCACTTCAGTTGGGTCCTTGTTGTTAAAGGTATATTGCTGGTTTTTTGCTGTATCCGTAACATGTCACTCTGGTCTTTTTCAATAAAGGCAATTAGGGAAACTTCTCAGAGCCTCCTGCCAGCTTTTTAAAGCTTTACAGCATCTCTTATATGTTTATACCGCTGAATTAGTTTGTGTACTGATTTGTGTGGAACTATGGGCATCCCTAATGGGCATACCTCTCCATTTGCAGGTCTTAGAGAAGGAGGAGGGGGAAGCAGAACGAGGAAGCATGCCAGGCAGGTGCATTTGCACCTAAGATGCTCCATTTGTTCCTGTTTTTACATCTCCACACGCAGGGCTAGGCTCTATCTATCCAAAGACACCTGTATGTACACCATAATAGAATGATGCACACCGCTGCAGCCAGACTTACAAACCAGTTCCAGAACAGGAGTGTGTACACTGTACACAAACATGTTGCTGAGTGGATTTTTTTTGGATCAATTTTTCCAGTGTGTTCCAGGAAAATTCCCTAGTACAACATCCATTTAAAGAAGCCATATGATTCCAACCTCTACTGTAGCTTCCAATACTGTAGAGAACATGCCAATTGGTGTTTGTACCAAGTTCTGTCAAGAGGATGCAGGCTGCAGCAAGAAGAATGGCACCTCAACATCACCGTGTAGTGAATCCCAAACTATCATCATTTCCAATTAAACAGTGAAAGAGCAATTATTTGTCTTCCTTGGGGGAGCATATTGTGATTTTTTAAAATAATGTTTGGCTACAATTTCAGCTTTATCAAAACATGACAATGATATTTTGATGCTGTATCATGTTTAATACCCCCTTTGTGTCCTTAGATAGGAGAAGGGTATTCCTGATTCTTCATTATTTCATATAGCCCAAGTATATTTTTTCATTTGTTATGATAAAATTATATGACACTGAATTCCCTACTAATAGAATGGGGAGGAACTTAACATGCTGAAAAAATAACATGCATTGAGATAAAATACAATTTATACTTCAGTAATTTCCAAATAAGCTAGTGAACAGATTAGGGATAATGTTGTTCTTTTGAATAGGCAAAATCTGTTTTAATATATCTAAAATTCTCCCTATTAGATTAATTGTAAATTCAGCTTGTACATCCAGATTTGACTAAGCTTTTGTCTACCTTTGGGAATGCAGTTGGCTGCAGAGAGGGAGGCCCTGACTAAGAATGTCTGGAATTAATAACCTTCTGCATTTGCTGGTAAGGTTCACAGCATCTTTTTAACATGCACTTCATACTTCAAGTGCCATAGAGTTACAAACTTTGATTGATCACACTAAAATAAGAAGATACTGGTAAGAACTCCAATATTGGTTTATGCTACTCTGAAGAAGCAATCAACTTTATTCATGGTTCACTTCTAGTGACCTGCAACTGGGGATTCCATTAGCTACTAGTCTTGCACTTGATTGCTGAAAGACAAACAATTGTGAGTGGTGAGCTCATTTCAAGACAACTGAGGTTGAGGTGTAAAAATGTGGGGAGGCATAACATTGTGAGAAGTAACTGTCACATTATTGAAGGTTCTATCATTCCATCCGCATTCCATGGATCCAGATGTCATCCAATTTCCTGTCTGACCTTTTACGTAATTTGAAGGAGAATTTCTGCACGTGCACTTTTAAATGGAATCTGTCATTTTATAAGAGTCTCTCAGAAGATGAAAACTCTGCAAATTAGAATTATCCAACCGAAGAGCCATCAATGAGTTCACACCAATATGTTTTAATGTTATTTTAATAACCAGAATTTCTGTTATCACATTACACTTTAAAGATATTATCAGGATCAAATTTCTGTTCAAAATCAGTACGATGACAAAATTGGCTACAAACACAGAATCATCCCTATGTTTGACTCCCTTTATCTAGTCCTGTGGAGTTCTTGTCTTGCACAGATACTTTTACAGGATGATACAGCCCCTTTAAGTTCACATTTCCACGGTAATATAAAACATCATGAGCCAGTCAGAGGAGAAACAAAGCTCAAAAATAATTTCACACATTTTAGCATTCAAATGTCAGGATTTGTGATGTTATGTTCGGAATGGGTAGAGCAGTAAATTTGATGTTCTGAACTATGCAGCATATTATGTTAAGTAGCCATTTTGACAGAAAATGAGGATAGGTAATATTAAAGTAGAGTTAAAATATAAAAGCTGACAACATAAGCATGAGGACCAAGAACTGAATATTAATTTGTTATCAGGTGGAAGCAATTACAAAAATGGATCACATATTCTTCAATTTAAATAATTTTGATGGTGTCACAATACCTAGTCTGGTGTCATGGCAATTTCCTGCTGACAGCACAAATCAGCTTACTTCTCACATTTAATTCTCAGCCGATGGTAACATACAGTTTAAATAAGGCCTTTTGTCTAAATTTTGGTCTGCGGTGTAAATAGGATACACAGAGATACACAGAGGATACGACAAGGAGTGGTGGTTTATAGAAAATAAACCATTGTATAGCTCATGAATGCCCCAGATGAGAGTGTTTCATATCAATGCCAACGCAAGTGGTTTGTTTTCCATAAATCACTGTCCCTGATGTGTATTCTATAGCGTTACACAAGGGAAAGAAAAGTTTTCCAGTTTTAATTTCTTATGTTAGTTAATTGCTGTTTTCAAACCATTTACTATTTAAATACAAAGTGCTACTTTCATTGAGCTCACATTCTATATCATTGCATTCATGTGATCAATGTTAGTTTTTTTTAACATTTTGTGGGCAAGAGCATTAGGACACAGGAATGAACATGACTGGAAAAGACAATAATGAACCATCAGACTGGTTTTAAAGTCTGAAAAATGATGTGCATCACTCAATCTCCTGAACACCTCAATTGCCTACCTCACTGCATGTGGTACCAATGCTTCATTTTAAAAAGAAGTTCTCGGTCTTCTTATGGATTTTGGGTAAGTGTACCACCCAGTGGGGTTCTGAACCATCCAGGCCAGAAGGTGTGAAGTTTGATCCCCTCTGAGCTACATCAGCTGATTTCAGACAATGGCACCTGTGCTGCAGGTACTGGCTTCAGTATCCTGAGCTAGAGAGCGGAAAATCAAGTACTGATTATTGGGCCATAATTCACTGTCAAGATAACAGTGAGGCTAATGGCACTCATTGTTTGTCATGCACAAATACTACAGCAGCTACAGGCAAGGGCTGATGCATGGTTCCATGGAGATATCCAAAAGTTGCCATCCGAGATACGCCACTCCGCCATTAGCTTTGCAAAAACAGCATCTCCCTGTCTGCCTCACCGTTGAAATGCATTGAATGGAGTGAAGTGTCTGTATTTGCCCAGTAGATACCAATTAAACTCACCACAGAAAGTTAAGTCTTGTCCATTTCAGTCCAAGCATGCTTTTAATGACATGATAAGTGTTAATTACTGCCAGTCAACCTCTCTGGCACTGAAAATTAACTTTAAAAGTGTGGGGTCTCATTCCTTCAGGTTTTAATTGTTGGAGATTTTAAAAATGTAAAATTTAAAATTAAAAAAAAATTTTTACTTTTCCTTTCTGTCTCTTTTTTCTCTCTCTTTTAATCCAATCTTTTGTTCCCTCTCTTTATTTCTCTTTCTGTACCTGAATTGACATTGAATTCACCCACTCTAATTTACACTTCCTTCTCAGTCCTTGCACTGAGTACAAGGGTAAGTTTAACTAACGGCAGATGCTGTTAGATGCTCTGCCACAGCAAATTATGGCCCAATATCCAGTGACTGCTATTAAAAAATGTGTATATGAGGATGTAGAGCTTGGACAGGATTAGACTTGGCTGTTATGTCCTCCGTGGACAAATAGGTTGCTGACATTCACTGTCTCGGTTCACATGTGAAGAATGATCATTCAGTGAGGTAGCAAAGGGCTACCAGCATCTTTGGTATCATAAGTCAGTAATAGTTATTGCAGCAGCTCGCCTTGGGCTGAGGCAGTCTGGCCCAGCTGGCTGCGTGGCACTAGCAAGGGCACTGGCAGAATGGCTGGTGGGGGAGCAGGCCTGCTGTCATCCTGGGAGACATCCTGAAGACTGGTGCCTCTTCCATGGGGCCAAGGCCACTCTCCTAGGACTGCGCCTCAGCATTCCTACAGCTCTGCATGAGACCAGAGTGCAGGAGTGATGTGATGCTCTAAAAGCGTCTGTCAACACTGGCCCCCAGAACCAAGATGGCAGCCATCTGCGCTTCCATAGAAGCTGTCAGAGCTGTCTGTAGAGGCTCCATTATGGTGGTTGCCACTGTCGTGTTCATGGAGCTGGCCACTCAGTCCATATTGGACAGATTGGTCTCCATGCCCTGTGCAAAGCCCCGACACAGGTTGGAGCTGGATGCCCCCATGCTCTGAGCCATTGTCCGCAAGCTCGCTGGCAGCCTGCCCAGTGCATCTAGCATTTCCTGGTTTATGCCCATCAGCCTTCTTCGGTAGTCTGGGTCCTCGAAGTCAGCATCTGAGTCCTCTGAAGTAGAGCTAGTATGTAATCTCGTCCTCCGGCGAGCTGACACCTGTGGTATCCTCTCCCTCTGCCCTAGCTTCTGCATGTGAAGACCTCTCCTCTAGCCTAACCACTAAAGTATGTCTGGTGCCAGTCTCTGAGCTGGTGCTTGCTGGGGTCAGATCGAGTGATGGTGCATCTTCAGGAAGGTTGGTCTCCTTTTCCTGAAGTGGCAGAGGTGTCTCCACATTTTTAGCACCTGAAATGATAGAGGGGCACAAGAGCTAGCTTTTAGTGTGAAGAAAGAGCAGAGAAAGAAGAGGCTGGTGAAAATTATATAAATCCCCTTTAATTGGGAGTCACAGATGCATCCGTGTGACTGGTACAGTCGTACCATGCTTCATTTCTGCTGCGTAATGGACTACTGGAAAACTGAGGTTTTCATTTTTTCTTATTATTAATCCAAAGGTCAGTCCTTACTCCTATTGGAAACCAACAGGATCTTTAACTCTTTCATTATTGTTTGTAGATTATTGCTGATTATATTTATTGATACCTGTTCATTTGTATTTTTCCTCCTCTTGCATTCACTTTGTAGCTCCCACAAGTAATGACTATAAAACCTCATGCTGTATCCCAGCTACTAGAATACATACATCTGCCTTTTGTACTTTAAATTCTCCCTGGTATTCATTTATTTTCTTCACAAGATTTTGTGAAGCTTTTGTGCGTGTGTGCGTGCATACACACATATTGGCAGCAGGGTGCAACTGTAGATTTTCACATGCTCAGGATCAAAATTATTTATTAGCTAACCAGGTTCCACAATTAGAGGAGGGATAAACAATGTTTAATTTCTCCTTCACTTTAGATAGAAGACTTTACAATTGTTCGTCACTCCACTTTGTACTTGAGAAGTGATAACACTCACAATTAAGGCTGGCAGATTTGAGCTTCAGGAATGTTGTTCCATTGATAAGCAGATGTATAACCAATGATTTTTTTTTGTTTTGAACTAAACTGAATATAATTGAACAATTTGAGTCAGACATAGTTTAATGCAGATTGGCTGCCATTCAGCTCCAGATGTACGTTTGTCCATGTTGTAACATAGCACCCTTAATACCAAATGTTGATAAACTCAACCTGCACTTCGACTGTAACTGTCATTATTCTTGGCAATCACAGAAAATGCCACGGGGATTAGATAAACTGAAAGTGATTTTGTAAGTAATTCTTGGGTCTGACATTTGTGCAAGTGGTGTCAGATGGGCTGAAATATTTCAAATGCAACGGAGCGTGAAATACATGCAGTAGAGCAACATTCCCATTGGGCACATGGTAGATGACAGTAACATTTCAACATTCCAACATATCATGTCACATTCCAAATTCAAAATATTGACGCCTTGCTTAGCATAGATAGGACATCTTTCTATCTGACTATCCATTCATCTATATCTTTATTGCTCCTCCTTCTTCCTTTTCTCTCCAAAAGAAGGCAGGGA
This sequence comes from Heptranchias perlo, assembly GCF_035084215.1. Classification (NCBI taxonomy): domain Eukaryota; kingdom Metazoa; phylum Chordata; class Chondrichthyes; order Hexanchiformes; family Hexanchidae; genus Heptranchias; species Heptranchias perlo. Next base: position 24,166,923 of record NC_090351.1, on the reverse strand, counting down.
ATATTAAAGGGACAAGTCAACCCAGAGTGTTTCATATGCTTTCTAGTATCCAACTCAAGAATGGCACAGGTACAGGCCTCCATGGTGGGAATGGTTAGTGGTGGGGAAGGAAGAGAAAAATTACAAGGAGGAAGAAAAATTACCTGTAGAATGTTTGCTTCTCAATGAGCATTCAAAGCTCAGCCTCAACAAACACTTCGGCCTTGATTTTAACCCACCTCACCTGCCTCCCCAATGGGCAGGAAAGGGTCGAGCAAGAGGTCAAAGTCCTAAAAATCAAAAATCCCGCTTCCAAGCCATTGAGTTCCCGGCCGTCATAATATTCACAATTCAGGCGATTCAGGCCCTGGACGAGGCTCCCACTAAAAGCAGGCGGGGCCTACCTAAGATTAAAAACTCACGGGCCAATGATGTTATTGGCGCGGCAACGTAATTTTAAGTTCCACGCAGGGGCACTTCCTGGCAGCAGCAACATGGCAGAAGGAGCCGACTAGCCCGGGTGAATTTTTAAACATTCCCTCTCTTTGAACTTCTTGTGGGCCAGGAGGAGCATGAGTGCTCCACCTAGGCCCCGCAAGGAGTCCTAGGGCATTCCCAGCCCCGGCATTCCCCCGATCTTTAGGGAATCATCAGCCGTGGCATCCCCCTGATCGCACATCCCGAAGAAGGAATCCCCGGCCCTTGCTGACCTCCTATGTGTTCGTGAAAAGGGAATCCCCAGTCCTCCTGATTCTTAAGCCGATGTCAAGGGAATCCCCAGCCCATTGACTGCCCGGGACCATTTCCACGGATCCCTGGCTGTGACTTCCTGTGGCCAAATTCCTGCTCCCACCCGCTGGCCAGTTAATGAATCTGGACGGGTGTCGGGCGGGCCTCTGGGAAGTTTTATTCAAACTGGCGTTAAGATTGGTAGAGCCTCCATGTCCCCAACCTGACTAGGTGCGTCGCCCACTATCGGGCTCTCCTGCACCATTCCCGCCCCCCACTCACCTCCTGTAAAAATCAACAGTTTTATTTGAAAATCACAAGCTTTCGGAGATTATCTCCTTCGTCAGGTGAGTGAGTGGGATTCCTTGAACGTTTCGCATTTATAGTCAGGGAACAATACCTGGTGATTACAGATAACCTTTCCAACTGTCCGTTGTCAAGGCAATTAAAGTGTTCAGACAGAGAGATTTTACCTACAGGACCACCGAATATACAAACGGCCAGAACAAAAGACAGAGAGAGAGAGGGAGAAACATCCGAAAGGAAGAGAAAGACAGAGAATGACCCGTTGTATTAAAAACAGATAACTTTTATTCGCTGGTGGGGTTACGTGTAGCGTGACATGAACCCAAGATCCCGGTTGAGGCCATCCTCATGGGTGCGGAACTTGGCTATCAATTTCTGCTCGACGATTTTGCGTTGTCGTGTGTCTTGAAGGCCGCCTTGGAGAACGCTTACCCGAAGATTGGTGGCTGAATGTCCTTGACTGCTGAAGTGTTCCCCTCCCAGTCGGGAATTCATGACACAAATTCATGACACAAGCTTCGACAGTTCTCAACTCAATAAGGCCTGTGATCTATTTTCATGAGAGACTGAAAATCCGCTCTTTGATTACCTTGTAGTATGGTGGATGTGGTGGATATGGAGAGTTCCATTGCTAGATGGGTTCCATCTCCCACCTGAAAAATGAAAAATGAGGGCCTTGTTTGAATAAAACTTCCCAGAGGCCCGCCCAACACCTGTCCAGATTCATTAACTGGCCGGCGGGCGGGAGAGGGAATTTGGCCACACAAAGTCACAGCCAGGGACCAATGGGAACGGTCCCAGGCAGTCAATGGGCTGGGGATTACCCTTGACATCAGCCTAAGAATGATTTGCAATGGTCTACACCATCAGTAAAGTATCAAGCTTAATAAAAACAGAAAATGCTGGAAATACTCAGCAAGTCAGGCAGCATCTGTGAAGAAAGAAACAGTGTTAATGTTTCTGATCGATGACCTTTCATCAGAACTGGAAGAAGTTAAAGGCTTCAGAAAACCTGGGGAGGTCCTATCTGTATGCTGGAAATGAGGAATATGCCAGTGCAAATGCATTAGCATTGGCAATATACCCCAGCTGAATTTCAGATCTGTAGTGACAATTTTTTATTGTAATTTTTTCAGTGAATGGAAGTGGCAGTGATTAATTATCTGTTTTTTACATGGCCTAACTCATGATTAACACAGCAAATGCAAATATCTCTTCTGTTGTTTTGTGTAAAACTGTGTATAATACATGGGTTTTATTTCCATAGGATGTAAAGTTTGATTTATAATTAAGTGTGAATCATGTTCTCCTCTATATTCTGTGGCTATGGTACCTTGGAACAGGAGACTTGTAAAATTTTAGAGTCTAAGCTTGTGTCATGAATTTGTGTCATGAAGGGCCGGGGATTCCTTCTTCGGGATGTGCGATCAGGGGGATGCCACGGCTGATGATTCCCTAAAGATCGGGGGAATGCCGGGGCTGGGAATGCCCTAGGACTCCTTGCGGGGCCTAGGTGGAGCACTCATGCTCCTCCTGGCCCATAAGAAGTTCAAAGAGAGGGAATGTTTAAAAATTCACCCGGGCTAGTCTTGTAAGTTCTTATAGTATTTTCAGAGTTTGCTGTAGTGGGAGCTCATGATATTCTTAGAATCCACTGAACTTCCACTGTGCATTGGCATTCCTCCAAGTGACAAGTGGGAACCAGTAGAATTATATGTAACTGTTAAAAGAACTGACATTTTTTGGGAAAGTTCCAGGTTTTTACAAAAGGATACTTATTTATTCAATTACAGGGGACATAGTTTACACCAGTCTAAAACAACTGCAGCAATCATGTAACTATTAATTTAAGAACAAATTGTAAATAAGTGTAAATTGCAGTTTCGTACTAAACAATGGACTACTCAGTTTGGATGCAGTGTTTGTCCCGTGTAGAGAACCAATTACTTTTGAGGAAGCAAGAATTGGGCAAATTGGCCCTGAATGCATCGTTGGGAAATGGACATCTCAACAACAGCTTTGTGTGCTGAGAGCTCAAAGGTTTGGTCGTGTTGGTCCGATATTATCACACAGCAAATAATGTGCCATTGTGATATATATTTTTGCACTTGTATTGCTACAATGATTTGCCATTTTGATCTGATATGGGAAAAAGTTATAGCTTCACATAATGGGGTCAATTTTCACTTTTAACGCTGGTACACGGTAATGGATCACAGTAGTAACACAGTCGTAGATCAGCCCTCTGTGTTTCATTTCTACAACGGAAACAAAAACTGGGTGGTGTGTAAAATGGGCGGGGTGTAAAACGGCCGATCTGCTACCACCCATTTCCCGCTTGGTGGTAAAATGAAATCTCACTGCCATGTTGTATTAACTGAAAAAAGTTAGTATTTAAATGTGTTGCTCTTGCCTGCCCCAGAGTCTCAGGCAAGAAATTTTAATTTTTTTTTGGCATAACGGGTGTTAAAACCCCTCAACTCGTTTAAAAATCTCCGAACTAAACTACTGAGTGTTCTACACCTGTAAAGTTTCTGTTTGCCTGATACGAAATGTGCATTTTCTGCAAGGATACACCCCATTGACCTAAGCCCAGAGTTCTTAGGTATAGGTTGGTAATAGCCAAGGTTTAGAACCCCCTCCCCCCCACCCCCAAAATATATACAGGGAAAGAGCAAGAGTTCAATCATCTGCACAGCTTGCCAGCACAAATCACTGTTAAGTTTCCTTTGCAAAAAAAAAATTCTCAGGATGTGGGCAACCCTGGCAATGGCAGCATTTAGTGTCCATCCGTAAATTGCCATGAGAAGGTGATTGTGAGCCTTTTTCCTGAACCACTGCAGTCCTTCTAGTGCTGGTGCCCTTATGATGGTGTCACCTAGGGAGTTCCAGGATATTGACCCAGCAACAATGAAGGAATGATGATATATGTTCACGTCATGATAATGTGTGACTAGGAAAGGATCTTGGAGGTGATGGTGTTCCCATGACATTACTACTTTTGTCCTTCTTGGTGGTAGAGGTTGCGGTATGGGAGTTGCTGTCAAAGTAAACTTGATGAGTTGCTGCAGTGCATCCTATGGGCAGTACATACTCTAACCATAGTGCGCTGGAGGTGGAGGGGGTGGTGGCAGTGGCAAAGATTAAGTGGGTTGCTCTGTCCTGGATTTTTACCCATTCCAGAGTTATCTGGATACGAGTAGAAACAATGCCAGCCACCACTGACACGTCCATCCTTCTAGATCCCATTAAAGAGGGAGGCAGACTGGTCAATCATCAACTGTGCCCAGGAATACTACGGATCTGCCTGGATCAGACATAAAATTAATGAGTCTGCCACAACAGGTTGACTTGGTTCCAATCCTCCCGGTATGAAATCTTGGATCTAATTCAAACTCAAAGGGACATTGCTTATCTCTCTCCTAACAAACATGGATTTGTAACTTTGTTAGGCAGAAAGGAGATACCAGAACTTCCTCTCAAGTGGTATGGTGAGCAGCATAACTCACCGGAAAATGCATAAGTGCATTGTTGTAATTCTAACCACAGCATAGGCACACAGCATAACCTATTCAATGGTGGTTATGTCTACTTGAGATACAGATCTTCAGCAACAACTACCTCTCTGCAATCCAATTGTATTGGACTGAACACTGCTTTTATGAGGATATGGTCTCATAATCAGCCTCCAGGTAATGCTGTTGTCCCAAGCCTCAGATTTTCTATTCAGATACTTAATGACATCTAATCTTCAACATAGTGGAATGAAGTATGCAGGACAGCTTGTAATATGCCAGCCATCTCAATATTCTAGACATCCAAATCCAATGCCATGTACCAAGTTTACTCATCACCAACTGCTTAAACCAGGTCCATATGTGAGGGGCTTTAGCAAAGAGGCATGTATCTTACTCCCCCTCCAGGAAGTTAGGCAATCGGTTATTGTAGAGCAGAACCCTTTGTCCCTGCAATTATTTTCCCTTTTTGCCACAAATCTACCTCCGAGCTTGTTTCTGGACAATACGCATGAGCTGCAGGAAGCCCTTCTGTTGTGTGCCTTGAACTTCTGCATCATGAGAGAGTACTGTTTGGACACATGTCTTTTATGACTTAAACAATTAAAACCGTTCAGGTCCCTCATCACCATATTGGAATAAAACCAAAGTAGTGGCCATTATGAACATCACAAGACTCTGAACCCGAGGCCTTATGTTTTCCAATTTATGAATAAATAAGAGTAATGCCGTACACAGTTGGTGAGTTGATAGGTGTCACTGATCACATAACTGTGCACACCTCTTTATACAAACACGGAATGACACAGGTGACTAGAGTGATATTGCTGATTCTATCTATCTATCTATATATACATTCTCAACATGTAAGCCTAGAAAGTGAGTGTCAGAGCCTATTCTACCATGGGTACCATCAGTCAAGTTTAATCCTTAACACTGTCACTATATGCACTTTCCAACAGGGATTCAGTGGATGTCAATCAGGAGTGCAAACTATTTTTTCCCCTCTTTAATTGAGAATATTAAGACCATTGATAGTGTTCCCTTTCCTTGAATTACTTTACAACATTACCTTGTGGTAATGGTATTTCCGTAATAATGATATCTAGCAAAGATCAGATAATGATAATGCAAACCTGGGACTTCTGTATGACTCAGTATTGATGTATTTAAGCACTGAAAAATTTGAGGAGCTCATGTTACTTAAAATCACAAAATGCAAAGAAAAAACATTACTATAGATACTTTTTGCAGTCCTTCCTCCCATGTGGAAGCTGACATAATGACTGACTGAGGTGAAGTGATGCTTGTGAACCCAAGTCATTTACATAATATGTAAATATTTAATTTTCAATGCAGAGCTTTTCGTGGAATTGTTGACCTAGAAATTCAATGCCGATGACCCCGTTTTTCGAGCATTAAATGGATGCCTAAGCCTTTAATATGGTGGGCAGGATGTGCACGCTCATTATGCATTGGAAGTGCGCCATCCACCATATTGATGGAGGCAAAAATGTTGGCATTCAACGCCCGCACCCGAACCAGGTCGTAGGTCCTTTGTTTGTGCAAATGAAGGTCCTAATGCCTTTTTGAGGACCCCACTGAAACATTAGTTTGCTCTAAGGCAGCCGGCGCTAGCGCTTGCTGCGTTCAGGAAAACTAGGTCGACATGCGGCCTAACAGGTGGTCCTTAAAGGGACCGCTGCAGGTCACCACCAAAAAGGTAAGTTTGTTACAAATACCTACCTGAATGTGGAGCCAGGTGAAGCAGGAGTGCTTCTCTCAACCCCGCATTAAAACTGCAGGCCACTGTTGGCCACCACTCGCCCCAATTACTGCCGCTGCCTTTCCCCACTCCCCCATTGCCTCTGCTACTCTCCCTCCTGCCCCCCTTTCCAAGTGTCCCCCTCCCAGTTGCCCCCCTTTCCCAATCGAACCCTCCCAGTAGACTCTCTCTCCCTGTTCTCTTTAAGGCTCCTGACCTTCGAGGCCTGTTCTCAGGAGAGCTTCTAGGGGATGCCCATTAGGTGTCCGCAGCTCACCGGTTCGTTGATAATGAGGCCCAATATTAGGTGCGCATTGGGCCTATCCGTTCAGGCACAGGGATCACTTCCTGCGCCCAGTTCGAGCTGGCAGGCCGCTGTGTCCAATTTTGCTCAGTTTGCATCTTTGTATGCATCAGCACCTGAATTGGGGTAAATTAGAGACTGAAGGGGTGAAATTGGACTTGATTGTGCAAAACGAGCAATTGTGATTCGGCGGCCTGTTTTGCACCCTGCCCAATTTCCTTTTCAGTTTACTTGCAATGGAAAAGAAAATCAGGCAGCGTATAAAACCAGGTGCCAATTCAATAGTGCCCGTTTTGCACCATTGCCGAAGACCAATTTCACCCTGTGACTATTATAGATGTCAAAGGTAAACATTGCAAATTTATGGAAAAATATCTTGAGCAGTGTATTAATGAATGCCATTAATGAATGGTATTCCTCAAATTTAATAGCAGTGAGTAGTGCTGCAGTACTACTGCTGTGCCAAAGGGAGAATCAGAACCAATGATTAAAATTATCCATTGTATTAGTTGTAAGAACAATGACAAGCTGACTGCCTGGCAGAATTCTGTTTAATTCTCATTTAAGAAGCCTGAGGTATCCTGCATTTTAAAACAAAACACAAGGAATTAGAGTAACGGAAGACGGACTGGATTCTGTGACATCATCAAATTGATTCTGCTTTGAGGAAAATTAATGACTTAGAAAAAAGGAGGCAAAATAATATTAGAGTAATTGGTATTCAAGTGGAAGCTGGAAGTAAAGATCCAATCAGCTATATAAATCATTTTCAACCTACAATAGTTAACAGTTACATACAGAGTTAACAAGTCATTGTGTTGGCCGATCCCAAATTCCTAAACCTTGTTTTGCAACAAGCGTATTAATTGTTCAGTTTCTGCATTATTTAATGAAAATCACTCATGAGCTCCCTGGTGGCTCAGTGGTTAAATTCTTCACATGATGTAGTAATCAACCATATGGATTGGGCAGGTCCTAGGTTCTAATCCCTGGTTTGTGCTGAATTGGCTGATATCAGCTGTATAATCCCAAGTGTTACAAAGGGATATAGTGGTACAAGTGTTTCTCTATCTTCCTTTGGTTCCATATCTTATGTTTTAAAACGCTGGTCAGAGACAACCTAGAAGTAAATACTTTGTGTACAATCCCCTGACCAGTGACACTATTCATTAAGCATAATGCTCATATTTCAGCTTCATGATGTTTTGGCTAGGTTCTTTTATTCCCAGTTTCCCATCCCCCTTTTACTCCCCTTCACTCCTGAAGGTACTGACTCTTTTGTGATATGATTGCATGGGTGCTAGCCACCTCTTATTTTTAAAAAATATTTGTTCTCGGGATGTGGGTGACGCTGGCAAGGCCGCATTCGATTGCCCATCTCTAGTTGTCCTGAGAAGGTGAAGGTAGGTCTTTTCCTTGAATTACTGCAGTCCTTGTGGTAATGGCACTTCCATAATGTTGTTATCGAAAGAATTCCAGGAGACTGACCTAGTGGAAGTAGCCAATCTTCATATTTGAGTGTAGATAATGAGCCAGTCAGCTATTCAACCGTGAAGGGCATCACAACCAACCTTTGACACTGTTCTTACGCGACCTCCATACGTAAGCTTTCCAGCAGTTGTCATTGGACTGGAGCAAGACCCCCTTCTCCAAACCTAAAGCTAAATGTAGTGCTCCAGCAGAAAACTCAGCACAGAAAATGGATTGAACCAGGTACCTTCTGGTCTGCATAGCCCAGTGTTACACAAGCTGAATTACTTTTGAAGTGTAGTCACTATTGTTTTGTAAGCAAATATCCAGCCAGTTGCATGTGGCAAGGTCCCACAAAAAACAAATGAGATAAATGACTGGATAAGGCCATTTCCTAAATGGCGAGAAGCTAGGAACTGTTGATGAGCAGAGAGATTTAAGGGTCCAAGTACAGAAATCATTAAAAGCAAGTGGACAGATAGAAAAAATAATTTAAAAGGCTAATGGAATGTTGGGCTTTATCTCATGAGGGCTGGAATACAAAGGGGTGGACGTTATGTTACAGCTGTACAGAGCTCTGATGAGATCCCATCTGGAATACTGCATTCAGTTCTTGGCACTGCACTTCAGGAAGGATATATTGGCCTAGGAGGGGATGCAGCGCAGATTCACCAGAATGATACTGGGACTAAAAGGGTTAAATTATGACAGGTTGCATAGACTAGGCTTGTATTCCCTTGAATGTAGAAGATTAAGGGGTGATCCAACTGAAGTGTTTAAGATGACTAACGGATTTGATAGGGTAGATAGAAGGAAACTATTTTCTCTGGCAGGAGAGTCCAGAACAAGAGGGCATAACCTTAAAATTAAAGCCAGGCCATTCAGGGGTTATGTCAGAAAGCAATTCTTCACAAAAAGGGTAATAGAAATCTGGAACACTCTCCCTGAAAAAGCCGTTGAGGCTAGGTCAATTGAAAATTTCAAAACTGAGATTGATAGATTTTTGTTAGGCAAGGGTTACAGGACCAAGGCGGGGAGATGGAGTTAAGATAGAGATCAGCCATGATCTACTTGAATGGTGGAACAGGCTTGAGAGGCTGAATAGAATGATACCCGGACTTCAAGGGTTAAGTTACGAGGAGAGATTACTCAATTTGGGGTTGTATTCTCTAGAGTTTCAAAGGTTAAGGGGTGATCTGATCGAAGTTTATAAGATATTAAGGGGAACAGATAGGGTGGATAGAGAGAAACTATTTCCGCTGGTTGGGGATTTTAGGAGTAGGGGGCACAGTCTAAAAATTAGAGCCAGACCTTTCAGGAGCGAGATTAGAAAACATTTCTACACACAAAGGGTTGTAGAAGTTTGGAACTCTCTTCCGCAAACGGCAATTGATACGAGCTCAATTGCTAAATTTAAATCTGAGATAGATAGCTTTTTGGCAACCAAAGGTATTAAGGGATATGGGCCAAAGGCAGGTATATGGAGTTAGATCACAGATCAGCCATGATCTTATCAAATGGCAGAGCAGGCACGAGGGGCTGAATGGCCTACTCCTGTTCCTATGTTCCAATGTTCCTAATAGCGTACTCCTGTTCCTACATTCCTGTAATCTTCTTTGACGGCGTTGGTTGTGAGATGAATGCTGGCCAGGACACCAGAAGAGCCTCCCGTTCTTTTTAAAATTGTGTTATGGGATGTTTTATGTTCGTTTGAACAGGTAGACTTGAACTTGGTTTAACATCTCATTCAAAACACAGCACTTCCTCAGTATTGAACTAAAGTGTCAGCCTAAATGATAGGTTTTTTGTTAGGCAAGGGCATTAAGGGTTATTGAACCAAGGCGGGTAAATGGAGTTAAGATACAGAACAGCCATGATCCAATTGAGTGGCGGAACATGCTCGATGGGCTGAATGATCTACTCCCATTCCTATGTTCCTATAGGTGCTACCACTGAGACATGCAAGGGCATCGCCTTTTCTACTTCTTCTAAGTTGATGTCTGTTTCACTATAAAGTCACCTCTTTCTGGCCTTTGTGAGTTTTTATTATTTGTACCTTTCTCTTTAACTAACCAAAGTATAGAGGTCAAATAATATATTGTGCCAGACAGATTCTACATTCCAAGATATGTTATCAACACTTAAATGGTAGTCAATGAAAAATGAATAAAATATTAATTATTATACACATGATAATCGATGACAGTGTAACTCATATCTTTTCAGATGTGAGAGCTGCTTTGACCTTTGTAGAGAGACTCCACTGCAGGAGACCATTTAATCCTAAGCACTCCTGCTTCTGTTGGGCCCACAAAAATAAAAACTCAAAATTTCTTGGGCATTTTTTTGAGTGGTCTCCAGTGGTCTCTTTAAGGACCGCTGGTTAGGCCGCTCAATGCCTGGTACAACTAGAAGGAGCGTGCATGGCACACAATCTGCCCATTTGTACCTGAATTCTGCAATTGGGGCCCAAACACTGGCGCAGGAGCCTGATTTGCATATTTAGCAGCCTTACGCCTGTTTCAAGTAGACTAGCTGCTTGCCCTTGCAGAGGTCGGCCTGAATATGGCAACAGCCAGGACTTGGGCATTTGTGGGGCTGCCGTGGTGACCTCACCCCCCGCCCTGATTTTCAACTGCTGGCCACCCGTTTTTCATCCACTAAACGGATAGCCGTGAGTTGAATTTCTCCCTCTTTATGACATCACATCTTCCACAGGCATTAGTCTTTTGCCCCTATATTCAGGTCGGATGACCGATTTGCACGGATCTCCACCAGAGTTTCCATTGGCTTGCCCTGCCCATGCGTAGTTCACCATCTTTCGGGTCCTATCACGCACGCTCGTGCTCCACCGCCCCAACTGAGTGGGTGAGCACCCGTGGGGTGGGACAGCGGGATCCCACCTCGGCCTTCACTCTCATTACACCCTGGAGTTTCGTGACACCCTTTGACTCGCTCACGTGTTAGACTCCTTGGTCCGACATCAACCATAACAGTAGGACATGGACAACCAACAATTCATTGCATTTTAACTCTTGGCATCCATCTGAATTCTTCAGCTTGGATGACTGTATGACACTGTTTGTTCATCCAAGTTATATCTCAGGAGTAGAAGAGCCAGACTGGTTAAAAATAAAGATAGTAGATATCCCAGAGTCTAAATAATGGTCGGAGTCACAATAACACTCAGCTTCTTCATTCCACTGGCTGCATATCTTTTCCAAGATGTAACATGCAAAGAAAAGTTCTGAATACGTGAAGCCTAGCTACTTTGTAAGAACATTCCTTGTTGCAGCCTGTCCTTGGTGTTGACATTGTGGAGTGTTTTTCCAGTCTCTCCCAGTCCTATCAATAAGTGTCTCATTTTCTTCATCACTTTCTGCACCATCAGACTCGAAAGTGTCAGAAGCAATTTTGTCATCTGCTTCTCCTGGTACTCCAAGTTATCTTTTATTTCATTAGGACCTTCACCTTTTTCTGTTCTGTTTGAATCTTCATTATCAACACATGAACTTGTGAGTGATAAGAGAAGAAAGGTTAGTCATATCAAACCAGAGGAGCAGCAGTCAAAGAAAATCTGCTACGTTTTCAATCACATAAATGGATGTGACATTAACCCAAGTGGACTGGGGCAAGCTGGGTGGAAATTAGGGTGGGACCCATAACGCCAGGTCACTGCCACCTTTTAGATGTGTTGATAGGGTTGTCATCCCTCTAGGATTGTCCTGGAGTTTCCAGGAATTAAAGATTAATCTCCAAGGCACTGCCGTGAGCAACCATGGAGAAAAATCATTGAGGAATTTTTTTTAAATGTTTTTTTCATTTTCTTTGAACAGTTTCATTTACTAGTTTCAAAAATATTGGAGATGGGACAGAAGGCTGTTTGACTGAAAGTCAAGAATCATCCAATCGGGTAATGAAGAGTCTGTTCACTTTCCAATTAACGTGAGAAGGTGGTGTCCTCTGAGGGTGGACTTGTCGGGCGACCAATGGTGGGAGTGTGGGGGCATGGCCGTTGGTGGTGGGAGGTCATGTGATGAAACCTCCAAGAATATGTCCAACCAGAGTTGGCAAGTCTGTGTGTTGGTGATTCCTGGGGATGAGTGTGGTCAGTTTTTACCTCCACTGCTTTTGCAGCTGCTATCAGAGTAGGAGGTAGAATCATAGAATCATAGAAGTTTACAACATGGAAACAGGCCCTTCGGCTCAACATGTCCATGTCGCCCAGTTTATACCACTAAGCTAGTCCCAATTGCCTGCACTTGGCCCATATCCCTCTATACCCATCTCACCCATGTAACTGTCCAAATGCTTTTTAAAAGACAAAATTGTACCCGCCTCTACTACTGCCTCTGGCAGCTCGTTCCAGACACTCACCACCCTTTGAGTGAAAAAATTGCCCCTCTGGACCCTTTTGCATCTCTCCCCTCTCACCTTAGGACTGCCACTATGTGATTGGATCAATGTGGTTGCTAATTATTAATGTTATGGGTGCAGGTGAGGATATCTACTTTCTCCTAAAGATAAAAACATTGAAAATTATTTTTTAAAGTGTCTACAGTGCGCCTAGGCACTTAAAAAAATTGTTTTCACACTGGTCTGGAGTTATACTGCGCCTAGTGTGTATTTAAGTCCATGTGATATGACCTCCTGGAGATGGTCTCATACATTTAAGTTTTAATAACAAAATAAATATTTTGAAAAGCTAAATAAATGAAACCAAATGCCCTGTACAGGAAGGCAATGATTATGAAGCTTACTGAGGCTACAGACAGTAGGGAATAGCTGACTCCTAATACAAAGCCAATAAATCTCACTGCTGATTGCATTTCACTTGTTTCCAGCACTGGTCAGGTCAGCAATACTGGCAGCCGCAGTGAAAAAGCTGGCTTTGGAACTCAATCAGCCAACACTGACCTAAGTGAACAAATGACTGCAGTCAGGACACAAATTGGTCTTACAAACAAATTGCAAGCACAGAATTTGAGAAGTGTGTAAATGTTGATGAGAGTGTATTGGGTATTGTTACTGGGCACATTATTCTCCAATAGCCAGTGTGAACATTTCCCACAAACAATCATGCCAATCAGATTGAAATTTAATTTTCTTAGCTGTTTCGTTATTAGCCTACAGTAGATAAGAAAGGTTCCAACCAAAGGTAGAATCCATTAAAATGTTATGGTCCATTTATTATAGCAGAAAAGGCAGGGGAGATTGCTTTCATTTTTTTGGCTATGGCTCGAATGTAACTTACAACATGTTTTAAATGATCAATCTGAACAAAAGGTTACAAGATTGCAAAGATGGAAGTGACTCAATTGAGATTAAATAAAAATGCCAGCAAGAGATTTAATCTGGTGGCTCTTCATATATTGCTAATAACTGAACCATTATTAATACTTTCAAACTGTCACTGCATGTCTGAATATTATGTCACAATCCAATGATACATCACACCAAGATATATCTGTTAGGAGAACAGGAAATAGCTGCCCTCATCCACCAATGGCCTTTCTTCCCCCTACCACCACCCCCCGCCCCAAATCAATTTGTTTTTAAAAACTGCAATTATATTCAGAGTGTTTTTATAAAGATAAATCTTCAGTAAGGTGCTGCAGAACTTTGTAGCCTTGTTGAGCTACCTCAACCTTCTGACTCAGAGGCAAGAGTACTGCCACTCAGCCAAAATTGACACCTGATTGGTTGATAATGTGGCCAGAAACCTTTTATTAAAATAGTTCATAAATTCCACAGCACTATAACCATTTTCCTCAACTATCTGAAATGTTCTCCACAAAGTAGTGATCCTAAGATTTTGAAAGGATTCATTCCATCCACTCTAAGAGGATGCAAACTTGATACTACTAGATACAGCTAAAGGCAATGGATCCTGTCTCCGAGCCAAAGACAGCAGAAACTGCACAAGATAATGAGTCCATTGATAACATAGATTAATCAAGACACACAATAACAATAAGGTACTTGACCGGACATTCCCCTTCAGTATCTACTGTGGATGTGTGTGAATAAGTTATTCTATACAAAGAATGAAGTTTCATTAGGATCTGAGGAAAGAAAAGTGGTAAATAATACAATGTAATTTATTCTGGTTGCCCTTGACAAATAAGAGTGTAATATCTAAATAGTAGCTCCAGGACAGCAAAAAGTTCCTTAATACATTCTTGTACAAGGGACATTGATTAATCTGTAACAAATTTTCAGTTGTATTATTTTTCACTGAAAATGAATAAAGATTAAAGTAATAAACATGCATTTTTGAATCATTTTAATTATTAGAAATTAAGTGACACAGTAATATTAATTGTCCCTACCCCAAATGAAACAAGAGACCAAGGGATTCTTGTATTCCGGGATTAGGCACGAAAGACGGAAACAAGTTGGTGTGAAGCATTTATGTTGTATAAATGAAAATGATGCTAAAATGTATGCTGTTAAAACACCGTTCATGATTTATGCGCTGGATATGCTCCACAGCTCCTTTATTCAAAGGGGAGTCCTGGGGCCCAATTTTAAATCAGCAATTGGCTGTCTTAAGTTGACATAGTCCATTAAAATTGAATGAGGTATGTCAACTTAAGGTAAACGAGCATTGATTAGAATTGAACCTCTGGGCAGTATCAAGATGAGACACTGTTGACAGAAAGTTCACAATTATGATAAATTTCCATGCAGGTCTTCAGACCTGACCAATAAAACAGCTGAAAATCTTAAACTTTCCTAGTTTTACAAACAGATAAGTATGAAGTGCAAGGAATAATTTAGAAATTGTAATTGCATATGTTGCATAGCAAAAGGTAATGCTGGTGCATGATTTGTTTCAGTATCCTTATATATTAACACAATGTATTCATTTGTTCATTTAAATCACAGATGGATAATTACCTTTTAAAATAAGCTACTGAAAAAATAAATACTGAAAATGGGTGGAAAGCCAAAATTTCTATTTTAATAATATCAGCTGCTCGAGTAACCTTAGGTAATAGTGCAGAATCCATATGATGTATTATGGGAATAGAAAAGCAAACAATCGTATAACGACCTTGGTGACTTTCTGTGGATTAATTTTAATTGACTAGCGTAGGAAATTTTAGAATACTGTAATTTTCATTCCAAACTTAAATGCTAATATGGAGAGGAATCGAATCGAATAATTTGGTTCTTTAACCATGCAATCTGTCAAACAAATCAGTCTGTCAATTATCTGAAATGTCAACTCTTCCACCATTAAATTAATTTGCTGTTCAGCAAAGATACAATCCCCCAAAGCTTTTAGGTCATATTTTAGAATGCACTACTGCCACGACGAACCCCCTGTTTCCATAGTTTTGTGTGTATATTGATCATTGTTTTACTTCACAGTTGCCAATATATAAAGAGATTTCACATCTAAAATTGCAGGATTTCTTAGAGAAAGCATCTCAGTTCCCCAAATCACTGAATCCTAGAAAGAATGCATTGCTTCCATTGTCACATCATGCAAGTTGTTCTTTGCTAGCATACACTCACACACCTCAACTGTGGTGTCCAGATATTTTTCCTGAATTGTGTTGATCAATAACAACCTGTGAAAGAAGTAAGAGATGAAATTCTGAAAAAGTTTCTTTGAAGACTAAACTTTCCGTAATTAATTTGTGATCGATTTTCATGCCGTTTTAAAGCCTTTAAAAAATATATATCTGGAGTAAACAAAAAGTAGAAGAAAGCATTAGTCCACTTCAAATGATAGTGGGAAGCTGGCATCCAGGGACAAAGGAATAGCAAAATGATTAGTAGTTATTTCAATCACTCTTCCCCCAGGAGGAGGAAGGAAAATTGCCTAAGTTGGATATCAGATTTCCAGGAACAGCAGAAGAGGAGCTCAACATTATGGAAATAACAAAGGACACTGTTGTAAAAAGAGTACATGATCCTCAAACAGACCAAAGTACCAATCCCGACAACTTGCGTTGACGAGTTTTAAAGGAGATAGGGACTGAAATTAGTAATATATTTTCACTAAATTTGGGATAGTTTCCTCAGTATTGGAAATTGTCTTATTTAGAACTAAAGTTAAGAATTGTAACTAAAAATTATAGAACAGCAAGTTTAACGTCTGTTGTCGGGAAAATCTTTAAAACAATTTGAGAGATGTAAAAGCATAACTTGCTAATGAACAATTTGAATGGATTCATTAAATCATGAAGGGATGTTTTATTTAACCTATCGGTGTTCTCTGAAGACACTGCTCCCATGGTGGATGGGGAAATGCAACTCATATTGTGGCCCTGAAATTCCAAGGGTAGCATTCCCAGCAATGCCCAATAATGCTCCCCAACACTGACCTCCATAATAGTGTGTGGAGCCTGTGGGAGGGCAACTCATTTATATGAGACCAGCAGGTGGCGGTGCCACTCTGGGTGCTTCTTTGGTGCCCGCCTGCCCCATGCCAGCGGAAATTCCCTGGCTGGCCATCTGAGGGGATGGGTTGCCCTGGTCGTGGCTCTGATCAGCTCCTGAGCAAGAGGGGCTCCATTAAGGAAATATATTATTTTTAAAAAATCTTTCTCTTCAAGACCACTTGCTCGGCCTGGAACCCACTGGTGGAGCCCACGTGTGCTTTTATGGAGAATAGTATGCTTCATCTCTCTCAGCATACCAGCCATCACTGAAACACTGAGTCACGATTGAAACTCAGTAGTGGGAGCTCTCGGCCTTTGGAGACCCCGTCCTGACTTGTCATTCACCTTTTAAAGTGGGCACAGAAGTTCTGCCCCTTAGAGGTGCCAGCCTTGGGTCAATTGGTAGCACTGTTAGCTCTGAGTCAGACGGTTGTGGGTTCAAGTCCCACTCTAGAGACTTGAGCACAAAATCTAGGTTGCAGTACTGAAGGATAGCTGCATTGTTGGAGATGCTGTCCATCTGATGAGACGTTAAATCGAAACCCTGTCTGCCCTCTCAGGTGGACATAAAAGATCCCTTGGCGCTATTTTAAAGAAGAGCAGGCCAGTTATTCCCGGTGTCCTGGCCAATACTTATCCCTCAACCAATCAATAAAGATTATCTTGTCATTGTCATTTGCCGTTTGTGGGACCTTGCTGTATGCAATTTGGCTGCCGTGTTTCCTACATTACAACCATGATTATATTTCAAAAGTATTTCATTGGCTGTAAAGCTCTTTGAGACATCCTGAGGTTGTGAAAAGTGCTATATAAATGCAAGTTCTTTCTTGCTTACAAGGCAATCCAGAAACAGCAGAGACCCAATGTAACTGGATCTCCCCTGTTTCCTTGGGGATTCTGTAATCCCCTGCAAAAGTTACGGTGAGAGACCAGTAGAAGCCCTGTGGAATTTCAGGGCTGATGCACTTACATTTTCAGAAAGCTTTTGATGAAGTTTACATTCACAATTAGTGGTTGATGTAAGGAGTTATTGAATAGAAGGTAAAATTCGCGATGCAGGATAGAAAATTGGCTTAAAAATAGGAGATAAAGGGTCACCATAAATGTTCACTATTTTTAATATATATTGATGATTTTGACAGGGAAGGTAAGCAAAATCTTAAGTTTTCTGATGAAATCAAAATAGGAGGCACACCAAATAATGAGAAACAATGTAATGACCTTTAAAAGGATTTAGATCTTTTAGGTAAATGGGCAATAGTTGCAGATACAATTCAATGTTAATAAATGTAAAATCATTAATATAGGAGTCAGGAAACAAAAGAGGGAGCATGTGTTAAATGGATAATTGGTACAGTGTGCTGATCAAGAAAAAGATCTAAGTGTTATAATGGTTAGATCTATGAAACTGTAGGCTCAGAGCTCAGCTGCATTAATAAAAAGGCAACTACTATTTGCATTAGCAGAGGAATAAAGTAAGTTCTATTGTTGCTATATAAGCCATTGGTTAGACTCCATTTGGATAACTGTGTGCATAAGAAGGATATTATTGCCCTTGAGAGAGTACGGGGATGAGCAATAAAAATGATTCCAAGCATCAGGAATTCAAATTATGAAAGAAATGTTTTCCTTGGATATAAATGAGAATTGACTAGAATAGTAGAATTGCAAGGGGTAAGAAGGGAAGTAAGAAGGGAAGTCAGCAAAATGTTTTCATCCAAAGAGTTCTAGAATTGTGGAATAAGTTATTAAAGAAGTGCATTTAAGTAGGCAGTATAAATGGGTTCAAGAGACAATTAGGTGAGGAGAAAAGTAATTAAGGGACAGGGAGAGAAAGTGGGAAGATGGAGATGATGGGCCCGATGTTAGCAGGGCTGCGGGTTCTCGGCAGGGGGGCTATCGGGCGCGTGGGTAATGCGCCCGGTGAAATTAGTCAGCTCCCCGCGCGATTGTAGCATACAATCCACTAATTGGATCCACTTACCTGCTCCTCCGGGTTCCCCACTGCTGATCTGCGCGTCGGGCGGTCAGCTGGAGGAGCTTTATTTAAAGGGGCAGTCCTCCACTGACAGATGCTGCAACAAACAGAAAAAAAATCACAGCATGGAGCAGCCCAGGGGGAAGGCTGCTCCCAGTTTAATGATGCCTCACTCCAGGTACCAATACATGGGGTGAGGAGGAGGGGGAGGACAGAGATCTTCCTCCCGGCGGGCGGGAGGAAGCGGCCTGCCTCTGCCACCAGGAAGGCCTGGCTCGAGGTGGCAGAGGAGGTCACCAGCACCACCAACATATCGCCCACCTGCATATAGTGCAGGAGGCGCTCCAATGACCTCGGTAGGTCAGCCAAAGTGAGTACACTTACTCTTTCCCCGACATTCCGTCTGCCACATCACCGCCCCCAACCCACATCTCCTTCTGCACTGCCAACACTACTCTGTCACATCACCCCTCATACCCACTCAAACCTCATCCGCATCGTACCTGCACCTACTCACCTCGCCAGTACTCATCCTGCCACTACCACTCAACCCAATCCTTATACAATCTCATGGCTATATCTCGTACTCACCCTCTCATGCATCACTTTCACGGCCAGCCTCACTCAAACTGCCACTACCTGTGCTGCAGCCACAGGGCATGCATCACATATGTGCAGTAGGCAGCGTAAGGCAAACGTGTCGTGAGCATGAAGGGGATGCACAGGGTGTTTGAGGGTTTGTCATGGTTGTTACTTATAATGAATTTCTGACCAACTCACATCACATATTATATTGGCACCACTACTGCCATGTCTTCGCGATTCTTGTCTGGTTTGTGCAATAATGCCCTTTCCTGAGGATCACTATGAAGACCCACAACTGATGCCACCCATTGTGTCACTGCAGAGTGGATGTAGGTGTATTTGCAGGGCTCTTTTGTGCAGACGGCTGAGAGACGTCAGCGATGTCCCCGGTTGCACCCTGGAAGGATGCGGAGGAGAGGTTGTTGAGGGCAGTGGTGACTTTGACAGCGACAAGTAAGAAGAAGGTGCACGGGCCAGCCAGGAGCAGCTTGGCATGAAGGAGGCTGCAGATGTCCACGACTACATGTCGAGTGACTCTGAGCCTCCGTGTGCACTGCTGCTCAGAGAGGTCCAGGAGGCTGAGCCTCGGTCTGCGGACCCTGTGGCGAGGGTAGTGCCCTCTGCGACACATCTCTCTCTGCGGTAGCCCTCCCTCCTGCTGTACAGGTGGATGTGTCACAGCACTCTGTTGTGGAGCTCCACGTGTCAGAGGTGGACGGCGTGGATGGCGAGGCTGGTGATGCTGTTCGCTCTCCGAGGAGGCCATGACTGCAGCTACGGCGGCCCCCATCCGGAAGATGTGCATCTGAGGGGGTCCGCAAGGTAGGTAGATGTGTCTGGACACTGGGCTAAGTGTGCAAGTTGGTGACTTTGATTGTCAGGAGGAGGGTGGTGGAGGCCAAACTTTGTCCCAAGTGACAGAGTGGCCTCCTGCAATGAGTGAGGGTCTCCCCCTCCACCTGTCAAATGGACCTTTGCAGCTGCCACAGGCTGATGGCTGCAACACGTCCATTTGAACTGTGAGTGTTTCCCCCAGTGTAGGAAACAGTCCCAGTTTGCTCTAAAATCCCACCCCTCCTCACATAATCCCTTAATCAGGTCAGTTAATGACCTGAACAAGCCAAATAAATACTTTCAAGTGGCATCCCGCTGGCTTTAATTGCCTGCGGGATTCCCACCAGCGGGGGCTGCGCGCGCACGCCGGCGCGTCAGCGGGGAACCCGGAAGTGCGCGGGTTCGAGGCGGGCTCCGGTCCCGATCCGGGATTTCACGATTTTCGGGGCCCCCCCGCCAGGAACGCACCCGCTGGCGGCTGCTAAAATGCTGCCCGATATCTACAAAAGGAATTGGGCTTCTTAGGCCTAATGGGCATTTTCTGTTCTTAAAAATTCTTATGTTCTTACCCAATTGTGCATGTTTTTGCATTTGTCTTTTTAAATGCATTTTTGACAGCCTTGTTGTCCATATCAATGATCAGAGCAACTTATTACAAAAGGAAAATGCCACATTAGGACAAAAAAGTTAAACAACCATTTTCAACATAAGTCCATAATGGAGGAGCAAGTTCCAGCGCATTCGCACATGCACAGTGAAACCCGGAAATCCGGAATTTGTTCCTCCTGGTTCACCGGCGATATGACAGCTTTGAATTAAAGGGATATCTGCAATTAGCGAAATCTTTGAAAAAGTGCCAACTTGCACTTCTGCCCAGCTGGAAAGTAACTAATATCGCCATAAAACAGGTACACTTAAAAATACCAGGTCTAAACTAAGTTTTAATAGCGTGGTAAATCTGAATGACTGCCAAACAACTAAAAATTAATTTTTAAAAATGTGGAGTTATTGGTCATTAAAATAAAATTTAAAATTAAAAATTTTTAAAAAAAATTTTCTCCTTCTGCCTCTTTTATTTAATTCAATTATATATTACCCTCTCTTTTTCGCTGTCTGTATCTATTTTTACAATGATTTTAATGGTGTACCTTTCACATCCTGGTTTTCATATTGGAAGCTTGCAAACAGAGTTTCGCAGCGGAGGGAGAGTGTGATCCTCTTACTTCTCCCAGGGTCCTAGCTTCGCTTGAACTGATGCTGGGCTCTTCTCCGCTTCCTATTCGAGGAAGTGCCTGAAGTAAAGACTGCGGTAAGTTAGTGGGTTAGCATAAATCTATGGAACGGCGAGCAGTCTTGGTTCGCTGCTCCGAGCAGTGAGTCATTACTGTCAAAAATGATTGCCGATGTGTTTTACAATCTAGTTCTCAATATTCTGGATGAGGAAGATCCCTGTTTTGTTGCAATCTGTTCTGAAGTTAGATCACTTGTTCAGAATTATAAAAATATCACAGATCTTATCATTTCAGCACTCACCATCTGTACAAAATTAATTTTCCTGGATATTTCATGAATTGTAAAATATATTTACACAAACATTATAACATGTACCTAAACATATACGTGCATATATTATCCAGTGTGTGTATACACACTCAGGTACTTCATAAATAACAACATAATTTCTGATCAATCGGATTCAGAATTAACATTTCAAGTGCTAAAATATGTTCTAAAACTGTAGAGAGTTGTGTGGAATCTCCAATCTCATGTAATATGTTTCAAAGCATCTCCTGGGCCCATGTTTCGACACACTGGCAGTTTTATGAACTACATCTCATTGCAAAAACAGACTGCAGCTGTGTAAAATCATTATGCACTTTCTTTCCTTCTTAGATCCACAAAACAACAGATTGTCAGGTCTTAAAAGTACACTGTAGACTTCCTTCAAGTTCCTTCCATGCACAATTAACTCCTCATAGTTTAAATACATGGGAAGAGATGTGGAGAAAGCAATCTCAGGATGACAGTACCTGTAAAATTATAAAATCATAGAATCATACAATGGTTTCAGCACAGAAGGAGGCCAATCGGCCAATCAAGCCCATGCCGGCTCTTTGTAAGAACAATCCAGTGAGTCCCTTTCTCCCGCTCTTTTCCCGTAGCCCTGCAAATTTTTCCCTTCACGTATTTATCCAATTCCTTTTTTAAAGCCACGATTGAATCTGCTTCCACCACCTTTTCAGGCAATGCATTTCAGATCATATCTACTCACTGCATAAGAAAGTTTTTCTTCATGTCGCCTTTGGTTCTTTTGCTAATCACCTTAAATCTGTGTCTTCTGGTTCTTGACCCTTCTGCCAATGGGAACAGTTTCTCTTTATTTACTTCATCTAAACCCTTCATGATTTTGAACACTTCTATCAAATCTCCTCTCAACCTTCTCTGCTGTATGGAGAACAACCCCAGCTTCTACAGCCTATCCATGTAACTGAAGTGCCTCCTCCCTGGAACCATTCTAGTAAATCTTTTCTGCACTTCTCTAAGGTCTTCACATCCTTCCTAAAGTGCGGTGCGCAGAATTGGACACAGTACTCCAGTTGTGGCTGAACCAATGTTTTATAAAGGGTCAACATAACTTCCTTGCTTTTGTATTCTGTGCCTCTATTTATAAAGCCCAGGATCCCGTATGCTTTTTTAACTGCTTTCTCAACCTGTCCTGCCACCTTCAAAGATTTGTGCACATATACCCCCAGGTCTCTCTGTTCCTGCACCCCCTTTATATTGCCTCTCCTCGTTCTTCCTGCCAAAATGTATCACTTCGCACTTCTCTGCACTAAATTTCATCTGCCATGTGTCCGCCCATTCTCCAGCCTGTCTATGCCCTTTTGAAGTCTATTACTATCCTCCTCACTGTTTACTACACTTCCAAGTTTTGTGTGATCTGTAAATTTTGAAACTGTGGCCTGTACACCCAAGTCCAAGTCATTAATATGTATCAAAAAAAGCAGTGGTCCTAGTACCGACCCCTGGGGAACACCACTGTATACATTCCTCCAGTCCAAAAAACAACCTTTCACCACTACTCCCTGTTTCCTGTCACTTAGCCAATTTTGTATCCATGCTGCCACTGCCCCTTTTATTCCATTGCCTTCAATGATTTTGTGTGTTTCTGAGCTCAATAAATGACCACTTGGTCACCTTCTAATTTTGAAAAGGGGAAGATAAAAAAAGTCTTCCCTCTATTACCTGTAGAGATTCTATATGAGTAAAAGTAAAGCTAAAACTGTTACAAACACAGACCTCTCACTGTCTGCAGTACAATTTAAATCTTGGGATTTAAATGGGAGAGGTAGGAGTTGTCTACTCAGAAAAACAGACAAGGTTTTTTTTCCAAGTTGTTTTGCCAAAATTTGAAACAATTGCCCCATTCATGGTTATATCACTAAATTGGCTGTTTTTATATAAGTTTATACAAATTTCAATGAAGTGACCAAAATGGAAATTTTTTGAGTTTCTGAGAAGGAACATAAATCCTAAATAGAAAATGGACTTGACCGGATTAAGATTGGTTTAGTCAGATCAGGCAAAAACCCAAGGGTGTCCTCATCAGTGGAATGAAAACCAGAAACCTGGTTAGGCAAAGGATTAATTGGAGCACAGCACTCCCTGGCCTCAGATTGGAATGAAGAATCCAGCTTCATGGCCTTTCATGCTAAGCATTTGAAGCGCTGAAAGATTAAATGAAAGTTTTGGAGGGTCTAGGAGTACAAGAGTAGCAGGTTCTGAGGGCATACATTGTGACATGTGTACTTGGGACAGATATTTTCTGTTGGAATCTACTGAGTGGCATTACCTTGGCAGCTTTCCTCAGGTCTGCTGTCTTCTTCGACGTCTGCAGTCAGGTCCTCTGGGTTTCCAGACAGCAATCACACTGTCAGCGATCTCTTGCCAGGCATTTCATACAACTCCTCACTGGAGAAGGTGCCCTTGAGTGCTAACCAGGACAGCCCTGCTTTGCCTCAGTGCATGCATCAGCACTTCTAAGGCTCCATCTGTAAATATAGCCTTGTGCTTCCAGTGATCCCACACTGATGAGAAATGATATGAATCTGTCAACCCATTCCATCCAGTTCATATAAAATGGGAATTTTGTTTATAATATTTATTGCCAAGCCTTTCTATATTTTTCATTTTTAAAAATCTATATATTTTATTTGTGCATCATGTGGGAAAACTAAGGTTTCTTTTTAATGAAATTGCACCGTCTTACAAATCCACACTAAAATAAATTCCGATTTTAAGTGTGAAATGCAAGCAAGTGTTTTCAATAAATTAAAAGATGTTGAACGCTCAGCATTATTGCAATTCAAAGTGCTTTTGCTCCCGGTATTCCTTTGGTATAGTGGTAGCAATCCTATCTCTGAGTCAAAACATACAAAGTTCAAACCCTGCTTGAGACAGTCCTGGCAAGTGGAGACCGGAGCTTGTGGATCTGAATTCTGGGTTGACTTCTAGTGGGATACTTGTGTCTGGTGGGTATAAATGCCCTTCTCCCTCATCCTATGGGTTGTGGAAGCCCATAAAACCCTCCTGCTGTATAGGACGAAAGACCCTATCATCTGGTATTAAAAAAGAGATGGTTATGGCCATGGAAGGGGTGTTTATGTTGGGGCCTGTCAGACTGTTAATCATAAGAACGTAAGAAATAGGAGCAGGAGTTGGCCATACAGCTCCTCGAGCCTGCTCCGCCATTTAATAAGATCATTGCTGATCTTCGACCTCAACTCCGTTTTCCTGCCCGACCCCCATATCCCTTGATTCCTTCAGAATCCAAAAATCTATTGGTCTCAGTCTCGAATATACTCAACAATTGAGCATCCACAGCCCTCTAGGGTAAATAATTCCAAAGATTCACCAACCTTTGAGTGAAGAAATTCCTCTTCATCTCAGTCCTAAATTGCCCACCCCTTATCCTGAGACTATGCCCCCTAAGTTCTAGACTCTCTAGCCAGGGAAACAGCCTCTCAACATCAACCTTGTCAAGCCCTCTAAGAATTTTATACGTTTCAATGAGATCACCTCTCATTCTTCTAAACTCTCATTCTCCTCTCTCCTCATAGGACAACCCTCTCATCCCAGGAATCAATCTAGTGAACCTTCGTTGCACTGCCTCTAAGGCAAGTATATCCTTCCTTAGGTAAGGAGACCAAAACTGTACACAGTACTCCAGGTATGGTCCCACCAAAGCCCTGTACAATTGTCGCAAGACTTCCTACTCTTGTACTCCAACCCCCTTGCAATAAAGGCCAACATACCATTTGCCTTCCTAATTGCTTGCTGTACCTGCATGTCAACTTTCTGGGCCCGATTTTACCAGGGGTGCGGGTTCTCGGCGGGTGGGCCAGCGGGCGCGTTTTTAACGCGCCCGGTGAAATTAGTGGGTTTCCCGCGCGATCGTAGCAGGCAACACACTAATTGGAGCCACTTAACTGCACCTCCAGGTTCCACGCTGCTGATCTGCGCGTCGGGCGGGCTGCGCATGCGCAGTACGATCTGTCAGCTGGAGGCGCTCTATTTAAAGGGGCAGTCCTCCACTGACAGATGCTGCAACAAATTTGAAAACTTACAGCATGGAGCAGCCCAGGGGGAAGGCTGCTCCCAGTTTAATGATGCCTCACCCCAGGTATCAATACATGGGGTGAGGAGGAGGGGGAGGACAGAGATCTTCCACCCGGCGGGCGGGAGGAAGCGGCCAGCCTCTGCCACCAAGAAGGCCCGGCTCGAGGTGGCAGAGGAGGTCACCAGCGCCACCAACATATCGCCCACCTGCATACAGTGCAGGAGGCGCTCCAATGACATCAGTAGGTCAGCCACAGTGAGAACACGTAGTCTTTCCCCTACACACCATCTGCCACAACACTGCCCCCACCCCACATCTCCTTCGGCACTGCCAACACTACTCTGTCACATCACCCCTCATACCCACTCAAACCCCATCCCCATCTTACCTGCACCTACTCACCTCGCGAGTACTCACCCCGCCACGAACACACAACCCAACCCTCATACAATCTCATGGCTCTATCCCATACTCACCCTCTCGTGCATCTCTCTCACGGCCAGCCTCACTCAACCTGCCACCATCTGTGCTGCAGCCACAGGGCATGCATCACATATGTGCAGTAGGCAGAGTAAGGCAAACGTGCCGTGAGCATGAAGGGGATGCACAAGGGTGTTTGAGGGTTTGTCATGGGTGTTACCTATATTGAATATCAGAACAACTCACATCACACATTCTATTGGCACCACTACTGCCATGTCTTCGCGAATCCTGTCCGGTTTGTGCAATAAAGCCCACTCCTGTGTATCACTATGCGAACCCACCACTAATGCCACCCATTGTCACCACAGAGTGGATGTGGGTGTTTTTGCAGTGCTCTTCTGCGCAGACGACTGAGAGACATCGGCAATGTCCCCGGTTGCACCCTGGAAGGCTGCGGAGGAGAAGTTCGTGAGGGCAGTGGTGACGTTGACAGCGACAGGTGGGAGGATGGTGCATGGGCCAGCCAGGAGCAGCTCGGCATGAAAGAGGCTGCAGATGTCCACGGCTACATGGCGAGTGACTCTGAGCCTCCGTGTGCACTGCTGCTCAGAGAGGTCCAGGAGGCTGAGCCTCGGTCTGTGGAACGTGTGGCGAGGGTAGTGCCCTCTGCGACGCATCTCTCTCTGCGGTAGCCCTCCCTCTTGCTGTACAGGTGGATGTGTCACAGCACTCTGTTGTGGAGCTCCACGTGTCAAAGGTGGACGGGGTGGATGGCGAGGCTGGTGAGGCTGGTGATGCTGTTCGCCCTCCGAGGAGGTCATGACTGCAGCTACGGCAGCCCCCATCTGCAAGATGTACATGTGAGGGGGTCCGCAAGGTAGGTACATGTCTCCGGACCCCGGGGTGAGTGTGCAGGTTGGTGACTTTGACCGTCAGGAGGGGGGTGGTGGAGGCGAAACTTTGTCCCAAGTGACAGAGCGGCCTCCTGCAATGGGTGAGGGTCTCCCTCCCCCCCCCACCTGTCAAATGGACCTTTGCAGCTGCCACAGGCTGACAGCTCAACACGTCCATTCGACCTGGGAGTGTTTCCCTCAGTGTGTGAAACAGTCCCATGTTTATCCAAAATCACACACAGTCCCTTAATCAGGTCAGTCAATGACCTGAACAAGCAAAGCAAATACTCTCAAGTGGCATCCCGCTGGCTTTAATTGCCTGCGGGATTCCCACCAGCGGGGGCTGCGCGCGCACGCCGGCGCGTCAGCGTGGAACCCGGAAGTGGGCGGGATCGAGGCGCGATCCAGTTCCGCTGCTCCATTTCGGGATTTTCGAGGCCCCCCCGCCGAGAACGCACCCGAGAGCGGGTGCTAAAATCGGCCCCTCTGTGTTTCGTGTACAAGGACACCCAAATCTCTGTGAACACCAACATTTAATAGTTTCTCACCTTTTAAAAAATATCCTGTTTTTCTATTCTTCCTATCAAAGTGAATATCCTCACATTTCCCCACATTATACTCCATCTGCCACCTTCTTACCCACTCACTTAACCTGTCTATATCCCTTTGTAGACTCTGAATCAGTCTGTGAAACCTTCCACTACTTCAGACTATTTTCCAAGGGAAGAATGTGAAGTTATGAAAACAACAACCTTGTGATTTGTCATGCTTTAATATAGATAAAACTTTTCAACCAATCCCTTGTTTGTACAGTCCTTCTCCTACTTTATTGCTTGCCAAACATATTTTTCATTCTGCAAAGAATATACACCATGATTCCATTCTGCCAAAAAATAATGAAGGTCCACAGGATATTTTCTATATGTATCTTGACCCCCTAACCATTGCGATTGCCACAATTGTTTCAGATCTGAGCCCAATGAATCAATTAGGCTTCACCAAACTAATTCATTAAGTGGGATTCATTTTGCTGCTGCAGTCACCTAAATAGCTGCAACAGAGCTTTTAAATTCCATCTCCAGGCATGGGGGCTCCCATATGCAGCTAACGGAGCTCACTGCATATATTTAATGAAACTTCAAACTCAGAAGTTCAGACAGCAATGCCCATGCACAAGAAGTCAGGTAGATGTACTACTGCGCACCATTGCCAGCATGCCCCATTGGAATTTTTGCCCTTATGGTCTTCCACACATGTCCAGGTTAATTTATGAAAAGCAGTCAGCACCTATGGAACAATACCCCAGTCACCACCATCTGAAGAGGAGATGTAAAGGAGAGGTAACATTTACAGTGAGCAAGGAGCATGCATTGCATAATGGTTTCTAGTTATTTGGGACTGATTAATGAACATGAACATGCAAAGGAATTTTCAATTCAGACAGGAGTTTTAACACATCACTCTTCATGATAATGAATGATGTCACAGTGTTGCATTGAGGCATCAGTTGCTCAACTGATTGATACAAGCACAAGTCTGCATAGATATAAAAATGATCTTTTATTAATCTGTGTCACCATCGATCGTGACACAAAGTGGACAAAAACTATCTTGGCTGAAGCAGTGCTGTGAACTTTTATAATGCAAATTCATTATTAATACAGACTTTATTCAATAAGTATGACTTTTAGACAAACCTTTTATAGTGGAAAGATCTCTCGCTGACTCCCTTTTCAGGTGATATAATGGATTTTTGTATCTTTTAAATTTTAATCTTAAATTTTGTAAAATATAGGCCTGGAAATTACTTTGAGTGATTGATGTTTGAATCAAATTCCTCTCCACCATTTTAACATGGGCGTTAAACTGTTTATTTTAACAGGCTATAATATTTTTATCTGTAACTAGCATTAAGAAATCTGTGTTAGAACAATAGCAGAATCCAAGTTTAAATATTGTGTATTCCAAAGCTTAATTGCGATGAATCTTCGAAGGTAAAACCATTTTGTTCATGTATAAAGTGACAGACTTTTGTTAATTCTTCTGTCTGTAGAGGACTCATAACAAAAGGGTTGTAAAGGTGGTCAAATGGCGCTCAAGTCACTGAGCATCTGGTGCATTGCCATAATTACCTTAATTAACTCTGGGATCAGACACTACCCTGGCACAAAATGGGTTGCTACAGCAACCAAATTGTGGTCTTTCCCCTAGGGTTTAGGGCCTCCTAATTCATTTAGGAGAAGACCTGTGGTAATTCACAGTGCCGACCATGACCCTAGGGTGTATTATATCACTGCATGCGCACCTGCCCACTATGGAGTATCTATGAGAGCAGAGAGACTTGCCGCGAATATGTGTTAATGTTAATAAAAAATCAACTTCAAACAAAATGCTGTCCTGAGTTGTACTAAGATTTTAAAAGCAATATCCCAGCTTTTGAAAGGGCTGGGTACTGAAAGTGTTCCCAAAGCTTTTATTCAGTACATTGAGTTATTCTTTTTCGTCTTTCTTTCCCCTACTTCAGAGGTATTTAAACATAAGTAACTATAGAAAATGTTAATTTAATGACAACCCTAACGCCATTACTTTGACATGTTCTTAAATGTTGTTTCCAAATCATTGCTTTTGTTGACATTCTGTACTGACTGGCTCATTTAAGTCATGCTGTGTTATTTTAATATTTTGGGGCAGAAATTGCTTGCAAAATAACGGTGAGTTGAACAGCGCTCACCGTTGTTAGTGGCGAAATGGAGGAGCAAATTCCAGCTTTCGCACATGTGCATTGAAACGCGGGAATCCAGAATTTGCTCCTCCTGGTTCGCCGGCGATATGACAGCTTCGAATTAAAGGGATATCGCCGGCTGCAATTAGGGAAATCATTGAACCATGGTCAAATTGCTCATCTGCCCAGCTGGAAAATAACTAATATCGCCACAAAACAGATACGCTTAAATATACCAGGTCGAAACTAAGTTTTAACAGCGCAGTAAGTCTTAATGACTGCCAAACAACAAAAAATTAACTTTTAAAAATGTAAAGTCTCATTACTCGTTATTTAGTCATTTTTGGTCATGTTTAAAAAAAAATGTTTTCGAATTAAAAAATAAAATTTTTTCTTTACTTTTCCCTTCTGTCTCTTTTATTTAATTCAATTATTTCTTACCCTTTTTTTCTCGCTGTCTATAACTGTTTGTACAATGATTTTAATGTTGTACCTTTCATTTCCTGGTTTTCACATTCCAAGCCTACAGAGACAGTTAACGCAGCTTGTCAAAAATGCTGCAATCTGATTGGTCGAGGGGAGAGATCGATCCTCTCTCTTCTCCCAGGGTCCGAGCTTCGCTTGAACTGACGCTGGGCTCTTCTCCACTTCCTATTTGAGGAAGTGCCCAACGAAAAGACCGCAGTAAATTAAAGGGTTAGTATAAATCTGTGGAGCGGCAAGCACTGTTGGTTCGCTGCTCCCAAGCAATTTCTGCCCCAATATGTCTAAAGGTATATGACGTACAGGGCACTTCCATACAAAGATACACACAGACATCCTGGTACAGTAAAAAATTGTCTCTACAGTAACTGTTCACTAATTGTTATTCACTTTGCCTTACTACATCCTTCAAATCAGTCAATTTTGCTTTGGTCTTGTGGTCTACTTGTCTCAGCTGTTGTCTATTCTGGTCTTGTTGTCTAAGCTGTTGAAGTCAAAGAGGAGAACCGAGGTTTTGAGCACAATTCTTCAACCCTCCTTAGATATGCAAATTATGCGAGAGAATTGAAGGGTGGCCATTATAACACTTCTCTTCAAGAAGGGACAGACAGATAAACTCAAGATCAGTTAGTTTAATATCAGTTGTGGACAAACCTTTAGGATCCATAATTTGAGATCAAATGAGTGTGATTTGATGCCATGGTGTCAGCCGTGGGTCAGTGGCCATGGGTCTCGCCTCTGACTCAGAAAGTTGTGGATTCAATTCCCACTCCAGGAACTTGAGCACAAAATCTAGGCTGACACTCCAGTCCAATGCTGAGGGAGTGCTGCACTATCAGAGGTGCTATCTTTCAGATGAGACGTTAAACCAAGGCCCCATCTGCTCTCTCAGGTAAAAGGTCCCAAGGCACTATTTCAAAGATGAACAGAGGAGTTCTCCCTGGTGTCCTGGCCAATATTTAACCCTCAACCAACATAACTAAAATACAGATTATCTGGTCACTATCACCTTGTTGTTTGTGGGATCTTGCTGTGTGTACATTGGCTGCTGCGTTCCTATATTACAACAGTGACCACACTTCAAAAGTACTTAAATGGCTGTAAAGCTCTTTGGGACATCCTGAGGTCATGAAGGATGCTATATAAATGCAAGTCTTTCTTTTAGTGAGCATTTAGAGATGCACAGGATAAACAAGGACAATCAGCATGGGTTGTTAAAGGCAAGTAATGTTTGACAAATTTAATAAGAGCTTTTTGAAGAAGTGACTGTTGATAAAAGGAATGGATTTTCAGAAAGCGACTGATAAGGTGTCTAACAGGTGGCTTGTTACAAAAATTTGGGTGTATAGGATAAGATGAAATGTAGCAGCATGGATAGAAAGTTAGTTGATGGATAGGAAACAAGTTGTTTTGGATTAATGGGTGTTGTTCAGGTTGGAGAAGGGATGAACGTGATGTATCCTAGGGTTGGTGCTGGGTCCACTTTTGTTCTTCTCAAATAAGCAGTAATTTTAAACTTTGCCACATGGATAGTAATGTGGTGGAGCGGATTGCCCGCCCATTACAGAACTTGTCTGATTTTCATCGCAGTGAAATCAGGTGGTTTCAGTTTACCACCCAAGCAGTGAAGGTGAAAATTTCCCCCACATAGACCATTTCATCTTGCGCTTAGGGAACATGATATTGAAATAAAAGTGGAGAGATTGACAAAAAGTGAAATGGGCCGTAAAATACTTCACAGGTACATAGACAGAATAGACAGATAAGGCAGCCTTTTCATCTCTGAAAAATTTTTCCTTTTCACACTGTGTGATTTCCCTGCACTTCAGTCCGAAGAAAATGTACATTTTGTTTCCAATGGGCTGACAGGTAGAGAATGCAATGCAACACAGAGAAGTGTGAAGCAATACATTTTGGGAAGAAAATCAAGGAATAGAAGTATTCAAACAATGGAAAGTTACTGAATTGGGAGGATGAACACAGAGACCTCGGGGTTCATACACATAATTCCTTGAAAGTGCAAGTGCAAATAGGTAAGCTGTAAAATAAAAAAGCCATTAGCATTTTATGCTTTACAAATAGTGGACAATGTGAGGCTTGTCTGTGATGGCCCCTCCCTATTCATTAGTGAGGTGGCACACATTCCCTACTGAAGCTCACACAAGGAAAAATGTTCACTTGGACAAACAGTACCTGTGGAACTGTATCCAAGTAAGGTGAGGGCAGGGAGGGAAGAAAACTGACAGATAAGGAAAAAAATACACAAAATAATATGATTAAAATACAAAAAAAGATAAACTGCATTTACTCAACCTCAAAGAATGTTGTGACCTGCAGTTCTTTGTTAAAATCTTGATGTTTGACTTCAGCATTCTCATATTCATCCATTTTGCTGAAGCATTTAGTGTGACATTTTTAAGATTTGTTTCTAAGTTTCTAAATACACTTTCAACTAAATCTCTTTGAATTCTTCAGTCATCCAGGAACAGTCAGATGATCAACCCCACATGATTAATGGAAGCCATCTCTTATGGTTAAATACAGGCAGCATCATTGTGGGGGGAAAAGCAGACTGGTGTCTCAATAAAATGTAAAACATTCTTGTGAATTTAGCAATTATCAAGGTGAAGGATTATAGCGCTGCAGAAGGAAAAATTAATGTTCCATTCTGAGCACCCTTCAAAATGTGATGTAATCAAGAGTGCAGATATAGATCTATGGTCTGTCGTGCCAGTTAGCTGTTCAGTAAAGCTGACAGGATATGCAAATAAAAACTGAAACTTGTTTCCAGGAACAGGCAAACACTAGAAAAATGATATCAACATTGAGCAAAATTATCGCTGAAGTCTCAGAATGCTGACCTTTAATGTATCAACTATAGGATGATGTGATAATTGCTGTATTGTTCTGGTAGGGAATGTGGCCATGTGATGATCTCACTTGATTAGTCATTATGCAAAAGAAATGGCGTGGGCTAGAAGAATAGAATGGGGTAGAGCTTCCGCTTGTTCATGTTAGTAATCAGAACGTATTTCGAGTGGAATTGGCTGAACCAGAGCAAATGATCAAGGAATTTTAAACGTAAGTGAGTTACGCCCTCAAAACAGCTTACGTTCATATTTTCTGCGATCTTGCACACGAGTTCAAGATTCAAATTGCTCGGATCAGGCCCCGCCCACAAATCTGCCCACGGCCCCCCCGGTTGTCATTGCGAGTTTCCACCAATTGCGCTGGCTCTTCAAATTGCGTTCATTTTCTTAGTTTCTCAGGCAGTAGTAGGCACATTTTAAAAGATTTTCATACCAAAAAACATGTCATTTATTAAGAAACTAACTAGTGTACACCAATAAAGCTAGTAAATGGTTCAGTATAGTTTTTTAAAGTCATTTTCAGTGATTTTAAATCGGGTTACACACTTGTGGAGGACTGGACACTATTATTAAAAATACTTATTTTTGTTGATTAAACCAATTTTCAACCGTATGTCAAGTGGGACGTTAATGTGGCCCGGCTGTTATAATTGGCCGAGCCACCTTACTCCCAGACTGCTCACTTTGCCATGTTCCTGCCCGGGAGTTAAAATCGAGCCCCACTTTTGCCCTCTACCTATTTTCTGTCTTATTTGGTTCAGAATTCCCTCTTTACAAGTAAATGAAAGAATTTGGCCCTAAAATTTTGAGTCGGCTGTTCTACTTGTGCAAGTGCGGTGGTGTGAAAACCCTACCTTTCCATGTCGGTAGAGGTGGACCCCCCTCCCAAATCCCAGGGCCAGGGTTATAACTATATTTAGGGCAGGCCACCAGCGCCTGTAGGATCACATCAGTAGCAACTGCCCTGAAGGAGACTCAGAAAGCCAGAGCGGCACCATATTGCCCGGCACAGCACAGGAAGCCTAGGAATGATTTCCTCAGACACAGAGTGGCAGTGTTTTGCAGTCCATGGCCACTTTACTGGAATTTAAAGGGTTCTGCCCCAAATTCCTGGTTTGGCCGGGGAGAAATCAGGCTTTACAGCCCCATTTATTTTCTGATATCTTTTGCCAGGCACAATTGCAAAGGATTTTCCAACTTTAAATGGAGATACAAAACTACCATTTATCTTTTTTACTATTCTTTCCCTGAGCCTTTCTACCATCATCCATCTTCACTATTATTTCCTCATCTCCTATTCTTTCACACTTTCTCTTTCCCTGTGGGCTTAATTATATAATGTGCTATAATCACTTTGAAACTGTTGCTCCATGTGGAATGAATCCTTTTATCACATGCATTGTATTGTTTTTTGGATCGTT
The DNA here is from genome assembly GCF_035084215.1 of Heptranchias perlo. Classification (NCBI taxonomy): domain Eukaryota; kingdom Metazoa; phylum Chordata; class Chondrichthyes; order Hexanchiformes; family Hexanchidae; genus Heptranchias; species Heptranchias perlo. The sequence goes on along the minus strand of NC_090351.1, from coordinate 24,132,627 downwards.
TCTTGTCAAATTAAATTGACTTAATCGAGTTTGTTCCATAACCCTGACAAAAATGAAATTGGCTGCATACATGGACCTCAGGACTTTGTCTAATTACTCTGGTCGAACCCAAGGGAGAATCAACTGCAAGTAAATGCCCAAGTCATTTTTAGGTGTCAATTTTCTGTCAAATTGTTTGCCACCTAATTTCTAAGTGAGGCTGCCTGATAGTATGTCATGTCACCATCAAGTCACACTTCTTTTCAAGACTCTGTTGAATAATTAGAGTATTATCCAGCTTGTAGCTATTATCACAGCAAAACATTTTGATTAATTTGTCAAACTATATTTTTTAAAATGTGACATCTGTTATTGTAGGAGACAGGCCATTTCCCAGCACCTCCAGATGTACCGTGTTTCTATCCTGATTTGTGTCTTTCTTATTGTCAGTGTTCTACGTCAATGTTTCCCTCTTATTTCCTTGACCTGACAGGAGAAACAATATGAGTCATTGCTTTTTATCATTACCCTGGTTAAAATTTTCAGCTTCTGTCATTATTTCAAAGATGCTCTTTTGTAGACTTTTTGAAGAAGGAATATAATGGTAAGATTTAAGAAGTGAACAACATCTGATAATATCAAAATATTTCATTGATCCAGGAGCATTTCATCAAATGGCTGGAACCCTGAACTTCTAAAATCAATTGAACCAGTTAATGTTTAACATTCCCACTCCAATACTTCCCAGATATAAATCCTGACTGAGTCTGGTACTGACAACATTGCTGGCTTCAAGAAATGCATCAGTTTTAATAGTTTTTCCTCTGATTTGAAAAAGTATGGCGGTAAATTTTCACAGGGATTCTCCCCACATCTCCCGTTACTTCAGTGGAAGAGCCACGGAAACTCCGAAAAACCACATAAAAGGGTTCTTGCTGTTTTTCCAGGTTTTCTGTGGCTCTTCCGCTGAAGTTATGGCAGAAGAGTGGGAAAATCCTTTGGGAAATTTACCCTCTTATCTGTAATTAGTGAGTACTGAGAAATTACTTTGTCAACAATCTTTTCTCATGATTATTTCATATTATTGGCCCAAGATTACTCAGTGAGATACTAGCATGTTTATCTGAAAGTCTCCTCTATGTTATTTTAGCAGAAGGATTAACCTATTTGTTTTAAATGCATGTCAAGATAGCCTAATCGATATGTTTGAAAGAGGCCGTGGATTGTTCTAAAGCTACAGAGTGTTATTCTTGTCTTGTAATACCTTTAAAATTAATTTGCTTTCCTTCTTCAGAGAAATTTAAAAACTCAAACCAGGCTCTATCTGCTGATTTTGTACTTCTTACTAGGTCTTCAAGAGACTGGTGAGTGTGTGGCTCATGTAAAGCTCCCCACCTGAGGCATTTGGCTCAAGACGACATTATAGAATCATAGAATTTTACAGCACAAAAGGAAGCTCATCATACTGACTTTCTAAAAGAAATATCCACTTAGTTCTATTGCCCTGCTATTTCTCCACCCCCTTTTATTTTTTCAAATAGTTATCCATTTCCACTTTAAAACCTGCTATGGATTTTGCTTCCATCACTTGTTCTGAGAGGGAATTCCATGTCCGAACATTCCACTGCGTGAAAAATAACCCTCCTAACCTCTCTCTTCCTTCTTTTGGCGACAATCTTAAATTTAGGCCTTCTATTTACCAACTCACAGACCAATAGAAATATTTCTCTATTTACCTCATTAAAACCCTCCATATTTTGAACATCAACTACTTGCATTTATGAAGCGCCTTTAACACAGTAAAACATCCCAAGGTGCTTCACAGGAATGTGTTAAGACAAAAATTGACACCAAGGCAAAGAAGGAGATATCAGGACAGGTGACTAAAAGCTTGGTCAAAGAGGTAAGTTTTAAAGAGAGTCTTAAAGGAGAAGAGAGAGGTGAAGTTTCAGGAACAGAGAGGTTTAGGGAGGGAATTCCAGAGCATAGGGCCTATACGACTGAAGGCACGGTGGCCAATGATGGAGTGAAGGGAGTGTGTGATGCACGAGAGTCCAGAGTTGGAGGAACACAGAGTTCTTGGAGGGTTGTAGGAGGTTACAGAGATAGGGAGGGGCGAGGCATGGAGGAATTCAGATAGGTTTGGGCAAAAGTCTGGGAACAGGCTGCCCACTTGTATCTTTTTCCGCAGTTGGCCTATGGTATAGGTGGGAAATGAATAATCTTGACCTTAGATAAAAAAACAAAAACTTTGATATGCTTTAAAACAGCATATATATTTTTTCATTTTTCTTCGGGTCTCATTGTGCACGAGGCAGATATATTGAAAAAATACTGCAATGCTCTCCCTCTTATTGAAAGCTGCCACATTCTTTTGGAGAAGAGTTGATGACGACTTGGAACAGGATACAAGTGAAGCTGCAGATTGTACCGAGAATAAAAATGTACTCGGAGGGACTGTGACCAGGTTTTGTGGTAAATATGGTTTAGTTTCACGATACGCTGGGGGAAAGGAGAAACAAATGATACAGTCCTAGGTCCTTGCCAATAGTACTTTGTAAACAGCTATCAAAGAGCGGAAGAGTGAACTGAGGTGACTCTTTTGTCTGATTTGATGTCCATCTCTCTGGGGAAGTACAAGTTTTTCTTGTAAATTAAGATATAACAACAGGATATAACAACAGGAAATGACAATAAAACAGGTTTGATTTTAAAACCTGACAAATTTGGACAAAGACTGGAGCAAGTATTCTACATAGATTTGTATGAATTTACCTTATTACACTAATCTAAGAACAGAAATATGTGAATGGGTTGTGCAGGGAGTAGAGAGTTGCTGGGTTAGAGGGTGCATTGTACCTGCGTGTCTAACCTGACACATGTAAACATTGTTTCTGATTGGTCAGGGCTGACGTAAGTATTGAGAACTATATTTTACCTCTATTATCATTTGTACATTAGCTTTGTTTTGACTGGTATGCTGCACCTTTGATTAAGTAATTATGCTTCTATAGACTCTTATGATGAATAATAAGAGTGCTCGTCTGCTTGATTACCTTCGATTGTTGATCAGTTATTCATTAGCAGTTTACCAACTGAAGAGGAAATCTCTGTGGTTTTGAAGCTTGGCACTACTTAGCCTTAGGTCAGTCTAATAAACAATATTTTGGAATATTATAGAGGAAATGTATCTCTACCTCACACAACATCTTGCTTTGGTGCACAGGAATAAAGCTCAAGAAACTACCTCTGAATGATGTTATAAATTTGCATTATAAATGTGGTTGTTGGTTTTTGGGATTTTTTGACCATTCTCCCAAAGAAAGGATTTGGAAATGAGTTAAATTTAAGTTGTGTGTTTTAAATTAAAGTAGGTTCACATAGATTTAGAATAATTTTTACAGCCAAATACTGCAGCTATTGAGATTAAAGAGGAATTTATGCGTTAATGAGCTGGGCATTGAAATGTGCTTCCACAATGAGCAGGGACAATAGCTCATTTGTTATTTTGTCTCAGCCTTCCAATTAACATTCTCACCTATTATTGTTGGAATAACTCATTCATTTGAATTGAGCATGGGGGAGGTAGCCAGTGTAATTGACAGGACTACTGGTAAATCACTAAGTAGGGAGGGATGACCCATTCAACTTCTTGTGGTCAGGAGCAATAAAAAGGAGGGAAAAGCCCCTGTTCGCATTCAGTCAGGACAGTTAGATCTGGGAAGGGAGCCTGGCCTAGCGAGGGAAACTCACTCATCTTAAGGTCAGAGCTATTCAGAGCCAAAGGGCAAACCAGGAAAAGTTAAGTTATGCCATTAACATGGGATAGTGTGATGTGGTTTATTATTTTTGCAGCTGGCGGAGTACTGTGCCTTGTCCCTCTGTGGTTCAGAAATAAGTTTACAGTGAAGTGCTGTTAACATGCAGTGTATGACAAAAGAAACAAACTGCGAGCAGCACTGACCTTGCCAACCTTCCTGAGGTTGGCAAATATCCATCTGACCTGTTCCCAGGTTCTGTAAACAATTGACACAGCATTAACCTTGTTACAAATTTTACAGGTCTGCAGTAGATATTCTCCTGGGCTTAAAGTCATTGCTCACTCCTGTAAGTGAATCTCATATCCCCCATGATCAGGAATGCACCTTTACTACTCCATATCTAGTTAAACTGTAACATGATCCTGACATAGACCCCTCATTGTTGGATACTATGATCTTGCACGTGCCGTCACATGCATTCTCCGGTCTTTACAGAAACAAGACTGAAGAGCACTCTGATGAGACGAGACACAATTGTAAACCAACAAACTGGTTCATTTTACACAGGATGCACGAATGAACAGAACACAGGTTTCCAGTGAGATACATCTATTTCTTAATGCTCCTTATAACATAAAATAATAAAAATACGTGACTTTATCTTAGGTAAAATTCACTTACAAATTAGTTGTCACTAAGGTAATAGGTATCCGTCCACCTTCCTTTGTTAAAAGCAGTAAGCGTTCATTGCCAGGCCTGGAGCGCCTCACTTTCCTTGTCTAACTAGTGAAAGAGAAGCAAAGACTGTCCATTGTTTCTTCCCTCAATTCTGGGCATTAAGGAATGGTCCACTGAGTTATCAACCAAAGTTACCAACTTGAACGAAAAACAACCCCTTTGTTGTGGAAGTCTGTGATACCTTGTATGTCTGTTCAGCTGAGCCTCCTGCCAGATATAATGAATGAAAACCATTCAATTATAATGGCAAAAAATACCTAGGACCAGCCTGTAATGAACTTCATTCTCTCAATACTATGTAACACAGAAAAGTAAACAGTCTATGATGGTTGGCCTGTCTGGTATCCCACCCAGGAACCATCCTAATCAACATTATAAATGGCTTGAGTATCTCTGGGAATGAACTCATGAACATTGTAAGCTGAATCTGACCTTATATCAATATCATAACATAAATTAAAACAGGCCATATGGGTAAATGTCCCAAAATATTACACCATTCCATTCGTGGAGTTCTGGAAGGCAGCCCTCTGCTCTAAAAAGGACTAAGTGACGATAAAAAAAGAAATTTGGACGTGAACAAGGACCCCAGAATGGCTAATCAGTTATGAAACCCAAATCAACAATACCAGTGATTTGTTAGATGCTAAGAGCTATCATTCTCCAATTAACTGTGTAATCTTCAATTACATCAAGGTCATTACCAAAGAATTTGGTCTTGGAGTTTTGGGTCTGTCAGTGGGAAATTGTGATGCCTATTGTGGATGTGATTACCTGCAGATAGGTGACAGCTGGAATCCTGCGACCATTACTTTTCCCCAGCTTTCTGAACAGTTACCTTGGGTCTGATCTTCATCAGTGTGAATCTTTCTCCATGACTTTTAATTTAAGTTAAATTTGATCGATACATAGAAAATAGGAGCAGGAGTAGGCCATTCAGCCCTTCGAGCCTGCTCCACCATTCAAATAATCATGGCTGATCCTCTTTCTCAATATCATATTCCCGCTCTCTCCCCATACCCCTTGATGCCTTTTGTGTCTAGAAATCTATTTAGCTCCTTCTTAAATATATTCAGTGACTTGGCCTCCACAGCCTTCTGTGGTAGAGAATTCCACAGGTTAACCACCCTCTGAGTGAAGAAATTTCTCCTCATCTCAGTCCTAAACGTTCTAACCCATATCCTGAGACTGTGACCCCTCGTTCTGGACCCTCCCAGACAGGGGAAACATCCTCCCTGCATCCAGTCTGTCTAGCCTTGTCAGAATTGTATACGTTTCAATGAGATCCCCTCTCATTCTTCTAAACTCGAGTGAATACAGGCCGAATCGACCCAATCTCTCCTCATATGACAGTCTTGCCATCCCAGGAATCAGTCTGGTGAACCTTCGCTGCACTCCCTCTATGGCAAGTATATCCTTTCTTAGGTAAGGAGACCAAAACTGCACACAATACTTCAGGTATGGTCTCACTAAGGCCCTGTATAACTGCAGTAAGACATCCTTGCTCCTATACTCAAATCCTCTTGAAATGAAGGCCAACATATCATTTGCCTTCCTAACTGCTTGCTGCACCTGCATGTTTGCTTTCAGTGACTGGTGTACAAGGACACACAGGTCCCTTTGTACATCAACATTTCCCAATCTATCTAAATAATACTCTGCCTTTCTGTGTTTCCAAAGTGGATAATTTCACATTTATTCACATTATACTGCAACTGCCATGTATTTGCCCACTCACTCAACTTGTCTAAATCGCCTTGAAGCCTCTTTGCATCCTCCTCACAACTCACGATCCCACCTAGTTTTATGTCATCAGCAAACTTGGAAATATTACATTTGGTTCCCTCATCCAAATCATTGATATATATTGTGAATGGCTGGGGCCCAAGCACTGATCCCTGCGGTACCCCACTAGTCACTGCCTGCCACCCCTAAAAAGACCCATTTATTCCTACTCTCTGTTTCCTGTCTGTTAATCAATTTTCAATCCATGCTAGTATATTACCCCCAATCCCATATACTTTAATTTTGCTCACTAACCTCTTATGTGGGACTTTATCAAAGACCTTCTGAAAATCCAAATAAACCACATCCACTGGTTCTCCCTTATCTATTCTACTAGTTACATCCTCAAAAAACTCCAGTAGGTTTGTCAAACATGATTTCCCTTTCCTAAATCCATGTTGACCTTGTCTAATCCCATTGATATTTTCTCGGTGTCCTGTTATCACATCCTTTATAATAGACTCTAACATTTTCCCTACTATTGATGTTAGGCTAACCGGTCTGTAGTTCCCTGTTTTCTCTCCCCATCCTTTTTTAAATAGTGGGGTTACATTTGCCACCCTCCAATCTGCAGGAACTGTTCCATAATCTGTAGAATTTTGGAAGATGACAACTAATGCATCCACTATTTCCATGGCTACCTCTTTTAGTACTCTAGGATCGCAGATTATCAGACCCTGGGGATTTATTGGCTTTCAGTCCCATTAATTTCTCCAGCACTATTTTTTTACGAATACTAATTTCCTTTAATTCCTCCTTCTCACTAGTCCCTTGGTTCCCTAGCATTTCTGGGAAGTTATTTGTGTCCTCTTCCGTGAAGATAGAAGCAAAATATTTGTTTAATTGCTCTGTCATTTCCTTGTTGCCCATTATAAATTCTCTCGTTTTTGACTGTAAGGGACCTACATTTGTCTTCGCTAATCTTTTTCTTTTTACATACTTGTAGAAGCTTTTACAGTCCACTTTTATGTTCCTTGCAAGTTTACTCTCATAATCTATTTTTCCCCTCTTAATCAATCTCTTGGTCCTTTTTTGCTGAATTCTAAACTGCTCCCAATCCACATCATTATCACTACTCTGATGCAGCTGAGAAAGACTCTGGAAGATCAGTATGAAACCGATATGGAGAATCAAAAAGAGGAAGCTCCGAGAAATTAGTAAAAGAAAGCTCTAGAGAATCCATATGAAAAATAATACTAGAGAAACAGCAGTGGCTTGGAACAGATGGCTGCAACAGCAGCAAGAGCAAGAAAAATGTATTCAATGGTTTGTGTCACCACAGTTATATGTAAACAATTTTTTTAAGGAATTAAATTATAACTTAAATATTCATATAAACTGCTTGAATGTCATTGTTTTATACCATACTCTACACTATCTATACTTATAACAGGATGTTTGGAAAGACACATCTCTGATCAAAACATAAAATCCTAATGCATTGTTTCCATTCATTCCCATAATATAGAAATTCCCAACAAAGTGGAAGATTTCTTGTGAAATCTTCCAGTTTCATTATCGTTTAGAAGGCGTAGAGGTAATTTTGCAAGGCTCCACTCCTGCATGAACCCTCATTAGATGGGAGCACAAGTCAGGAATAGGATTTCAATATGAGGCCATGGTCCCACGGTCAATCTCGTGAGGCGAGTCTGGCTAAAATGATCCCTTATATGAGTAGATGCTTTATCACGTGTATATTCTTTTGGGTGTTGCTTCTGATTTACCTTCTGATCCCTGTTTCTCGCAGTCTTGTTATCCTTTCCCAACTTCTATCTGTCTGCTGTTCTGCCCCATCTGCTGGCTTCCTCCTCCTATTTGCTGGCTTGCCCATTTTGAGTGCTGACTCCCTGTCCCTTTGAATATGTTACCCTGAAGCTATCAAAGTTTCCATGCTCCCGCCACATGAAGTGAAATAACATCAGGAACACTGCTGGGGGCAGAATTAACCCAGCACCCTTTGCTTTGTTGAACTTGTTTAGTCCCACTACTAAAAAGGTTTAGGTGGAGAGCCTGCTTCCTTGGTCACAAATACTACACTCTGTGATCTACCCTCTCCTCAACATGTGGGTACCTGGTCTTGACATGTTATCCAATATAACACCTAGGTTCCTTCCTCCTTTTGGATCTTCCTCTGTAATTAAAACATTCCTGAAAAATCTACACTGAATCCATCCATGGCCCTGCCTGCTTTCAGGCTCATGTAGTCAAAAGGTGAGTCTGATAGCTGTAGAAATGGAGCCTGTTGGAGAAAGAGCATCAACATCTACTCTCCGTTTCAACTTGCCCCTTCTCCTGGCCTCTCTACAAGTCTGTCCTTAGATCTGAGTGTCGACAAACCCCATGACAGAAGCAGCAATGAGCAATGTGGCCACTATTTCCCTCGTGGTTTGAGCAGCCTCTTCTGTAATTCTGTCCTTTGACTAGGCCATAGTGTAACTGAAGGACTGTATTGCAGCTATCTGAGCATTCATGAGCGAACCAAAGACTGGCATATGCATCGCAACCTCACACTTGCAAGATGTGGACTCCTTAACATCCACTGACTGCAACAGTCCATCGTGCTTTTCTTCTGAAAGCTAGGTCACAAAGATCTAGGTCCACTGTTTGTGCAACTGCTGGAGGAGGTCCTCCCTTTTTTCTTCCTCTTCCTGCACCTGCTCTCCTGTGCTGTGATTCCACCTTAGTGTTCCCCTCATACTATCTATTACTCTCCAGGTGGATGTAATTGGACTTTTGAATGCAAAGTCTTGGAATGGGTGCTTTGTGAACAGCTTCATGCAAGTTCTATGGGGGGGTCCGGCATCTTCTTCCTGTACCATTCCCATTAAGACATAAAGAGGGGCAATCATTAGAGAAAATGTAGAATGAACTTAAAGGTATACTCATTCCTTATAATCATCACTTTCATCTGCTAGAGAAAGTTATCAGAATTGACTTATTCTATGAAAATTACTAAGGTTGGGAGCATAGGAAGCGAAGAGAATGATGAACTCCCAGTGGAGACTTGCCGTCGTACTTTACCATCTCCTGCCACCTTTCTCAAGTTTCATTTTTGCAGCTGTATTACCCTTTCCTCAAATAGTGTCACTCCTGAATTGTTGCAGGTCATCCTCCAGTAGTGGTGGCCTACCTTCAATTAAAAGCTGTCTTATCTTGCAGGGACATATGAAACTTTCATTACTAAGTGCCGTGTCATGATACCCTATGATAGTAGCTGAAATAATCTCCCTATGCATTTAATAGGAGTTGCAGTGAAATTGAAGTTACTGCTACTTTAATGTTCTTTCATGCAATGAATCTTTCCAACTACTTGTGTAGAGGGTATGTAGATTGGGACCAAGGGGATATGCTAAAGTGAGCATAAGAATTTATGGCTTACTTTTTGTATTTCGAATGAACACATAACGCTGTGTGATAACGTACACTGGGTTGTTGCCAGGGCACTCGCAAACAGCTTTATATATGTGTAAAGGTTAATACTTACCTTTCACCTCATAGTGAAGTCATTCAATTCCTTTCAGCATTACATCCATGGCTTTGGATGGTGCTGCTGCTATTGATGGCCTCAGCTACCTCTTGCCAAGATCTGCATGCCACAGCCTTCAGTGCCTTCCTTCCGTAGTGGGGAAACAAGGCATTCCTACTTTATTCCAATGTTCTGCATCAGTTGCTCAATTGCCTCATCATCAAAGCAGGACATCATTATGCAACCAGCCCTCCTGACAGACATGCAGCCACAAAATCTTCCTCTTTGGCATTTGTACTTCAAAAATGGTCTGCTGGCAGAAATAACTTTTCAGAAGCATGCCAGGATATTTGGTTATTAGTTGCAGGCTGTCAAAATGTTCAACTTTGCTCAGGCTGCAGTGTTTCCCACACTGGCTCTCCAAAAGGCCCAAGATGCCAAAGCCCCTTTGAGCAGCCATATGCCTTTAAGGCCTGAAGGAGTGCTGCAGTCCTCAAGACTGAGACAAAACAGAATGCTCGCCATATCATAAGGAACTCCAACAAAAAATTGAGCACAGAGAAGCGACTTCGGATGCAGTGTTATTCCACTGCGTGGCCCATACATAGCACTCACCAACATGAGCACCAGAAAAATTGACCCTATAATGTTTGCATTATCACTGAAAAAACTGCTTACATAATCCATTTTTGGACGAAATGTAGGAAATGTATTTTACATTTCTAAGCACAATGCTTTTGAATGGGAGGGTTGGTGGGAAGAGCACAGATATCTTGACCTTTTCTATTCATCGCTGTAAAGTGGCCTGGAAACAAAATTGTAAGAAAGAACATGCAGTTTCTAGAACATGCTCTGATGCGCTCATTTTAGGTTTCTAGTTTGTTGGCTTACAGCCATAGAAAGCACTTAATTATAAGCACTAATTAAAAGATTCATCTACCCAGTCCCCTTTTGTCACTCGTTCCCTATAATGCTGCTCCTGTGAACCAGATGGTGGTCCTCGGGTGAAGCTTATTAGAGCCTGGCGGAGAGAGAATTTCTGGTACCTGCTCAGTAGGCATCAACTCGGCAGCCTTCATCAAAGATTAAGACAGTGTATCCCAGAGCACTTCTTGATGACTGTGACAAAACATAAAATGCATGCAGCAGTTTAAATGTCAATTTTTTTATTAATAATATGCCATATTCATTAATTAAATAGCCAAAGGCCTGAATTTATTAGGGTACAACACGCTTTGGTTCATCATATTAGTTCAATCCATTTTGCTGAATATATCTTGACCCATTTACTGAGTAAGAGTGTGTGTGTCCTTCCACATGTAATATCCTTTTCAAATATCTAAAAGGCTCATATGATATTTTTTCCAACTTTTCCAGTAAATCCAGCATAATTCCATAGTACAATTGGAATTATGTAATGCTGTTAACTTGTCATATGATTTATATAAAGTACCATCAGAAATGCTGTAAAACATCTCATTTTCTTTTTGACACATTGTAAATACAAATGCATTTTTATTACTACCTCAGCGGCAAAAGGTTAAAACTAAAGACTATAATCTGCAAATTACACTGTACAATATTGTCATATTGCATCTAACTCATTCATATCAAATTCGTCTGTCAGTTATTTTAACAGAGGTATTAACCCATTAACGTTAATGTCACTGTTAAAATGGTGGATAGAGGAATTTGATGTAAATACTCTGCACAGTGTAATTTCCAATCTACATATACGAATATGAAATACTTAGATGATCAAAAGTATTGCAACAAGACAGGAACAAAACAAAAAACAGCCATCATTAGGGTGAATTACAAGAAGGCCGATGTACAAGTTAACATCTTTAGGAGAGAACGCAAGAAAAGGTGAAGAAAAGTTACCAATCTAAACAAACACAATTTTCAAACATGGACAAATAACACAAATATGACATGCTTACAACCATGTAAAGTAATAAAACATCACTGAACATTTAAGGGACACAAAGGAATAAAAGTGCAGTGAAATCTATTGGTGGAACATGAGAGTACTACCATTTACATTGATTTTTCAGATTGTAATAATATATTTCATCTTCCACCTGGAAGTGATGGAGCTTGTGAGCTGGTTGCTGTGCCAAGAGATAGGAATATTTTAGTAAGACTAGAAAATGTGAAAATGGAGATTGCATGTTATCATTTTTAATGCAGACACAAAAAGGTTGCCCTTATGGATAAAAAGATGTTCAAAAATATTGGATTTTTTAATTTAAAAAGCACAAAGTTTCTTCAGCTCTATACTACAAGATATTATTCCTACATTGTTTAAATTTCTTTATTAATTTACATCCTTTCATTTGTTCTCTAGTGATTCGTCATTGCTGTACAACCTTCTTGAGCTGAAAAGTTAGGTTGAATTCTACATAACTACGACATCCCCACAATCAACTGACAAATTGATTTTTCTAGCTGGGGAAGATGAAAAATATCAGCTTTTTCCCTCTATATTTCCAGGGCTCAAATGCTTCACTGTTGTGAGATGCTCCACCTACAGCTACTGTCTGGCTGACAACTAATGGGATACATTACAATTGAGACTGGCAGATTAGTGTGTCGGGCAGCCCAGGGACTCAAACTTCTAATTTTTGGATTGTAAAGTGACGCATTTCTGCAATCATTTCATTCTTATTATTTTTCTATGAAAGATTATTGACACTTTATGACAGTATTCAATTTGGTGTTCACACCGAGGATGACTTGAAATTGATCACATATCCGGTTAAGCTGTACTGTCACTTAAAGAGTGGCCCTATCAGAGCCAAGTGCAATAGAGTCCAGTGCCAAAGTGGCACCTTAATAAATAGATCAGGGTAGCACTAGTGGCATGAACCTCTACTTTATATTCAAAGATTAAGAAATGATAATTGCATTGTATTTAATATTACTTTTTAAAAAAAAACATAATAGAGTCTGTTAGGCAAATGAGTAACGAGTAGAATCATAGAATAGAATCATCGAAAGTTATGGCACAGAATGAGGCCATTCGGCCCATTGTTTCTGTGCTGGCCGAGAAAGAGCTATCCAGCTTAATCACACTTTCCAGCACTTGGTCCGTAGCCCTGTAGGTTACGGCACTTCAAGTACACATCCAAGTACTTTTGAAAAGAGTTGAGGGTTTCTGCCTCTACCACTATTTCAGGCAGTGAGTTCCAGACCACCACCACCCTCTGGGTGAAAACATTTCTCCTCAGCTCCCGTCTAATCCTTCTACCAATTACTTTAAATCTATGCCCCCTGGTCACTGACCCCTCTGCTAATGGAAATTGGTCCTCCATATCCATTCTATCTAGTCCCGTCATAATTTTATAGACCTCAATTAAATCTCCCCTCAGCCTCCTTTGTTCCAAAGAAAACAACCCTAGCCTATCCAATCCTTTCTCATAGCTAAAATTCTCCAGCCCTGGCAACATCCTTGTAAATCTCCTCTGTACCCTCTCTAGTGCAATCACATCCTGTAATGTGGTGATCAGAACTGTACGCAGTACTCAAGCTGTGGCCTAACCAATATTTTATTCAATTCTAGCATAACCTCCCCGCTCTTATATTCTATGCTTCGGCTATTAAAGAAAGTAATCTGAATGGTGGATTAATGATGGTTTAAACTGTTAAATAATATCAAAATGTTGGAATATAGATCTCAAATCCAAAAGCTATAGATTAATTTCCCAATATCACACAATAGTTAATTTTTGGTAACCCAGTATTTGCAAATAATTTATTGTATGTCAGGTTTGTTCCATACAATACAGTCTGGAAACACAATGGGTTTGAAATTGCTTTTGGCCAGTTTTCAGGCCTGAAATGTGCACCACGCACATGCCAACCAAAATTGGGCATCAGGCCTCATTATTATTAATTGGGCGAACTGCTTCTGTTGCCTCTCCACAGGCAGCTTGTGATTTGAAGTAAATGTAAATCCCAGGAGGGGGTGTGTGGCAATTGTTGTGGGGGGGGGTGGTGTTGTTGGGGGCTGGTGTTGGATCGGGATACTGTGGAGACAGGGGAGCACTCCTTTTCCTCCTGGCTCCGCAGCAATGGTTTTTCTTTAAAAAGTTAGCTGTTGGTGGCAGCCACTCAAGAATCCAGAGCAGAGCAGGCCTGGCTCCTGCTTCACTCTGCGATTTCCAATTTCACAGAGGATGACTAAAACAGGCGTTAGGCCCCTCATTTGCATATGTAGGGTACTTGACACCTGTTTTAGGCGGCCGCCAGTGATACCTGAAAGATAGCCCAACCCAATATCAGCTCAGATGTCACTCAGGCGTCCTTTGGGTGCAGGACCTCTGTCTCCAAAATTGACCCTGATTGTGCCTGTTTTACATCTGTAAAACTAGCACAAAGCAGTGCAATTCCTACCCCAGTTTATTTTCAAATATACTTGGTGCTACAATGTGCTGGACTTGGGCCTGTGCCAATGATTCATCACGTGATGAGTTAACAGTCTCTAATCTTATATAATCTCATAATTAATAGGATTCCAAGATGAATTGGATATGAAACAATGGACAATCCAGTTATTGATGAACTGTGGGGTACCGTACATATGGTCACGAGCTTATTTGGAATCAGGCTGAAAATCCTACATACTACCTGCAAATTAATGACATGAGTGACCTTTCAGCTAGGATTATACTTGTCTCAAATAGGCTATGATGCTTACAGAAAAATCTTGCCAGACACAGACTTCATGGGAGCCTGATAGTAACGATTGGATGCACCATAATTCAGAAATAATTTCAGAAATGTGATGCTTCTTTGAAACTCATCATGTGGCACAGCATGTTGTAGAGCCAAGCATGTACGCTTTGTACTCATGGCTGAATAATGCATTATTTTGTAGAATTTATATGATTTTTTGAGCATTAGTGAACTCTTCAGAAAGGATTGCTGTTAGCATGAGGAAATGAAGGTTATGTGGCAGCAGAGCTACAACATCACAATGGATAGCTTAGATTTCTATTGCTGCTCTGTCCAAAGAAGGGGATTTGAAATGCTGAGTCTCTCTATGTGGACAGCACCACTCTCACTTCTGTATTTTCAACGCCTGCATTGTTTGATTTGATAGTTTCACCATTAGGTATGTTTTTCGCAATTATTTCGGCAGTGATTTTTGAAAGATGCCATGTGATATGTTTTTCCTTCGTTTGGTTCAGTGTTTCTTTACCAGTCGACCTTCTTCAATCATTACATGCCACTGCCAGGTACCATAGTTAGCTATTTCACTTGAGATTTCATTTTTCCAATAACCTGTTCTCTTTCACCTCTGCAAATATTCATGTGCACACTTATTTTTGATTGCTGGGCAGATTGACCTTGAACCTCCGAGTACATTTTCCTAAGATTCCTTTCAAAAATATGCAATTTACTTTTTGATCACTTTGCTACTTTGGCACTTTGTACTTTTCCCTTGGGCGCTGGTGACTGTAATCGTTTCCTGAACATGTCACATTGGGGTTTCTGAGGAACGGGTAAGGAGCTGTCACGTACATTAGGTGCTGCCCCATTATATTCAATTAGTTACGCGTCAGGTTCCATATGTATTCTGACGATACCCGGCTCTACCTCACCGCCACCTCTCTCGACCCCTCCACTGCCTCTGTATTGTCAGACTGCTTGTGCCTCCCCTATCATGGGGCAGAACTTCACCATATGCAGAATCCCAATCCATCATATTGTAATGAAGAACTTCAGAGTAACAAAAAGCTGCTCAGCTAAACAGTCATGATAAGTTCCCTCAATGTTATTTTCCTTCAAGTAATTTTTATTTCTGTTTTATTGATAACTATTCATAACTCATTCACAGTCATCATTCTAACTCAGGCCTTATACACAGATATCTCCTTTGTTCAGTCGATTCCAAATACAACATATGATATTGATCTGGTCTAAGGAAATAGGTAATGGGAAAAAGGAAAGTGCAGCTTTACAATGCAATCAAAGGAAATTTTTGTGGGAAATGGTTGACTGCTAGTAAGTTGCATCATTACAGATCACCATAAGCGTTTTATGAATTATTGAAAAGTAGACTTAATTAGTTTTTGAATGTCTTTCCTATTACAATCAGTGAAGCTTGTCAGTGCATTAGTTGATGTGTAGAATTATCATTGCATTCCAGTGAGTAGCTTGAGGACTGCAGTACCTTGAGGACAATACTGGGAAGGAAGGTGAGTGTCCTGTTCAGCAACAGCACTGCACAATGAAACTCTTAACAAAGATTGACTCTAAATGAGTGACCCTGCAAATTAGGAAAGCATTCATCTCAAACGGGCTGTGCTATATTGAGGAAAGTCTTGCAAGGCTTCACCTAGGCCAATTTGAGGATATTGCATTCACTGCAGCTTTCTTTAATAATTGAAAAATGTGATATATCTTTGAAACCGAATAAAAGCATCAACATTCCCAATATATTCAATGCCGTGTCCCAAGATTGGTCCTAGAAAATGTTGTCTTTCAAGATTCAATTGCAATATGATTCAAAATTTTAAATACATAATTTCTTTCATTAACTCATTAGACTGAAATAAATGAACCACTGAAGACTTAGGTCATTACCCATCACATTCTTACGACATGACAAAGTGTTCAAACATGTGACAATGGCTATTTCTTTAGTAGTGAGAAGGTATTTCTCCCTAGCAGGCAGGTGTAATTGCCACAAATTGAAGAAATGCTACTGAGAAATATAAGTAGCATTAACTGCAGCCTTTTTTAAGAATAAAAATCCCAAACACTAATTATGGACTAGAAGAAAGGTTAATTATTTAGTCTGACAATTCTTGTCTCAGTGTCTTAGGTTGGCTATTAAAGAAATTAAAGAATGAGCACCTAAACTTTTACATTACTATTGGGTGATGTAAATCAGGATTAGTGCACAATCTAATCCCAAAGCGTATTATCCATTATTGCAATTATAAAACGTCCTGAAGCATCTGACTGTGATTTATGTGATGGAAGCAGATTTTCAGGAGTTTAACCGTTGCTCTTCATTACTGTTTACATCTCAGTCATTCTGTTTTAAAAACATAAACTGTGTCTCAATCATTTATATTAGAGTCAGGATGAGCAGATTTTAAATAATGGGGCCGAATTACTAATAGGATGAGGGGGGAATTTTTTTTCGTTTTTCTTGTTAACTAACTTGAGCCTTGAAATTATTTTGTGTCAGTATTAGCGTGTGTTTCATATGATAATTCTTTGTCCACTATTTTAAATGAGCATTTATATGTTAATTGTAATATTTGTAATATTTCAATGCCTCCTCTTCATAATTTCCATTTTTAAAAATTTGTTATCAATTTGCATTACGTACCATTTTCTTCATTTAGTCTTTACTTTGTTGTTCTTACTTTTATCCTTTTGCCTTTTATTACCTCATTCTCTTTTGATGCTTCCAACTTACTTCCAACTTATTTTCATTGCTTTTATTTTGCTTTGCTTTATTCTTTCTTTCTTGCGTCTCTTATCCAAGTTTATTGGCACAAATGGAAGCATTCCACCTAAAATAATAAGCAATGATAGAGTCCAACTTAATTCTGAATCTCACTTTGCTTTTCATATAAGTGAAAACAGCTCAACATCTTGTTGGTTATTGGACCCTTGATTATCATCTGTGGTTGGAGAGAAGGTTCCTTTACTTCTTAGTTATTTCCTGTTTTTAAGTCTTGCTCCTCCCTGAGTTTTTCTCCTTAATTTTTGTGTGTCTGTCTCTCCATTTCTTTCTTCATTTTCTTTCTAGTTGCACAGGTAGTAAAGCTAGGCAGAACTGCTTGTGAACGTAATTGTACCGCACTAGAAGAATGAAATGTTAATTACGTTTGTCTATGTACGGTGGGACTGTATGATACTAGGTGACAGATTTAGTTGATCCCTGCTCCAGTGCTGTAGGTGGAATAGAGTAATTGAGGATTAATTTCTAAGTATGCACTGACAGTATGGAATCTCACCCATTAGCAGTGCATATTGTAAAATCGCGGGCGCACTGCCCATGTTTATCTGCACAATTTTTCTTTCAATCTAATTATGTAAATCAAAATCATGACAGTTATTATCCATGCCCCTATATAGACTCATAGAGCACTTTCATCTTTGCTAAGAAGCATGGGAGACATCTGTTGCCATTTTAACTAAATGCAGCAAACAATCAATTTTTGGATCCTCCAAAAATAAATCACATTCAAAGTCCAAATCACTCCTAATTCCACTCCTAATTTTTTTTAAATGAACCAGTACCATCTGAATTAATGCAATACTAATAGCACATTTCTAACATAAGCATGCACATTTCTTTAAACCATGCCGACAGCCCCATAAAGATCATGTTCGGTATGGGTCACAGTGATCTGAATACCATCTCCCACAGTTTACACTTATGTCTGCACAGATTCAGCTTGTACATGGAAAGTATTATATTACCAGCATAGACACTCACACTGTGGTTTTCCAGAAAACAGGAGACTTGTGTCAGGTGCTTGCACCAGTCGTGTGTGAATTTCCTATATTGTTGCCCAGGCCAACTCAAGTGTCAAGCAATGGGCGTTTTAATGATTAGCTGTGAGCAGAATAAATAACTTTCCACCACTTGTAATTGACCATTACTACAAATCTGTTAAAAATTAGCAACAAATATTAATTTATAGCCATAGTAAAAATTGAATTTCACTCACACTTGACAAGGTTCTGCACCTCGCAGGTATCCTAGGAGATTGGTAAATAGAATGGAGCACAACACTTTTTATTTATTGCTTCCTGTCCATTAATGATCTCTCTTCTGTACTCCCAGCTGTCATTAGGTGAATTTGTAAGACATCTGTTGGTATTACAATTGCCTCCAGATAATACTATATTGCTTTCAGATTCTATACCTCTTGTGATAAAACCTAGAACTCCATTAGCTCTTGTTTTTACAGCCGATCAACCTAATGTGCTGCCTTTAATGTCCTGTGAACCTGTACCATCAATTCCTCTGCTCTTTCACAGCACCGAGCCTACTTCCATTCATAGCATAATTACTGTTGTAATTTTGTTTAACCAAAATGCATTATCTCACATTATTGACATTGAATTCCATTTTTTTAGCCTATTCCCCCAACTTACAAATATTCCTTTGCAGCTCCCTTTGGCCTTCTAAAGAATTGAACATGTCTACTATTTGATATCATCCGCAAATTTTGGCACCACTACTCTAGACCTATATCCAAATCATTGATATCTACTGTAAATCGAAATGGCCCAAGAACTGAACCCTGTAGGACACCACTACCCACTTCCATCCACTCTGAAAAACTGCCCTGAACTCCTAGTCTCGGTTTTCTCCTAACCAATTTTAAATCCAATTTGCTATCCTCTCCCTAATTCCATACCCCTTAATTTTATCTAGCTATCTTGTCAAAGACTTTCCTAAAGTCCATGCATACAACATCCATTGCATTTCGCCCATCTACCATAGCTGTTATCACCTCAAAGAATTCTATGACTTTGTCAATCTGATCATACTTTTTGAAATCCATGCTGGCTACTCTTAATTATTTTCTCTATCTAGATATATCGTAATTTCATCCTTAATTAAAGACTCTTAAATTTTCTTTACCACAAACGTTAAACTCACTGATCTGTAATTACCCAGATTAGCTTTGTCTCCCTTTTTAAAAATGGATACCGCATTTATCACTCTCTAGTCCTCCGGCACCCACATACACTCAATAAAACCCTGAAACATACAGTGAAATTTTAATGTAACTCACTGGGCGGGAGTCCCACAGGATGGGGTGGAACGTTGGTTTTACTCCCCACTTCGATGGAGATTAAAATTGGGTGGGGCGTAAAACCAGCATGGCACCCGATCCCATCAGTTTCTTGATGGGCGGGTTACGTTAAAATTGCCCGCATAATTTCTAGGGCATGTGCAATTTCCTCCCTCGTCTGCCTCAGGATCCTAGGATGTATTCCATTGGTCCCTAACGCTTTGTCTTCCTTTAGCTTACCTAACTTATCTAAGATGTTCTTTTTATCCCCAACTGGGAAGAACAAATTTTTGTATCAATTTTATTGATTGTGTGGAGGAGGGTAAGGTTTGGCATAGTCACTAAAGATCCATTGCCACACATTGTTGGAGCTAAGTCAATTTACTGTAGTGAAATGACTATGGAAATCCATAGTACAAGAGAAACAAGGATATGGTCTGGGTATTTTTGCTTGATTTGGATATAGTGATCAGGTCATCCATTTTACATTAAATCTGAGCTAAGTTTTTTTTTTAAAACTTTCAACTTCCACCCACTGCAATCAAAAAGGGTGAGCTTCAAGTTGTTTCCTGGCTTTTTTTACGAATCCCGAATCTAGTAGTATTACCGATACAGTGCATTAATAATATTTCAGTTTTCAAAGATTAATACAATCCTCATGTCTCACTTCTTACGGAAACAAAATGGTCAAATGCACTTTCAGATTTTCAAAAAAATCATATTGTTGTAGGGTTGTATCTGAGACACCCATTTTCACTCCAGTCGTAGGACAGAATATGACATGATAATTATATTCAGTTATCTTAAATGCTACCCTCTGTTATTCACATCTCTTTTGTTTCATCTCTTATACATGACAGATTTATTGTATAGCAGGAGATTAATGTAAATAGCCCAAACTAACCATGGAATGAGAAAGTTCAGTTAATTATCGAGCTATTTTTAACCAATTTCATCGATGAGTGTAATGCTGGAAAGTAATAAACAGCTTTAAAGCTCCCAGTGAATGCAATTTATATGCGTCAAATTTAAAAAAGATAACTCTTAGTGCCAATAATGTACATTCATTACTTGGTAGATATAATTAACCCCCTTCAAAAGTGAAATTTTTATATATTTTAATTGGAGCTCATAACTACTTTGACCACTTTGAGTTGGAAAGAGTAAGATATTCGTTCCAGTAATTATGCACAATTTGATGCCATGATGGAAGATGTAACTTATCAAGGAATGTGATTCAATGGTCTCAATGATCTTTTCTCATCTGAGTCTTTTCTTGTGTTCTTAATGATGGCAAGGGTGAATTTCAATCCCAAGAGTTACATAGAATTTACGTACAGAAACAGGCCATTCAGCCCAACAGGTCTCTGCTGGCATTTATGCTCCACACGAGCCTTATCCCACCTTACTTCATCTAACCCTATCAGCATATCCTTTTATTCCTTTCTCCCCCACATACTTATCTAGCTTCCCCTTAAATGCATCTATGCTAAGTGCTTCAACCACTCCGTATGGTAGTGAGTTACACATTCTTTAACATTTTCCTGGGTCAGACCGATTGCATATCCATTGAAGTAGTGATTGGTATAAATCTCATGTAAAATGGGTGCAATTTGCTGCGGTCTCATCAATCTTTTTCTGATAATTGCAATAATATCTATGGCAGGAATAAACCGCCAAACAACGCAGCAAGGCATCACATCCGAGTACAGAAGAAACCACATTTTCACAGATTTGGACCTGCAAGCACGCCTCGAGGAAACTGATATCAGCAGACTCAGACTTCTGGGGGGTGATTTTAAACCCAAAAAACATTGAAAATAGTTGTTTTTTGGGTCGCAACCGCAACCGGCTTTATTTCCAGGTTTAACGCCAGCGCGGAAAAGTACAAGCTTTGAATTAGAAATGCAAAGTCCGAAAATTTTGCAGTTGTGATCCAAAAAAACAACCATTTTCAACTCCCACACGCCCCCAACCCACCGTTCTTAGGGTTTAAAATCACCCCCCTGATGTCTGTGGCAGCTAATCTTCCAGGAATCTTACTCATGCCACAAGGAGGGTGGTGGCACTGGCAATCTCACTGGCACTGACCTCCAGAACTGCAGACCAGTGTCGCATGAAAGAAAAATACTCTTCAGAGTCTTGCAAGAGCGAGCATTCGGACTTCTGTAGTTGGAGATCATATTCATATAAACACTGGAAAGCTGCTTTGAGATTTCGCAGATGTTCTTCCTCTGATTTTCTAATAATAAGGAGATCATCCAAGATGCACTGAGTTCTTTGGAAATCAGCTAATACTGTTGCCATGTTTTTCTGAAATATGGCTGGAGCAGACACAATACCAAAATTTAGCCTTTTGTAACAATAAAGTCCTCTATGTGTATTTACTGTTGTCAAATTCCAATTTTCATCAGCAAGCTCCAATTGCATGTGAGCCTGGGAAAGATCTAATTTAGAAAATTGTTGGCTACCACTGAGATTGGCAAACAGCTCTTCCTTTCTAAATAAGTTCTTATCAAATAGGGAAGTTGTCCCATGTGTTTTTAGTGAAGACCAAGATTCATAAAACTGAAAAAAACATGAAACTAATTTGCATCTTTTCTTCTTTGCCAAATTTGTCTGGCACAGTACTTAGTATTGCTGTAAGGTTCTGCTGAAATTAAATGGGCTTAAAAATCCACTGGCAGATCTGAGGTACAATTCAGGCCTAACAGACCTGGCTGAAAACAAAAAGTTTTTGATATATTTAATCATTGAAGGAAACAGAAAAAGAACTTTAAGGCAAAATACTAATGTTTAAAACTGTGTTTAGATAAAAGTTGTTAAAACAGACTGCTGTAATCTGTCTCATGTGCTTTAGTTTATATGACACAAGTCAGATAAATGTAGATTTTTTCCCCTGACTTTTTGCCCATTTGATATTGTAACTGGCAGTGATTGGTTGGCCTCAATAAAACCATATTGGTGGTTGAATAAGGACAGTTGTTTTCACCAGACTCAGTTGACTCCTTGAGCAACTCTGCAGGAGACCTGCTGGTAAAACAATACGAAAGTATCCTTTCATTATAATTTCCATTCTATATTTTTTTTGCAAAGAAATGGGGCTCAATTTTAGGGGGCAATTGCAGGTGCATTGGGGGCAGGGGTCTTCGAAAATCGCGGAAATCCCGTTCGGGTTCGGAAGCCGGCTCCAACCCGTCGATGTCCGAGTTTCCCATGGACTCACCTGTGTGCACGCAAGCGACCTGAAAACGGAAGTCCCGCCAGCTAACTGTACCTCATTGAGGTACTTAAGGCACTTTACCTGTGACAGATGAAGTAATTGTAACGATTTTTAACTTACCTGGGAGGCTCGCCCACCGCTTCTGATTCACGCCTGGTGAAACCAGGCATGAAGGGCCGGATCAGGGAAAAAGAAACTAAATAAATTACATAAAACACCATAGAATGAAGTTAAAACACAAAATGAACCTACCTTTGCACCCTGCTCCGATGTCCGATGTCCGATGTCTCCCTCTCTGATCTCCCCCTCTTCACCCCCGACCAATGTCCTCCCGATGTTCCCCTCTTCACTCCCCATTTCCTCCTGATCTTTCCCTCAACCCCCTGATCGTCCCCTCTCCCCGCCAATCTTCCCCTCTCCCCCCCCGATCTTCCCCTCTCCCCCACCGATCTTCCCCTCTCCCTCCCCGATCTTCCGCTCTCCACCCCCAATCTTCCCTCTCCCCCACCGATCTTCCACCTGCCCCCCCGAGCTTCCCTTCTCCCCCCCCCCCCCCAACCGCCCCCGGTCTTCCATTCCAGCACCGGATGACGTCTTGCTCTCTCTCTTTGTCTCCCCCCCTCCCCCCTCACGTTTCAGCTCCTGATGGCAGCCAGCCTGTCAATCAGTCTAGCTGCCGGGCACGAAACCCGGAGAGGACATTAATCATCAGCAATCAATATGCGATCGCACCGGAAACGGTAAGTTTTGTTCATGCGGGTTTGCACGCGTACCTTCACCCCCCCCCACCCCCCCCCACCGCTGCCAACCCACCACCATTGCAAAATCGACCCCATGGAGTCTAACTTGACAATTTCAAAAGTGGGGAAATGGTGTAGTTCTTGGTACTTGGTCCAATACAAATGAAAGAAAAAACACAGTTCTTCAAAAGTTTGAATGCAAATGTGGAAGAAGAGGATGATGATGTCCTCCCATATCTTGCTGCCAGCCTGCAATACATGGGCTTCTATCACCGGCTCTATGGCATCTTCTTCCTTATCCTGTTGCTCTCTTTCTCCCTACTGACCCTCATGCTCTTCCAGTGCCAAGTCTCTGTTGATGCAATGTTGTGCAACCTGTAGCACACTGCAACAATTTTCCAGCTTTCATAAGGGAATATGGAAAGCAGAGTGAACAAAGTCTTCACGGTGTTGCTCAAGTGCCCCAATAACTTGCTCAGTGGGGTGCCCTGGGTTGCCATGGGATATACAACAGGGGTAATTTTGACTTTGGACAGTGCAGAATGGTCGACTCAGCCGCCCGTTATACATCTCTCCCGATTTCATTTCCATTGAAGTCAACTGAATTCAATTCAAGTCACTAAAAACACTTGGTAAGACAAGTTTTTTTCCCACTTGCAATACTTACATATCAGTACTTTTCAAATGGGAGAGGATCATTTTTAGGTGAGAATAATGTCGTTCAAATGAATTTTATGAATAGCATCAATATTCCACAATGTTTCTAAGCTGCACCTTTTTCATTATGGCTTACATGATACGGAAAACTTGGGTCATAATGTTTTCCAGAAGTATAGCTACTATGTCTGTATTTGTATATATTATATCTTTGTTCTGTGATTATTAGCATTACACCATCTATCTTATTCTGAGGCCAACGAAAATAACATTTTATTCATAAATTTCACTTAAAGAGTTAATGAAGTCAAGGCTTATCACAGGAGCGAATCCAGCTTTTGCAGATTCAACTATTTAACGGAGAAGATTGAGAGATGCCAGTATCAATGTATTAATATATGCAGACAAGGGACAGCACCTGGGGATTTTTCTGAATGGTTGAAAATTTCCTGTGAAACTCCCCCTCAAGAAAATGAGTTTTTGATATAGTTTAAAAATTGATCATCAAATTATCTGACCTATTGGAAATAATGCAGAGCTGGGGGGTTTTTTGAATTGACTATGTTAAATACTAACGTTTCCACAACTGTAGAAAATGCATTTGTAATGTGAGAACACAGTGGGATAGATTTTGACTTTGTGTGATAGTGTAAAACAGGTGAAAGCAAATCAGCAGCCCATTTTACATCTCTCCCTATTTTTATTTCAATTGAAGTCACTTTAACTAAACATACTGTGCCAAAGATTGTTATTCACATCTTACCAGTTATCACATATGGCTACATACTTATGTGAGCAGAATAATTTCAGTCACATCATGATCAAACAGGTGAGGTTATTAGACTGGAATTATCTGACAGCAAAATGCATGTTCAGGTTGAACAGTCAACTATCAGTGAAATATCCAAAAGCCCAGTTTTACAAAAATAATCTGAACTTAAGTTCATTTATTTGTATAAAACAATGTGCCTCCACCTATGTAGAGTATATAGCCATGGCTGTACTACACTCCCACATTGACTATACAACTACGCCACCCTCCCTCCCACGCATACACTCGCCCACAGTCGTTAATTCATACAACAGATAAAATCTTAACCACATCCACGTTAACAAGAATTTAAGTGTTTACTGTTGAGATACACTGGAGCTGGCCAACGATCTGCAAAAACATTGCATGTTTAACTGATCCATGAAACAAACCACATCTTGACAGGCCAGTGTTTTGTAAATAGAAAGCGGAGTTAGGTTCTTCATAGTTTATTAAAAATAAAAACAGTCTAATTGCCTGATAATCAGACTCAAATCCATTAGGAAAGGATGAGATTTAAAATGTTCTTAAAAAGTTATCATGCATTTAATTTTGCTGCTATTCAGCACCTGGCAATTGAGTACAACGCTGGCACTGCCCCAGACTGTTTGAGCTGCTTAGAGCAGTCTCACTTTATACACCATTTACTATTGCACTTTGTGGCCAATGGTAGATCGCCTGTTAGCTGCAAAATAAATGAGATTGAACCAGAGCTGTTGGAGGCCGTTTGCACCACCAAAGAAATGGTTTTGGCCTATGCCTCCAGTAAATATTTTATCGTGAAGGCAGTGCTAGGTAGATTTTTGGGCCCAAGAACTCATTGCAGCTCAATACAGACCCTAGCCTGTACAGTATCTTTCTCAGTCACTGGAAAGGTAATGGCCTCCAGCAAAGAGTCACCAACAGTGACTTTGAAACTCCAAATATAACAGCTAGTAAATGATCACTTGTTTACAAGTCCATCTGGTGCTGTAGAAAACTGGTCACAATATAAGTAGAGTGGTGTCTATAACACCAGAAGCTGCAGCCAGCATTGCAGAACTGCTTCCTGAGTGATTTTATGGGCTCGATTTTCGGACGTCCGAGACGGCGGGTTCGTGGCGGGGGGGGCTCTGAAAATCGGGGATTCCCAGGGCGGGTCCGGAACCCGGCTCCAACCCGCCCACTTCCAGGTTCCCCAGTGACACGCTTAGATGTACGCGCAGCCCCTGCATGCGGGACTCTCTCTGGCAATTAAAGCCTGCGGGATCCCACTTAAATCAATTAATTAGATAGTTCAGGTCATTTGCAGACCTGATTTGTAGGATATTTTAGGAGGGGTGGGATTTTCAACTCAACTGAGCGTGTTTCCCGTACTAGGGGAAGCACTCCCAGTTAAAATGGACGTGTTGCAGCCATCAGCCTGTGGCAGCTGCAAAGGTCCATTTGACAGGTGGGGGGAGAGGGGTGACCCTCACTCATTGCAGGAGGCCACTCTGTCACTTTGGACAAAGTTTGGCCTGCACCACCCTTCTCCTAACACAAGAAATCACAAACTTGCAACCTCAACCCCGGTGTGCAGACACATTTACCTACCTTGTGGACCCCCTCAAACGTACATCTTCTGGATGGAGGCTGCCATAGCTGCAGTCATGACCTCCTTGGAGGGCGAACAGCATCACCAGCCTCGCCGGCCACGCTGTCCACCTCTGACACGTGGAGCTCCACAACACAGTGCTGTGACACATCCACCTGCACAGCAGGAGGGAGGGCAACTGCAGAGAGAGATGCATCTCAGAAGGCACTACCCTCGCCACAGGGTCTATAGACCGAGGCTCAGCTTCCTGGACCTCTCTGAGCAGCAGTGCACACGGAGGCTCAGAGTCACCCGACATGTAGTCGTGGACATCTGCAGCCTCCTTCATGCCGAGCTGCTCCCGGCTGGCCCAAGCACCATCTTCTTACCTGTCGCTGTCAAAGTCACCACTGCCCTCAACAACCTCTCCTCCACATCCTTCCAGGGTGCCACCAGGGACATCGCCGACGTCTCTCAGTCGTCTGCACAAAAGAGCCCTGCAAATACACTTACACCCACTCTGCAGTGACACAATGGGTGGCATCAGGTGTGGGTCTTCATGGTGATCCTCAGGAAAGGGCATTATTGCACAAACCAGACAAGATTTGCAAAGACGTGGCAGTAGTGGTGACAATACAATATGTAATGTGAGTTGATCAGAAATCAAATATAAGTAAAAACCATGACACAACTTCATGCTCACGGCATGTTTGCCTTACGCATCCTACTACACATATGTGATGCATGCCCTGTGGCTGCAACACAGGTAGTGGCAGGTTGGGTGAGGCTGACTGTGAAAGAGATGCATGAGAGGGTGAGTATGAGACTGAGCCATGAGATTGTATGAGGATTGGGTTGAGTGGTAGTGGTGGGATAAGTACTGGCGAGGTGAGTAAGTGCAGGTAAGATGAGGATGAGCTTTGAGTGGGTGTGAGGAGTGATGTGATAGAGTAGTGTTGGCAGTGCAGAAGGAGCTGTGGGGTGGGGGCGGTGATGTGGCAGACGGAGTGTAGGGGAATGAGTAATTGTACTCACTTTGGCTGACCTACTTAGGTCATTGAAGCGCCTCCTGCACTGTGTGCAGGTGCGTGATATCTTGGTGGTGCTGGTGACCTCCTCTGCCACCTCGAGCCAGGCCTTCGTGGTGGCAGAGGCAGGCCACTTCCTCCCGTCCACCAGGGAGAAGATCTCTGTCCTCCTCCTCCTCACCCCATCCGGTAGGACCTGGAGTGAGGCATCATTAAACCTGGGAGCAGCCTTTCCCCTGGGCTGCTCCATGCTGTAATTTTGGCTCCTTTCTGCAGCATCAGTCAGTGGAGGACTGCCCCTTTAAATAGGGCTCTTCCAGCTGACAGCCTGTGATGTGGCTGCGCAGTCCGCCCGCTGCGCAGTTTTCCAGCGCGAAACCCGGAAGCCAAGGTAAGTGCCTTCAAATAGGCTGCGATCGCGTGCGGAGCACCCCGAGTTCACTGAGCGCGTTACCCACGTGCCCAGTCGACCCCCCGCTGCCAACCCACCTCCCTCTTAAATCGAGCCCCATAATGCAAGTGAATCTTTGGTCAGTTCTGCTCCTTTTAAATTTGTATGCTGCAATTGTGTTATTATGAGGTTTTGTAATCGTTACTTTTTCAATTACAGCATATACATTTATATAATGCTGGGGATAAAAGGTAAAGATCTTTTCAAGTGGTGGAAACTTTTCTTAATAGTGAGCATTAAAATTGGTGCTAGCTGTTGATCGATATACAATGAGAGAGTTAGATTACGCCTCTGGTGCTGAGCCTCACCCACAGAGACTGCATGTCAAGAATTCAGGAATTCACACCCATGGACAGGAAATTGTGGTGATTCTGCACTTGAATTTCCAATAAATGCTCTTGGCTCTGTGCCAGGAGCTTAATTTGTTAAAATTACCCCTTAGAAGTTTGTAATATCAGAGACAATATCCTTGAAATTGTGCTGTACATATATTAACGTACGAAGGCTTAACGTGTTTGCATGAAATTGCATAGTCTATTATTTTAAAAGAAACATTAACCCATTTGTTTTAAGTGGATTAATGTCTCTGTTAAAATAGCAAGCAAAAGAAAATGTATTAACCATGCATGTGCTCATATACACACAGTGTAATTTCAAGGCCAATGAATTTTAGATCTTTGATTTACTGGTTTTCCATTTAATAAACTGATAAAAAAACATGTCTGTACAAAGCTAGTTCTAATTGTAGCCTTCACCCCATTTAAATTTTTAATGACAATTTCCCATTGGACTTTCCTGCCAATAGAGTCAGTGCATTGGATTTAAATGTATTTGACTTGATAATGTCCTTTCCATTTCCTTAATGCACTCACTGCTTTGGCAATTGATGAATATTAACTGAGTTGATTTCCGGGCACAACAGAACTGAGATGTAGAACCATTATTCAGTAAATGCTTTTTTCACCATTAAATTCTTTTACTTAATTGATCGACACATTTACAGTTAAACACAGAACATTAATAACAGACATAACAACTGTTCCAGTTATCTATTTCCATTGATTAGTGAAGTAATAAAGAGAAAAACATATGATTTATTGTCTGAAGAATGGATAATATAAAAAAATTATAATTTGAAGAAACCATCTTGACCAAATATATTGTAGAACTCATTTACAGTGAACTTGGATATAATGAAATTGTTTTTATATTGGAAAGTTGCAATGTCCTAATTTGCTTAACCCTGTCTGAACCTGTTCTGCTATGCTACACAACAGCTGAATAGTTTAGATTATGAGCCATAGGACCAAATCTCAAGCAATTTAGGAACTTCACCTCAACTCTTTGAATGTATTGCTCCCTTGAACATTCATCCATTATATTGCAGCAACTTGCATCTATAACATAGTGAACATCCTAAGTTGTTTAACAAAGGTCAAACCATCGTAAGAGAAAAGTAAGGGGGAAGTGACTGAAGGAATTGCCAAAAAGATAAATTTTGAGGAGGCTGCAGGAGGTGGAGAGAAATGAAAGCAAGCTGGAGGGTTTAGGGAGTGTTTCAATGTGTAAGACGTGGACACCCGAAGGCTCTGCTACTGAATGTGGAGTGGACAGGGGGACAGGAGTGGGGATGTACATGAGGCCAAAGTTGGAAGAGCAGAGGGAGAAAGTTCACACGTACGACTAGAGAAGGATGCAGAGGTAGGATAGGGTAAGGCAGCAGAGGGATTTCTAAATGAGAGTGAGAACCTTTTATCAACATTAGTCCATTTTCCCATTAGAATTTTTGCCATTAAAGTTCCTATTTCTGCTACTACTAACACTCCTAACTACTATCATTATGGTAATGGAGATGCCGGTGATGGACTGGGGTTGACAATTGTAAACAATTTTACAACACCAAGTTATAGTCCAGCAATTTTATTTTAAATTCACAAGCTTTCGGAGGCTTCCTCCTTCGTCAGGTAAATGTGAATTTAAAATAAAATTGCTGGACTATAACTTGGTGTTGTAAAATTGTTTACAATATGGTAATGGAGTGTGCAGATGTTAGTATCAGGTGAAGATGGGACCAGGCTCGGTGATGTTACCCTTCCTCCCAAATAGCCTGATGACACTCTTTCGGCTCACACATAAAAAATGGTCGTGTACAAGAGGGTCGACAGCTCCGACAGAAAATGAGGGTTTCTAACACTATTGTTGTTGGTTCTTCACGTGAGCATAACCTACTCAAGAATAAGTACCATCTCTTGGGCAATTATTTGAAAATACTTTCACCTTGCTGCCAGCACTGCCTTTTTGCTCTTTGTAGAATAATTTCTAGGAAATTGTTGTATCCTTCCTCGAAATAGCTGTTCCTTAAAAGGATTGCGCAAACGATCTCTGTAGATTGTGACAGTAAGTTTAGACTGTTTTGATTTGACATCATGAAAAAAAACTGCTATTTATTCCTCAATCTACCATAAGAAGATATTAGACCCCAAGGGAAACAATATTGTTTTTGGTTGGAAGAATTAACAGTCCTGTCTGAAGTGTACATCCTTGCAAATCCTACATCTGATGTTTATTTTCTATGGAGTTCTACATAGCACATTAAAATCTTTCTGCTAAATTATTTAACACCCTTTAGTACCATTATTAGCGAAAAGATTAAATAGTGCAATTGTTTTTGTAAATTCAGTGTTGTTGGTTTGACAAGGAACCTACAAGTAATAATATTAAGACATGGGCCCAGAAATTGCTTTTAAAATAACGGTAAGCTGAACAGCACTCATGGTTATTAAGGGTGAAATTGAAGAGCAAGTTCCGGTGACCACACATGTACAGTTAAGCTCGGAAATTCGGAACTTGCTCTTCCTGGTTCACCGACGACGTGACAACTTCATCTTAAAGGGATATTGCCGGCTGCAATCAACGGAATCAATGGACCGGCACCAACTTGCTCTCCTGCCCAGCTGGAAACGAACTAATCTCACCATAAAACAGGTATGCTCAATTTTTTAAGTCTAAACTAAGTTTTAACGGCATGGTAAGTCCTAATAACTGCCAAACAACCTCTCTGGCACTAAAAATTACCTTTTAAAAATGTGAAGTCTCATTACTTCTGATTTTAATGGGGCAAAAATTACTCATTTCGGGATGTCGTCTCTCAATTACGTCCTCTCTCGCCACCGGCGAATCGATGAAGCAAGTTCACGAATGTGCACATGCACACTGAAACCCAGAATTCGTGAACTTGCTCCCATTGGTTTGCCAGCAGTTTGACAGCTGCGAATTAAAGGGGCATGCTACGCTACAAGCACTGAAATCATTCAAAAATCGTAAACCTACCCATCTGCCCAGCTGGAAAGAAAATACTAACGCCACCAAAAGGTGTGCTGAAAACTTCCTGAAAAATATTTTTTTAAAGCCTGATGACTAATTATGAAACAACTAAAAATTAAATTTTAAAAATGTGGAATCTCATATTACTTCTTATTGTAATATTTTTTGATCATTTCATTAAAAAAATTAAAAATTAAAGAGTTAAAAAAATTTTCTTTACTTTTAACGTCTATCTCTTTAATTAAGTTCAATTACTTGCTTGGCTTTTCATAACAAAAGTGTTAAATTATTATTTACACTGACATACAGAAGTTTACTTTAAATGAATAATCTCTACTTGCCTGCTTGTGGGCGTGACTCCTCTTCCTAACAGATTCTGTGGGCGTAGCTTCAATTCCCACAGTCTGTCCCATACTTACGTTGAATTGAAAACGCATAGCTTGAGAAAACTTCAAGATGGAGGAAGTTGACATTGCGGACCCCACAGTAAGTCTATTCGTTCCTTTTTCTCACAGGATGTGCGGAGAGCCTTGCCATGCTGCTGTGTGCAAGTTCTGGCCCATTAGTTTATGGACATTTTTTTTAAAATTAATTTAAAAATTTAACAAATGTATTTTTTACTTTTTCCTTCCATTGCTTTTATCTTAGTCTTTTCATCTTCTCCCATCTTTATTTTGCTTTCCCTATGTCATTTCATTATCGGACACATTCGGGTTTTTATTCTGCGCTGTTTGTCTATGAACTGCATGTCCTAGTTCTCAAAGCGTGGCTTGATTCAAGCTGATTGGTTGAGGTTCCTTAGTGATCCTTTCACTACTCACACAGCCCGGGAAAGAACGCTGATGTTTCTTTGAAGTTGCAGTTCAAGGAAATTTCCGCCAAAAAGAACGCAGTAACTTAGTGGGTGAATTTAAATCTAATGAGCGGCGACCACTGCTGGTTCGCTGCTCGGAACAATTTCTGGCTCAATATTTCTTTTTCAAAAGCCTTTGTTCAACACACTATACCTTGACATGAGCTGAGAGGTGTTAGAGTGGCCCAGGGTGACTCCCCATCAGATTCTCCACC
Source organism: Heptranchias perlo (assembly GCF_035084215.1). Taxonomy (NCBI): domain Eukaryota; kingdom Metazoa; phylum Chordata; class Chondrichthyes; order Hexanchiformes; family Hexanchidae; genus Heptranchias; species Heptranchias perlo. The sequence continues at coordinate 24,100,259 of NC_090351.1, read as the reverse complement.
GCAACCACGCTCCTGTGGGGAAATGTCTGGCTTCTCTCTTATGGTACAGTTGAGATTGACAGCACAATGAGTGAGAAATCACAACCATTAATGTACATCCTACCACTCTGTGGCTCAGCACAATGGAATACTGGTACCCTGAACTATGCTGCTGTCCATTGGTACATGAATTTACACATACTCCACTGTGAGCATTAATTACATTAATTAAATAAATGCAGCCATAGTATATTTACTGACAATGTAGAAATGCATCATTAGAAGTCGAAGAGTTAAATTACCCAGTGAACACTTATCAAGGGTTTTTCTTTGAAGGAAGGAAATTGGAGTTCCTTTTGTTTTTGGAATTTGCTCCTATTAAATATGGAAATTACATTCAAGTGAGCAGTCATAATACGCAGACGATTATCACAGCAAGCCACCTGCTTTGCCACAGATTACTATGCTTAATTTTCTTTTGTACGTAAAGTATTGCCCATAATGCCTCCTGTTTTCAGTGTCTTTGTATCGCCATTTAGTTGTTTATCCCAGTTTAGTGAGAGACTTTGTAAAACAAAATCAGCTTTGGTGATTGTATAAATTATCACTTTCTCCTGGTATACATCATGAAAGCAATGAATGTATATTACAGGACTCAGAATATTGTTCTGAGAATAATGTATCATTCATGTACAAAAGGCACATTTTATCACACTCAAACAACTGAGGCTGAACCAGACCATTCACAACCTTGGTATGCTATTTGACCCTGAGATGAGCTTCTGACCCCATATCCGCTCCATCACCAAGACTGCCTACTTCCACTTTCGTAACATCGCTCGGCTCCACCTCTGCCTCAGCTGCTGAAGCCCTCATCTATGCCTTTGTTACCTCTAGATTTGACTATTCCAGTGCTCTCCTGGCCGGCCTCCCATTTACTACCTTCCATAAACTTGAGCTCATCCAAAGCTCTGCTGCCTGTATCCTAACGCGTACCAAGTCCCTTTCACCTATTACCCACGTGCTTGCTGACCTGCATTGGCTCCCGGTCCAGCAACGCCTGGATTTTAAAATTCTCATCCTTGTTTTCAAATCCCTCAATGGCCTCGCCCTTTCCTACCTCTGTAACCTCCTCCAGCCCTACAACCCTCTGAGATCTCTACGCTCCTCCAATACTAGCCACTTACGCAGACACGATTTTAATCGCTCCACCACTGGCGGCTGTGCCTTCAGCTGCCTCGGCCCTAAGCTCTGGTATTCCCTCCCTAATTCTCTCTGCCTCTCGACCTCTCTCCTCCTTTACGACGTTCCTTGAAACCTATCTCATTGACCAAGCTTTTGGTCGTCTGTCCTAATATCCCCTTATGTGGCTCAGAGTCAAATTTTGTTTGATAACATTCCTATGAAGTTCCTTGGGATGTTTTACTACATTAAAGGTGATGTATAAATGCGAGTTGTTGTTGTTGTTGTTGGTAAGTTGTAATGAGTTTGAACCTTCTACAGAATCTACTTAAAGTATACCAAAGTACCTTTATAAGAATCTATCTATATAAAAGTTTTGAGATTTGTCCGTCACATTTCAAGTGTCACGTTGTCACATATGCAAATTTCTGCTCCCCAGCAACAGAAAATAGTTTCTAATTGACCTTAGAAGTTACACACCAAAAAAAAATATTTAAAAGAAATAAAAACCCAGTCATTTCTTGCTGGGTTTCTTCTGCCCTCTAATTGGCCTCGGGATCTGCATAAGAGCAATTAACCGCAGAAAGGAACGTCAATTAGACCTTGTGGCTTTAAAAGGAAACACCAGGTTATGCACAGTTGGAATTCTGCAGCAGAATAATACATTGTGTGTTACTGACCTTATAAAACAGCACACCCTCCAATTTATCATGAGCAGCACAAGAGATCCACTATATATTAAAAATATTGGGTTCAAAAATTCAATAGGATCCAATAGAATTTTTAGGATCAAACATAGCACCTAATAATTTAGCATTGATTTAAAATAAAATAACAAACTTTTGTTAATTAAATAAATAAGAATGGATTAATTAGCACAGTTTTTCATTAGAAATTACATCATGAAATACATTTGGGTACGGTAGCGTAATGGTTATGTTACTGGGCTAGTAATCCAGAGGCCTGGACTAAAATCCAGAGTCACGAGTTCAAATCCTGCCACGGTGGCTGGTGAATTTAAATTCAATTAATTAAATAAAAATCTGGAATTAAAATACTAGTATCAGTAATGATAGCCATGAAACTACCGGATTGTCGTAAAAACCCATCTGGTTCACTAATGTCCTTTAGGGAAGGAAACCTGCCGTCCTTACCCGGTCTGGCCTAAATGTGACTCCAGACCCACAGCAATGTGGTTGATTCTTAATTGCCCTCTGAAATGGCCTAGCAAGCCACTCAGTTGTAAAATCTCGCTAGGGATGGGCAATAAATGCCGGCCTTGCCAGCGATGCCCACATCCTGTGAACGAATAAAAAAATAAAAAATAAAAAAAAATACATCAATGATCATATTTCATTCTAATCACTTATTTTAGCTCTCGCATTGATTCATCAAATTTAGTCAATGAGTCACACAAATCAGGAAATTTCCCAATTTAATCCTGTTTGTGTCAAGTTAACTGATCTCAGCAAGAGCAGTGGTTGAGACACCACAGTTGGCCTCAACACCCTGGGCTAAGGAGGAGAAAATTGTCCTGAGTTTCTGCTGCTGATCACAATATAATGACTCCTACTGGAAGCAAGCATGTATGGACAATGGGTGAGGAGAGGATGGAGCTGCACTATCATACCTCCAGCAATTGAATATTCTGCCAACACTCATTGCTAAGGCTCACAGTATGAAATAGGTCTATTAATGTGAGATGCTGGAGGGCATCTGGCACCCATTGAACTGTACCTCAGCAAGGAGTCTTCAGGTGGAGAGGAAATATATGATGATCCAAACGGAGAGCATTTAAAATATGCACAGAAGTAATTCTCAAGAAGTTGTGTCTCTAACTGAATAATATTTTTAAAAAGTAGGATTAACACCATCGGATTGAAACTCGATGGTCATGTGACTATTTTCATTTTTAATCTTTTTAAGATTTTCAGTTTTCACCTTTTCAGTCCGAACAATCCTATTATAAACCAGCACTGCAGGCCACAGCACATTAATATTGGAAACATTTAGCCACAAAGTAGGAAGGTATCATTTTGTGCCTGTAAATTTCCACATGGCGAGTTCAAAACACCATGGGGGCAAAATTGAGCCGTGTAGTGCTCGTTTTGTAGGTGCAATGTGGACACCTAAGCCCCGAAAATGGCGTCCGAGATGCCCGCGCACACTTCTGATGTGAAGTGCGCAGGACACCATCTTGGTAAAGGCATTTACATATGAGCACCTAACTAATGTTGTCATCATGTAGAGTAGGGAGATTAGGACTTGAATCAGTGTGCATCGCTGATTTAAAGGGACCGCTGCTATTTTGGAACTCCACCCTCCAGCCAATGCACTTCGCACAGCTGAACAGGACTTAAACGGCATGGAGGACCCCCCTACCCCCATTAGCACTATTTAAAGGGATCATGCAGGAGTTACAGGTTAGTTGCTGGATTATTTCTTTTGGCTGCTGATGCATTTGTACATGTTTTGGAGGTTTTCTACACTTGAAGAAGGTTTCAATACTCGACAGGAACTGGTCTGGCTAGCTGACAGGCAACAACAAGGGCACTGGCTGAGTGGCAGAGGTGGGAGCAGGAATGCTGTCATCCTGAGAGAGGACAGCAGATTCATGATCCATGGAGTCACTGCCACTTGCTGTCTTCTGTTATGCGCCACCTTCTCCTGCAAGAAAGTGGGAAGTGCGTCAGTGAATGTCCTGCAAGATGTTTGGGTGAAGTGGATGTCATGGTTGAATAGCTGCCAGTGTGTGTAACCTGTGAGTTGTGGGTTTGTAGTTTGCAACAGTGGTAATGTGTGAGGGTGAGATGAAGCATCTGATTTGAAGAGTTGTGTACTGATTGCAAGGGTTTGTTGGCAGGTAGGTGATGGGGGGTATAGTGCATGGAGCAGTGGATGAGGCTAGTAGTGCAGTTGGTAGGATATACCACTTGACAGTTGACTTCACTCACCTTGATCACTCGTGTCAAATCATTGAACTTTTCTTTGCACTGCATCCATGTTCTTGGCACTATGCTACTGGCATTGACCTTTGCCACTACATCCTCCCAATACCTCCTGAACATATGCCTGGAAGGCCTCCTGCCCCCTTGCAGATACAGGATGTCCATCCTTCTCTCCACCTCTTGCACCAAAGCCTCCGGTGCATTATCAGAAAACCTTGGTGCACACTCTCTTGCAGGTTGAGACATCGTCACAAAACGTCTTCCAAAGCAATCCACTTCCTGACACCAAATCCATCAGCCACAGTGCGCCTTCCCTTTAAGAGGTGCAGGCTAGCTTTATATATTCCAGGCATTTTGGAGTGGTATTTTTGGCAAGATCTTGGGGTACAGCCTATTTCCTCCTTCCCCAATCGTACTTATAAATGATCATAAATAAAATGCAAGTTAGCAGATATGATTTTAAGAACTGTTTTCATTGTGTAGTTCAGCGGTATATTCATGCATTAAGAGGCGACATGGACATGTCTCTTGATTCACACTGTGCATCCATCATTCACACTGATGGGACAGGTCAGTTCATTGATTGGTGTTACTTTGAAACGCACCATAGTTTTTACTCATATACACCGGGAAATATGTCGGGACCTCTGCTGATGCGTGCAGGCAATGAACAGCGCAGGTGGCGCTGGCTGCACGCAGCAATCATTTAAATCAGCAGGCAGCACAAATTTTACATGCTGCCTGCATCGCAACGAACGGGCGCAGATTAATCACACACCCCGATTTCAGGGCCCGTTTTCAGGGGTTATCCAATGTAACTCCCAATCTGTGCTATCAAGGAGGTCCCACGCAGAGATCAAGCACATCTCCACTAGGACCAAGCAAAAATGAAGATGTCTTGGACAGCTCTCAGTTTGCTGAAGAGCAGAAATTACACAGACCTTGAGCAGACCTAACAGTTTTTTTTTCACGGAGGAAATGGTGGGACATGATGTGGAGGAAAATAGGGCCTAGAAAGTTAAGATTCCCAAGGAGGAGGGAAATGAATGGTTGCAAGCTTGACAGTGACAAATGGACAACACACCCACTCTTGTAACACATCAGTGTGTGAAAATAATTATTTTTTGTTTATCCCTAAAAAAAAAGTAAGAAAACAACAGCTGACGTTAGTCAGCTCAGACTGCAGAAACCTTGTTACAAGTCCCTTTCTTTTCTTGTTGACTGCAAGCTTCTGAACAGCCTTGCTCTGCATCCCTTGACAATTTATGTCCCATCTGCTGCTGAATATCCTCGCTATCTCGCCTTTCTCAGACCCACTGAGAAAACTGGTGACTGGTATCATACCAAATATCACTAGTTATTATTAAGCAAAAAGCTGATGTTTTTTGACACATGCACAGGATGTTGAACCCACATAAAAATGCATATACACTTGAGTCAATGGGCAAAATTTTAACTCGGAGCCGGGAACCCAGCCCCTCCCTAGATATTCGTGTGGGGAACCCGGAAGCCAAATGAGTGCATTGTAATCTGCGATTGCAACTCAATTGAAGGTAAGTATTTGTGCTTCTGGGTTTCCCATACGCAGGCAGCCCAGATTGACAGGCTGGCTGCTTGTCAGAAGGGAAAGGAGCTGCGAGTCAGAGAGGGGGGCAGGAGGGAGATAGAGAGATTGTGGGCCCTGGAAGAAATCGGGGGTGGGGGGGGAGTTGCAGGGACATGGACAAAATTGGGGGGATCAGCCAGCATCGGGATCGGGTGGGGGGAGAACCAAGCATTGGGATCGGGGGAGGGGCCCAGCCTCGGGGATCGGGGGGGTCCACCATCGGGTGGGAGTGGGGGGGTCGGCTGATTGTAGGGTCACGTCGCACCAGGTGAGCTTGTTGGGCCTGGAAGAAGCACTCCTGCTGCATCGGGCCTACAAGTATTGCAATAAAGGCACTCACCTCATGGATCCGGCCCTTTCCGTCTGCTTTCACCTGATGTGAATCGGAAGCAATGGGAAACCCGAACAGGTAAGGTTAAATTCACTTTACTTTTGTAATACACAAAAACTGAAGTGTCTCAACTAGTTCAATGAGGTACATTGCCCCTTTAAGTATCGGCCCTCCAGCTTTAAGTGGGGGCGGGACTTCCTGGTGTCTGTTGTGTGTAGGCATCCAAACACGCCTGGGTCAAACCCGGAAGTGGGAATGTTGGAGCCAGGATGCGATCCCGCTCCAAAAAGCTGTTATTTTAACCTCCCACCCGCCCCCATTTCATCCGTTCTTGGAGGTTAAAATTGCCCCCAATATTTCCACCACTAAACATTTTTCAGAGACATTTTCCTGTGTTCTGATCTGTCTTTTGATTTGTGCATGCATGTCAGAATATAAATACACATCAATTTTAGGATGAACTTAAAATTCAAAATTTTTGGTGAAAAAGTATTTAAATTAAGGAAAGGTAAAAAATTAAGATGGAATCTAAAGCATAGAAATATGGCTGTTTTTATATATTATTAGGTAACTATGAGATGAAACGTACTTTTGAACTTTTAAACCTGATGTCGATCTGCAGCCAATATCCCCTCCAATTTTCTCTCTTTCTCTAATTAAACTGTGGGGATCACCATAGCCAAGCTCCATCCTGTGTTCACCTGAGATCCACACATACAAACCTGCAGAAGAGGCTGCTGGATAAAGGTCATGTGATTTGCAGCCAAATTGACCCATATTAAGGCAAGTTATCAAGCATTAAAGTGTAATTGGTGAATTTACTAATATTCTATTAGATACTAAAAATTTAGTAAGATTCAGGACAGTCTATGAATTGTGACTATTTTTTTTGCACCTATTTGTGGTTAATATTTTCAAGAGTAGCCAAAACCTGCGTATCTTTTGAAAGTAATACCCAGTATCTCTCTTGGCATGTCTGGGGGATACCTTTTGGAGATGTAAGGATGTCATTTGCAGCAAGTCTGCAAGTGGGAAAGTGGTGTTAGTAATGAAAATTGCCACCATCTGGCTCACACCTGTTTTTTGCTAATATAGCAGAAATGACTGAAGGATATTAATCCTGGTTGCAGTCCCTACTCGAACAAGGTCCTGTGACAGACAGAGTTTGTCCCAGTTGAGGAGTATTTGCTGACATTTCACATTGTGCTTTTGATTGATAAGGTTTTACTTTCATGTAATCATCGGGGAGTCATACACATTACTGATTATTGAAGCATGGTTCATTCTCTGTATTCACATTAATGACGGCTCTCAAGCTTTGTGTAGTGTCGGTCCTGAATAATTTCAAAAAAGAACGCAAGATGCCTGCTTTAAAAGAGGTTTTCTAACCCCTTGAGGATATCAGTAGCATAATCTGTAACAATGCATTCTTACTAGAAGAGCAAACATCTGAATAGCCTTTGACTGTATAAGCATTCTGTACACTGTTAGAACAAATTATTCACTCCTTAATATGCTGTATAATATCACAACTCCTGCTGCAGTGGAATATTAAAAATACATTTTATTTGGATGATGCAGACAGATATATATTTAACTATCTATACAAAATGGGAATGGAATATGTATTTCCTTTCAATAATTGATATTTTTCCCCAGTTGCTTAAGAATAAATTGTTAAGCTTTTTCAAAGAATTTTGTTGACTACAGATTATCTATTTTTTGGCTTGTTACTAAAAAATATAATTCTGATAATTCTGCTGCACATGACTTCCTAACTAATATCAAAGCAAACTTAGTAGTAATAAAAATTAAGGATAGATGTGCATTTGTTTTTTTTAGGGCTTTGACTTTCTCGTTGAAGTCTGTATCATCTTGGTATTTGGGCAACTGAGGTTAAAGTCCAATCTTTATTGTCTGTTATATCTCAAAGAAAGTGTAAACACCTGCCCACCATGAAAAGGAACTCCAAGCACCTTCCTGAAACATTCAACATTCAATCACTATCAGTGATGTATTATGTGCATTTTTTTTAAACTTCAATATTTTTTATTTTTCCCAGTTTCAAACAGTAAAAAAAGAAGCCATGGCAACATTAATGCATCAGGAATTGCTTCAATTGTGCTACTTGGAGGAGCATAAAGGCTTGTGGTGGACAGGGGACCCTCAGACTAGTAGCATAAAATTTCTTCTTATTAGTTCCTAGTTGTCAATGCTGATTCATTGACTTAATGTGCTGGGCCTTAGCATGGACTCAACAGTGTACTATAGCTGCCAAATTCCTATGATCAATGACCAATATCTATAACCACTGAGATGGAAGTCAAAATCCCAAAGATTCTGGGACAATTAGAGCTAGGAAAAATGTAGTGCACCAACATAACAAGGCTAGTGCTACAAATTCTAACTACAGTTGTAAAAAGCTGACTGAGCAATATAAAAATCATTGAATCTCTTGACTTTTTATTAGGGTTTCTTCACTAATCTTATTCGTTACATCATTATCTGTGTCTCGCATGTGCCTGTAACCCTTCATTGTATATTACATTTGCACCAGGCAAGCAGAATCTGAAGGATTTTGATGTTGACCAAGGAGAATCATTAAATATAAACTTGAGAGGGTATCATTCTTGATTTATTTGAGCTCAAGTTAATAAAAATTTAATCATTTCTCAATAAAATCTGTATATTATATCAAAACTTATATCTGCATGCACATCCTGTCTACAAACCTTCCTTCTTATTATGTTTTTGGTTACACTTTTGTGTCAACTTTTACCATTGCTGTTTCTACCATTGCATTCATAGCTGTTTGTGGGAACTTGCTGTGCCCAAATTGGCTGCCGCATTTCCTACATTACAACAGTGACTACATTTTAAAAGTACTTTATTGGCTGTAAGCCGCTTTGGGACATTCTGAGGTAAAGGATTCAATTGTGTTCATGAGACAACATCATCTCTTACCAGAACAGTCAGATTACCTTCAACAAATAGGGCTACAACTCTTCCCTTCTATCCTAGTCTGTCCTTCCTGAAACACTTATAACCTTTGAGTTGGCATTCTGCTCCATCATCTATATCAAGCCATATTTCTGAAATACCCGTGATGTCTAAATTCTCTAATGATGCATAGGACTGTAATTCCACCAATGTATTTCTAATACTCCTTGTATTTGTGCAAAAGCATTTTAAGGGTCTATTTAATTGAGGTTAATCTCCCATTATACCCTTGCCTCTTGGCTATAGAATGGCTTGGTGCTTCATTAAGGTTATCTACCCAAGAGGAGCCAGATGCAGAATTGTGTATTTTGACACCAAACCCAATTAATTTAAATACTTGCAAGTGGCTGCCTCAAAACTGCCAGCTAACTTCTTAGCCCCTGCAAGATTAAGATGGAGGCCGCCCCTCTTAAAAAGCTTACCTTTTCCTTGGAAAGAATTCAAGTTATCTATGAAGGTCAGCTTTTTCCTTCTGCACAGGTCCTGTAGCCAGATGTCAAAACCGATGATGCGACTACTTCTCGCCAAAGAACCTCTCATCACTGGCAGTAGGCTTGAGATACACACCCTCGCTCCTTTGTCCATTAACGCATTGACCAGATCTTTGTACTTCTCCTGTAAAACAAACAAATTCCTATCCATAATATCATTTGTACCTATGTGAAGTGCAACCACAGTTCCAGCTTTCATAAGGTTGTTCACTCTGCCCTGGAGATCTTTTATCTTTTAACCTGGAAAACGTAGAGCAGGGGACAATACCTTTCCTTATGGTGTGGACACGATGGGCCAAATGGCCTTCTTCTTTACCGTAAATTTTCTATGATTCTTTACATAGCGTGCTGTCTGTATGTCGAACTATGGAGTCTCCGATGACAAGAGCATTATGGAAGTATAAACTGCTGTCAAGTTCAAAACTGGTATATATTTTTTTGTTGTGTTCTGCTGGAATTGTGTCATTTTGTACCGTAACCTAAAAGGCTTGGCCCTTGAAATTACATCTTGAAATACATATGTACAAATGCGTAGCATATTCATTTGAAATTCCCATCTCCATTATTTTAGTGGAGTGAAAAACACAAAATAAATCGGTTAACTTTTCCACCGAAAGGGAGAAGAAAGAAATTTCAGACAAATGCATTAAGCATTCCTACACCAGTATCCCGTGGTGCAGTATTAAGGCCATTATGTTTTTGGTGTGTGCATAGATCACAATTTTTCTGCACTTGCATGAAAGTTAATTAATGATTCCTGAAACCCCACCATGAAACCACAATGTAGATGGAGTCCACCCACAGAAGATATGTTGAAGAACTGTAATAAAGAAAGCAGAGTGATTACCGGGAATAATATAAACAGACCATTAGTGTGTGAACGAATATTATGCACTCGCCAAAGTAAATTAGTTATCTTTGTAACAGTCTCATTTTTTGATGGTTTATTTAAAGGATGCTGCTTATAAAAGCAGATTTGACCTTTGTGTTGTATCCTCAGTTCCTCCCTTCATAACATTCTGCAGTTGCATTTTTATCTAATAGCTTTCTTCTAGAAGGCATGCCCATGTTAATTTAGATTAGTACTTGGGCGGGGGTTACTCCATTCAATTCTGTGCTGACAATGTTACAATGATTGTTTTTCTTAGCCCCTCTTACCTTATCCACTGGGTTCAGAGTGTGGGAGCAAGTAATGGTGTTCAGAACAGTTACCTAAGCAGAGCAGCAAGTGGGAATATTAAAACACGACCTAGAAATTTGATCGCTTCTGAAAACGGGCACACAGGGTATGAGGTGTGCACTGCATGCGCCCATTCACGTGGGCGCAGGGATCAAATGAAATTCATGCTGGGACCTAATTATCGTGGTTCAGGCGTGCAGCCAGCATGACTCGTGCTTCTTATTGGCTGCATGTCTGTTTGAGGTGGGGCAGGAAATCGGACGTCCCTAACACCAATTAACGGTAGCCTGCACCTTTTGAAGGGGAGGTGCACCGTGGCTACAGACAGGAAGGAATGCTCATGAACACAGAAATGGTTACAAGATCTATAGACCGGGTTTCCAGAATCTCTGATGCCACTTTGGCGGTCCTGGTCCAGGTGGTGGACAGGTGGAGGGAGATCCTGTTCCCCCCCCCCCACCCCCGGCAGCAGAAATCCCTCCAGGCAACACCTCTGCCGCCAATTGGAAGAGGTTGCAGAGGAGGTCAATGCCAGGAGCTTAGATCTCAGGACATAGCTGCGATGCCAGAAAAAGTTCAATGACCTCACCAGAGTTGTCAAGGTAAGAATCTTACCTGTCACATCAATTACTCTCTCCTCACACCTGCACTACCTGCAGCTTTGTTACTCACAACGTTCCTGTCCCCAGCTTCCCTTCACTCTCCTACCATCACTGCATCATACTCCACGTCCTATTCACACACTCTGCACTTCCTATTCTCACCACTGTTTCAACCCTCACTTTCCCACACCTCACATCTTCCACACAAAATACAAACTAATCCACCATGACAGGCACATTCTCAAAACACCTCACGAGAATGTCACCAATGCACTCCCTTCTTCCTTGCAGGAGAAGGTCACGCACAACGTGAGGCAAGAGACAGTAACCAGAGTAAGCCGAGCCCGCCTGCACACCCTTTCTCCTCTGGAGGAAGACATGCTGGCCAACACGGACAGGGGGAGTGTCATAGCCATGGTGAGTAGCATTCTGGAGGAGACGTTGTGCAGGGTTTCTTCATGCCTTATCCTCTTTATCCCATCTTCCTTCTATCTCACCCTACGCACTCTGCATGTCAAACTGCAGCTGCTTTCAGCAGCCGCTTCTCTCTCTGCTCTCCCTTTACACAAAAAGCTAACCATCTTTTATTTCAGGTGCTGAAAATGTGAAGATACCTCTGCAGGAACCGGAGGCCAGCCTTCCTGAAGATGCAGCATCACTTGATCTGACCCTAGAAAGCACCACCTCAGGGACTGGCACCACAGTACTTTAGAGGGTAGGTTAGAAGAGGGGTCTCCTACTCATTTCTTAAAATGTGGTAGATGTCTATTATGATACCAAGAAAGGGTTAAATTTTCCACTGTGCTGTAATATTTAATCGAAGGAAGCATAATAATGAAAAAAGTGTTGGACTGACATTAATATTTATTATTTTTCCAGGAGGTCACATGATCACCAACCAGGAGCCTGAGGCAATTAAGAAGCACACAGAATTGTAGATTAAGTGGGTGTAATTGAGAGGATGAAACTGAAATAATCTGCTTCACTCTCGAAAGATCTCAGCCTTGAAGGGGACCAACAAATCCATGTGAACGACAGCCTGACAAGTAACGGCGTGCTTTATAGTAAGGACACTGGGATTATATGCAAGCCATTCCTGGCTTCTGTGTAAACAATTTTACAACACCAAGTTATAGTCCAGCAATTTTATTTTAAATTCACAAGCTTTCTGAGGCTTCCTCCTTCCTCAGGTGAACGAAGGAGGAAGCCTCCGTTCACCTGACGTTCACCTGACGAAGGAGGAAGCCTCCGAAAGCTTGTGAATTTAAAATAAAATTGCTGGACTATAACTTGGTGTTGTAAAATTGTTTACAATTGTCAACCCCAGTCCATCACCGGCATCTCCACATCATGGCTTCTGTGTGTGTAACGAGGAAGGAGGAACACAGGCGTAATTAATACAGGTCAGCTCTCTGAAGAAAAAAAAAGCACTTGAGGTTCAGGTTCAGTGTGGGGGTTCCTTTCTCCATTACACAAGTCGATAGACTACATTTGTAGCCAAGGCAGGGAACTGCAGTCACATGATCCAGTTTCCAGTCAAAACAAACCTGAGTGAGAGACAGAAACCCAGCAGTGCTGCACAGCCACATGCTGCAGTACCCATCCCAGATGTTTCCACACTCCATAAATCTTTCTTTTCTCCCTGTTGCCTTCTGGGTGTGCACAGCGTAGAACTGAAAAGCTGCAGCATGAAGATTTGCTTTGTTTCATTCAAACCAATATTTGAACTGAGACCAATTCATCGGTTGTGCATCAATTACCTAATTAACCCTTTGAGAATTCATTGTCCTTTACAGCTGGCAAAACACCCACACACAATTGTGGATGATTAGAATTCATAATGCAATATTAATGCCTGTGAAGAACAGAGTGTAGTTTCCTGCAACCTTCATACCTTACAGACAATTAATTGAAATAATTTTCACCTCTCAAGGTCTTAACCCTTGTAAACAATTTTACAACACCAAGTTATAGTCCAACGATTTTATTTTTAATCCCACAAGCTTTCGGGGGCTTTCCCCTTCCTCAGGCGGTGTGGAAGTGACAATTTCGAATCCTTCGCATTTTAAGATCACATAACAAAGCCTGGTCTTAACCCTGTACAATCAGGAAATGGCAGACGTACTAAATAATTACTTTGTATCGGTCTTCACAGTAGAGGATAAGGAGAAAATACCAGAGATACAAGGAAAACTAAATATAAATCAAGTGGAAGAACTAACTAGATTCAATATAATTTTTTTAAATGGTCATGAGACACTTACGAGATTAAAGATAGACAAATCTCCAGGACCCGATGGTTTTCACCCCAGGGTATTAAAAGAAGTAGGAGGAAATTATTGATGCATAGTCACGATCTTAAAAAACTCTCTCAATTCAGGAATTGTCTCCTTGGATTGGAAAATTCCCATTGTCCCTCCACTATTTAAGAAGGGTAAGAGAGATAAACTAGGAAATTATAGGCCTATTAGTCTAATGCATTTTTGAGGATTTTACTAGAATCTGTGATTAGAGACAGAGTGACTGAGCATTTAAACAAATATGAGCTGATCAGAGAGAGCCAGCAGGGATTTGTAAAGGGTAAGTCATGTCTAACAAACCTAGTTGAATTTCTGAGGAGGTAACTAACTTGGTAGATAAGCAAGTGTCTATGGATGTTATTTACATGGACTTCCAGAAGGCATTCAACAAGGTTCCACATAAGAGACTGTTAACAAAAATGAGAGCGCATGGAATTAGAGGCAACCAATTGGCTTGGATAGGGAATTGGTTAGGAAGTAGGAGACAGAGAGTAGGGATAATGGGTATGTATTCAAATTGGCAGGGGTGACTAGTGGTGTCCCCCAGGGATCTGTACTGGGGCTGCAGCTTTTCACTATATTTATAAATGACTTGAGTGTAGGAATTGAGAGCCATATATCTCAGTTTGCTGATGACACTAAGTTAGGTTGCACGGTAAATAGTGTAGATGAGAGCAGAAAGTTGCAAAGGGGCATTGATAGATTAAACGAGTGGGCAAAACTGTGGCAGATGGAGTTCAATGTGGGAAATTGTTAGGTTATTCACTTTGGACCTAAGAAAGACAGATCAGAGTATTTTCAAAATGGCATGAAACTAAGAACTGAGGATGAGCAGAGAGATTTAGGGGTTCAAGTACAAAAATCACGAAAGCTAGTGGACAGGTACAAAAAATAATTTAAAAGGCTAATAGAATGTTGGCCTTTATCTGAAGAGGGCTGGAATATAAAGGGGTCAAAGTTATGTTACAGCTGTACAGAGCACTGGTAAGACCCCATCTGAAGTATTGCATTCAGTTCTGGGCACTGCAGCTCAGGAAGGATACATTAGCCTTGGAGGGGATGCAGTGCAGATTCACCAGAATGATACTGGAGCTAAAAGGATTAAATTATGAGGACAAGCTACAGAGACTAGATTTCACTCTCGAAAGAACTCAGTGAGCCTTGAACCTTGAATATAGAAGATTAAGGGGTGATCTAATTAAGGTGTTTAAGATGATTAAAGGATTTGAGAGGGTAGATAAAAAGAAATTATTTCCTCTGGTGGGAGAGTCCAGAACAAGGGGGCATAACCTTAAAATTAGTGCTAGGCAATTCAGGGTTGAGTCAGATAGCACTTCTTCACACAAAGGGTAGTGGAAATCTGGAACTCTTTCCCCAAAAAGCTATTGAGGCAAGGTCAATTGAAAATTTCAAAAATTAGATTGATAGATTTTTGTTAGACAAGGATATTAAGGGTTACAGAACCAAGGCAGTTAGATGGAGTTACCATACAGATCAGCCATGTTCTAATTGAATAGCGGAACAGGCTCGAGGGGCTGCATGGCCTACTCCTGTTCCTATGTTCCTACGTACAAATCATTAATCCTTTAAAAAAAAATGTTGATTTTTTTTTCAGAAATGTGACACATATTGAGATATCAGCTTTGCTCAACTCAAGCTCCACACAAACCAATTCTCATCGGATGTATTCCTGGAGGTTTGATACGTGACATCTGATCACATGTCACCTGATCACATGACATCTGACTACTGTTTGAAAATGTTATTGTAAAAGTTGGGTCCCTTTTAGTTTAGTGTCTTTGCTTATGGATTTGTGCCAGTAGTTGTGTGTAGATGTATCTGGAATTCAGAAGGAACTTGACACAACCATAACAGTATTGACGCAATCAGAAGACAGAAAAGGTTGTCATGGCAAGTCGGAGGTCAGAGGTGAGACAGAGATCCTTTTGTTAGATCCAGTGTATTAGAGGTGTTGGTATCGGTAGAATCGAGAACTGTTGAGGGGAACAGAATTTTTTGGTATGAAGGGAGATGGCAGTTTCTGGGGGGAGGGGGGGTCAGCTTCAGGAACATAGGCGACGCGAGTGATGTGCAAGTGATGGTTTATGAGCTTTGTACCATTTAGAATGAATGTCATTGAGCAAGGATGGCTTCAAGGTGAGGTGATGGGGAGGATTTTAAACTCTCCCTACGATGGGAGAGAGAGTGTTAGTTTGGGGTGGGGGGCTTAACTCGGTAAATATGTGGAACTCGACCTCAACCCGCCACAAACGCGGTTTAACTGTGCCCGGTTTGGGGGTGTCTGAGTAACCCGCTCTGGAGAGGCGGGTCCGTCATTATAATATTTAAATGAGGACCTGTTCCTTGGATTTTGGCAGCCATTTGAAATTAACGGCTCGGGGAAACCTGGCAGCTAAAGGGAGGCGGGAGATGCTGAATCCAGCAGGTAAGTGCTTTTCCAGCACTGCTTGTGGGTCAGGAGGAGCAGGAATGTTACCCCCGGCCCCCAAAGCAAATCTTCTGCCGCAATCTGCCGACCCTCACCCCTATGCCCTGATCTTAACCACTATGTCCCTCCCTCCTCATTGCTGTGCTCCAAGCTTCCCGCCACCTTATCCCAATCTTTTCTGATTGCCGGGATCATCCCCAAGGGTTCCTGGGTCCGGCCTTTTAGTGCAGGCTTTCCCACCCGGCAGCTGTCCAGCCTGTCAATCTGGCCGGCTGCTGGGTGGGAAACGGAGTAATAAAATGATATTGAGGTCCTGCCATTAAATTCGGCAGGATCACCACATTGTCGACATTTCCAGGTACCCTGGCCGCAAACACGCACCCCTACTCTGTCCCCGCCTCCCCATGAATATCAGGGCCAATGTCACTTCCTGGTTTTCAGTCACAGAGAAGATTTGATTGTTTTAGCTGTGGGTTTCTTCCCACCTTCATCTGATCTCCCTCCCTATCTCCGAAGCACTTTCTAATTCCAAAAAAACAGTGAAGCAGCAATGGTGGTGCCAGATCCCCACAATACCCCATGTCACTGAAACCGCTCTATTGTATGAGTGGAGCATCCGCACGTGCTCAGATGCAGTCCGGGCTGGCTGTGGGAGCAGCTGCATTGAGTGAGGAAGGAGTCAGGAAAGAACAAAGTGTGTCGTTCCAGATACAGCAGTGGTGGTCATCAGGAATTGTACAAACTTTTCTCCCGAGTTGCTCCCAGCAGTGCCCGGGAGATCAATTCTCAGTCCGGGAGAGTTGGTAACCCTATCTATATTGCAGTATGTACAATCTATACCATACTGCTGATCCCTGTTATGCAGTATATGATACATTTACAGTGTGTACAATCTCCCTGAGTTTCAGGTACATTTTGATGCATCCTGTGACGCAGTCAGCCGTTTCCAAGCTGTGCGTGCGAGCACTTCAGTCTTACCCTTCAACGTTCCAGGACCTCTGCTGAATATCCAGCTGTGCCACCTTAGTGAAGGCGAGTGCACCTGGAAGCGACACATGCTGACGTGTTCCTCGTAATAAAAACTTCTAAATCAATAAAATGTAGTGTTCCATGAAGTAAAGTGGAAATCGGGAAAGAACAAATTGCGCCGTTCCACATCCAGTCGCCGTGGTTACCCAGGCGAGCTTCCAAATTGTTCTCATAGGTTGCTCACGATAGTGCCCAGAAGATCAATCCTAAATTCCGAGAGGTTTGGCAATCCTAAACAAGGGGCTGAGTGGATTTTCTGGGTTAATATGCCAGGAAGGAACGTTGCGTTGTTGGAGATACCATTTTTTAGATGAGATGTTAAATCAAGGACCCTTCTGCCTGCTCTGATGGTTGACGTGGATGTTAAAGATCCCATGGCACACTTCAAAGAAGAGAAGGGAGTTCTCTAAGTGTCCCGGCCAACATTCATTACTCAATCAATAGCATCTAAAAAAAAACATACTGATCAGTCATTCATCTCATTGATATTTTTGGACATTGGTGCCTCAGATTGGCTGTCACATTTGCATTTCAAAAATAATTCACTGTGAAAAGAACTTTGAGATATTTTGACAGGAAATATGCCAAGTATTATTGTGTGTCTGTGTGTATTGTTGTTCTGGTAGGATTCTGTTAATTTGTGCCATGGCATACAAACTCTCCTCTATGTTTGTGGAGCTGTTAACTTGCTTAATAATAAAAGGGTTAACACTTCAGCTAAAATAACAGAGAGGAATTTCAGACAACAACAACTTGCATTTATATAGCGCCTTTCAAGCAGTAAAACATCCCAAGGCGTTTCACAGGAGCGATTTTTAAACAAAATTTGCACAGAGCCACATAAGGAGATATTAGGACAGGTGACCAAAAACTTGGTCAAAGAGGTAGGTTTTAAGGAGAATCTTAAAGGAAGAGAGAGAGGTAGAGAGGTGGAGAGGTTGAGGGAGGGAATTCTAGAGCTTAAGGTCTAGGCAGCTGAAGGCACAGCCGCCAATAGTGGAATGATTAAAATCGGAGATGCGCAAGAGGCAAGAATTGGTGGAGTGCAGAGATCTTGGAGGGCTGTAGGTCTGGAGGCCGTTACAAAGATAGGGAGAGGCGAGGCCATGGAGGGATATGAAAACAACTATGAGAATTTTAAAATCAAGGCATTCCCGGACCGGGAGCCAGTGTAGGTCAGCGAGCACAGGGGTGATGGGCGAATGGGACTTGGTGCGAGTTAGGATACAGGCAGCAGAGTTTTGGATGAGGTCAAGTTTGTGGGAGGGCGGAAGATGGGAGGCCGGCCAAGAGGTAACAATGGCATGGATGAGGGTTTCAGCAGCAGATGAGCTGATGCAGGGGCGAAGATGGGCGATGATACGGAGGTGGAAGTAGGAGGTCTTAGTGATGGAGCGGATATGCGGGCAGAAGCTCATCTCAGGGTCAAATAGGACGCCAAGGTTGTGAACGGTCATGTTCAGTCTCAGACAGCGGCCAGGGAGAGGGATGGAGTCAGTGGCTTAGGAACGGAGTTTGTGGCGAGGACCGAAGACAGTGGCTTCAGTCTTTCCAATATTTAGTTGGATGACATTTTTGCTACGCACAAGCAGGGTGACAAATCAGAAACAGTGGAGAGGTCAAGGGAAGGGGTTGTGAGGTAGAGCTGGGTGTCGTCAGCGTACATGTGGAACCTGACGTTGTGTTTTCGGATGATGTCACCGAGGGGCAGCATGTAGATGAGAAATAGGAGGGAGCCAAGGATAGATCCTTGGGGGACTCCAGAGGTAATAGTGTAGGAGTGGGAAGAGAAGCCATTGCAGGCGATTCTCTGGCTACTACTGGAGAGATAAGAATGGAACCAGACGAGGCAGTCCTACCCAGTTGGACGATGGAGGAGAGGTGTTGGAGGAGAATGGTGTGGTCAACCGTGACAAAGGCTGCAGATAGGTCAAGAAGGATGAGGATGGATAGTTTACCATGGTCACTGTCACATAGGATGTCATTTGTGACTTTAATAAAGGCCGTTTCAGTACTATGGCAGGAGCGGAAACCTGATTGGAGGGATTCAAACATGGACACAGATTTTGGAGGCGACAACACGTTCATGGACTTTGGAGAGGAAAGGGAGGTTTGAGATGGGGTGGTAGTTTTCAAGGATAGAGGGGTCAAGGGTGGTTTTTCTGAGGAGGGGGGTGATGACGGCAGATTTGAAGGGGAGGGGGCCAGTACCTGAAGAGAGGGAACTGTTAACAATATCAGCTAACATGGGGGCCAGGAAGGGAAGTTGGATGGCATTAAGCGTTCCCAAATTATTAACCCATTACGTTTGTGGTGTATGCATAGATCGAAACGCTCTGGTCACAATTTTTCTGCACTTGCGTGAAGGTTTATAAATGATTGCCGAAACTCCACTATCAAAGTGCAATGTAGATGGTGCCTGCCCGCAGATGATATGTGAAAGAACTGTAATAAAGAAAGAGAGCAACGACCAGGAATAATGTAAACAGGTTATCAGAATATGAATAAACTTCACACACTCCTGAAGTGTAAACATTATAATTTTTGCTTTTTTTGAAGGCTGCTATTTATTAAAGCAGAATGCATTTGTGTCTTACCCACAGTTTTTGCTCCCTTCATAATATTGAGCAGCTGCATATTATTAAGTCTTTGTTGACGTGATTACACTGAATGTAGCCTGTAGTCAATTTGTATCTCTTTGTTTCCTTCCCACCCTTTAAGGCATTAATGCATATATGGGTACAGTTTCATTGGCATCGGTTACTATCTGGTGGTATCTTGCTTCCAAATGGCCATTCTTTATAATTGAGTCTAGACTGTAAGGCTATGAGGGCTTCAAAGCCAAAACTTATCTTGCAGGATTTCCTGGATAGTTATCAGGAGGAGGAAACCTGGGTACATTTTCCCCTTCTTAGTCCAGGGATGCTGAGGCCAAATGTAATCCTCCTCCGGCTGCCTTGATTGAGTTCAGCACAGAACAGAGAGTGAACCTGGAGGCTTCCTGGTCTTCATGGCTCAGCTTCACATTAGGCAGTTCACTTACTAAAACAACCACGGGTGAAATAAGTCTGAATCATTTCTATTAACTTTTTGAATGCTTTTGTTTGAATGGAAAGTATTTAAGGACAAAAGAAAAAAGTCACGGATGGGAATAGCCCATTTGCCCATTGATTTAATCTTGCTAGTATTCCAACTCACTCTGCCTGGGATCCAACTGCATTTTGAACTCTCGAAAGTCTTTGAACCACTGCCTTCCCATCATTCAAAATATTTATCAGTCCTTGAATAAAGATTTATTCCAAGACAAGATCTGTTTTAAAATTACTTTCTACTAATTCAAAGTTTTGCCTGGCTGTCCCTCTGGCCTCACTTACTTTAAAATAATATTCTGAGTCCACCTTATTCATATCATTTGTTACTTTATATAATATGAATTCCCTCCCACCGCCCCTCAACCTTCACTCTAATCTTGACCCAGCACATTGGAGCATTCATGCAGAGGCCGGCCACCTCTTTGAAGCAGGAGACTAAATGGAAGGGGAGTCAATATTCTGCTGTTCTTACAGTAATCCCAGCGAGCAGCTCGCAGAGACATTGACAAAGGCATTGGAGCTGATTAGCTGCCCACCATATTGGCTGCAAGATGTGACAGGCTGGGAGATACTGGGAGACTTGCAAGAGTGGGGGTAGGGAGAGTGATTGCTGATGACATAATTGGGACCTTCGTCTAGATAGAATTATTGAGCCTGACAGTGTGAGGGAGCTGATTTAAACATCAATACAGATTTAGTCGTTAATCCAGGATGCTTCAGCAACCTTGTCCTTTCAGCTGCGTGTTTCATAATCTATGGCACTTCCCTTTATTCTTCCCCAAGGAAAAAATGGCTGGACAAACATTTATTTGTGAAGACTGTGTTCCATTAAACACAAATATCTAAAAACACTTTTATGAAATACTGTCCAAAGAGCAAAAGAGAACCAAGAGGCCACTCAATTGGAATGCTGAGCTACATTTCCAAATTAATCTGAGGCAATCATGTTGAAGTTGCATAGGCCGGGAAATTCCTCCAAGCTGCTTCCACTCCGCTGGCATTACTTCTGCGCAACAGAAACCCCATTTATGAGCGTAAATTCTAATGCCTGGATGTTTCCCTTTTGCTTCAATGACCAGAACTGAATGCAGTGTTCAAGGTGTGGCCTGACCAGAGCTCTCTAGTGTCACAGGACTGAGTTATGAGGAAAGGTTCAAAAACTTGAATTCTTCAGCTTTGAAAGGAGGCAAATGAAAGATCATATATGAGATTAAGTGGAACAAATAAAGTTAATTCTGAGCATCATTTCAAGTTAAACCATAACTGCAGGACAAGGGTACATAGGTACAAACTGGTAAACAAGTTCAGGATTAGGTCAGGAAGCTTTTCTTCACACAAATGGCTTTAATTCCTGGAATGGTCTTCCAGGTATGTTAATGGAGGCAAAAACTTTACTCTAACCCTGTAGCCGCCTCTTTCTGTAGTTTCTCTCCGATCTCCCCTCATGCCTTCTCTGAGATAACCTTGTCCATGTGACCATCCTCTTGCTCTTTTGACCCTATTCTGACTACCCGATTTCCCTTCCTGCCACACGTGCTGTGTGACATTGCAAATGGTTTCCTCTCCTCAGGTGTTTTCCTGCTGCCTTTCAAAATTGCCATCATCAACACCTTCTCAAAAAAACCCAACCAGACCCTTTGTGGCCTTGCAAACTACTGCCCCATCTCCAGCCTCCCTTTCCTTTCCAAAGTCCTTGACCATGTTGTCACCTCCCAAGTCCATGCCCATCTTTCCTGCAATGCCATATTTGAAATTCTCCAATCAGATTTCTGCCCACAGAAGCGACCATAGTCAAAGTCACAAATGACATGCTCTGTAACTGTGACTCAGGTGCATTATCTCTCCTCATTCCTCTTTGACCTCTCTGCAGCCTTTGGCATAGTCGACTAAACCATTGTCCCCCAATGTCCCTCCTCTGTTGTCCAGCTTAGTGGGACTGTCCTCGTTTGTTGCATTCTTATGCATCCAATCAGTCAGAGCAACTCCAGCAATGGCTTTTCTTCCCACTCCCACACCTTTACTTCTAGAGTCCCTCAAGGATCTATCCTTGGCCCCCACCACTTCTTCAAATACATGCTGCACCTTGGTGATATCATTCAAAGACATGGGGTCAGCTTCCACATCTACGCTGACAACACCCAGCTCTACCTCACCGCCACATGTCTTTACCCCTCCACTACTTCCGTGTTGTCAAGCTGCTGGTCCATGATCCAGTCTTGGATGAGTTGCAATTTCCTAAAGTTATATATTGGGAAGACCAAAGCCATTGTTTCAGCCCCGGTCACAAGGTCTATACCCTCGCCATCAATTCCATCCTCCTCCCAAGCCACCGATTCATGTTGAACCAGATTGTTTGCAGCCTCAGCATCCGATTCAACCCTGAGCTGAGCTTCCGACCTTCATCACAAAGACTATCTACTTTCACCTCCATAACATCCCCCACCTCCACTCTTATCTCACCCCGCTTGATACTGAAACTCATTCATGCTCTTGTCACCACCAGACTCAACTCTTCCAGTGGTCTACTGGCCAGACTCCTATCCTCCACTGTCCATAAACTTCGGCTCATCCAAAACTCTGCTGCCCATATTCTATCCCACAACAAATCATGCTCACCCTCCTTAAAACCCACGAGTTTGCCAAACTTTTTGGCACCCGTCCTAATATCTCCTTCTTTGGCTGGCATCAACTTTTGTCTCATTATACTTATGTGAAGTGCCTTGGGACATCTTTTTAAGCAATAGGTGCTATGTAACTGTAAGTTGTTGTTGAGTTCTATCACTGAAAAGGACAGGAACAACAATGTTGTGGGAATACCGTTGCCTCCATGTCCCCTCCAAGTCATACACAATCCTGACTTGGACATATACTTGGTCATATTTATTCACCGCTGGGATTCCCTACCTAACATCATTGTGGGAGTAGCATTACCACACAGACTGCAACATTTCAAGGAAAAGGCCCTCCACCACCTTCTCAGAGCAAGAAGAGATGGGCAATAAATGTAGCCCTGCCAGTGTCGCCCATATTCTGAGGGCAATTAAAAGAGTGCCGGCATGAATCATTTGGAGGGGCCAGCATGAACTAAAGAGGGAGATGGAGAAGAGAGCCGGTGTGAAACTTGGGGTGGGGTAAAGGAGAGAAGAATGCCTCTACATCACTGTGACAACTGTATAAACAATTTGAAAGCAATTTAATAATCAGATATAACAACAGAGGATTAATACAGATCCATAATAGTCTACAATTTCTCCACGGAGGGAATATCCCTACAATTTTTGCCCCGAGCTTCCTATCTGCAAGTGATTAAATGTTGACTGTACCTGCAGCTTATGACAACCTGCGCACCACTGCATTTTCACTTTCAGTGGAACTACATAGGGCTATATTCGAGGCTGCTTTTGATCTGTCAGCTTTTTTGAAACTGTTGGTCAGCTTTTGCTGGTTTCCCAGGTTGGCATGTAGGGTCACCTCTGAAATATGATCCCCTGGGCTTGATACAGGAGAGGTGCTAGGCCGATGGATCCCTAACCAAGCCGGAACCAACAACTTAGGGAGAGCAGGAGGAGAGAAAATGGAGATTTTTTTAAAACTCACTGTGCCGCTCATTGTGCTTCTAATGAACACATAGAGTTATTTATTGCATCTAGAATTTTTTTTTATTAACTCATAAAAAAAATAGCAGCTGGAAAATATGATAATTGTCAAGTGATTTTCAAATGATTTGGTTTATCTATTCTGCAGAAATGCCACAAACTGCTGCTGACATTTCAGGCAGACTGAATTATGATCAATGATGGTTTCCATTATACATCCCGATAACTATCAAAAATAAATTCTGTATTATGCGCTCACTAAAAAGCATAATCCTCAGTGCATATAATAGTAATAAGAAACTTAAATTTATTTTTAATGGCCATTTTTTAGCCACAATAAAAGATAGAGAGCAAAAACTAATATTTATTCATAGCAAAAGAGATTATAAACTGTTTATGGCATTTCAGGGAGATTAAATTATATTCAGTGAAAGGTTTGTTTTAAAATGCATTATGGAAAATATAAAATAAATAGGAATTCTTACCTTATTCCTGCAGTGTAAGATATTATTTTTGCACAAATGAGCATTTGTAATGAGAAATTCAAATAATTGATACAGGGTAGTTTCTAATGATTAAAATGACAGAATTGTTTATTCTTTTTTATAATTTCTTCAAAAAAATAATATTTTCTGTCTGGTTTTCTTCTTTCCCCTTCACCTTAATGGAGGGATTAGTCTATTTATAACAAATATGTTACCATCTCTGCTAAAATAGCAGAAAGAATAATTTCAGACTATTGGGTGAAGCGTTTGCACACTCAAGTCTCACTGTATAATTTTGAGGTCAATGAGTGTCAGCAGATTATTTGGCTAGTGCAGCTATCACAGATCCTGCCTGATCCCATCCTCTTTCACTATCTGCATACATTCTCAGGACAGAATCAGGAGAGACAACACTGCAATTTTCTCTTCCTTTGTCCTTAGCATCCTTCGTACACTGATGGAATGCTTCTGGTCTGACATGCAATGGACTATAAATCAATTGTCTTGTATATCTATAGTAAGGAATTCCGAGGCCAATTGTGCCTTCTTCACCACTGATGTGGTTAACACTGGCCAATCATTACATAGAATTACATAGAATGTATAGCACAGAAACAGGTCATTAGGCCCAAAGGCCCATGCTGGTGTTTATGTTCCATACAAGCCTCCTCCTTCCCTACTTCATCTAACCCTACCAGCATATCCTGCTAGTCCTTTCTCCCTCATGTGTTTATCTAGCTTCCCCTTAAGTGCATCGATGCTAGTCGCCTCAACTACTCCTTGTGGTACCGAGTTCCGCATTCGAAACGCTGTCTGGGTGAAGACGTCTCTCCTGAATTCCATATTGCATTTATTAGTGACTATCTTATTTATGGTCCCAGCTCTGGTCTCCCCCGCAAGTGGAAATATTTTCTCTACGTCTAGCCTATCAAACCCTTTCATAATCTTAAAGGCCTCTATCAGGTCACCCCTCAGTCTTCGCTTTGCTAGAGAAAAGAGCCCCAACCTGCTCTATCTTTCTTTATAGGTATAACCTCTCGTTCTGGTATCATCTGAGTAAATCTTTTTTGCACCTTCTCCAGTGCCTCTATATTCTTTTTATAATATGGAGTCCAGAACTGTTCACAGTACTCCAAGTGTGGTCTAACCAAGGTTCTTTAAAGTTTAACATAACTTCTCTGCTTTTCAATTCTATCCCTTTAGAAATGAACCCCAGTGCTTAGTTTTTTTTTTAATGGCCTTATTAACCCGCGTCGCTGCTTTTAGTGATTTGTGTATCTGTGCCCCCTTTGAGAGACTGCAAATCATCACGTACGTGGTCTGGAAGAAAGTTTAAGTTGTTTAAACTTAAATCTAAAATATCTAGTTTCCAATCCTTGGAAAGCTTTCTCTGAGAGCTCGTCTAACCCATTGGATTGTAAATCAAGTATCTGAAGCTCCTTCAAACCACTTAGATAAAGAACTGGACCATCAGGATTAACATTCTTCCAGAGCCGTGCCAGGTTATTGTGTTGCAACTTTAAAACTTGAAGATGCCAGAGCTCAATGAAAATGTCTTTATCCAAATTGGCTAAATTATTGTTGCTAAGATCAAGGACTGTGAGGTTCTGAAGGGGATCAAATGGCGAAGGTTGAAAGTTCAATGTGACAATCTTTGACTTGCTAAGCATTAAGATTTTCATAGAAGGAACATGAACACGCCTTGGAAGAGGGAGTTTTAGCTGATAAGGATTCTTTTCTGCAATTCTCTGTCCAAAATAATCTGGTAATAGTGTTCACTAACCAGATTCTATGAGTTCCTATATTGCACTGAATCACCTCCATTAAGATATCTGCAACATGAAAGGAATCACTGTCTCCTAAATATTAGAAATAATACCAGATGTCTGACAGTATATTATAGACAGTAAGTAATCTTGGAGTTCAGAAGGTAAACATAAATTACTCAAGGAGTCACATCGTTGAACCCCTTAACTGGATTAGTGATTTGCACTTCATTGGCATCCATCCAGTATTCTCTGTATATGTGGCTGGAGATGCTGTACGCTGCTATTGACATTGATGTTCGGTTAAAGATGTGACAAGTATAGAATTGCTGATAGAAAATGCTGGCATGGTGGAAGTTATTCATCAAATGACATTGACAAGCCCGAAGGGCGGGCAGATTACCTGTCTCACGACATCATGAGCGGAATTATTTTTCAGGCACGGAAAGAATGTTTTTCTGTTTAATCAGTTTGAGTAAATGCTTGATCACAAATCTCTTGTTCTTATTATATGAATACAAACAATATAATTAGTTAGCTGGAGGACCACTGAATTTGTGACTAACATCTTGTTCAAGGGAACAGGATTAGAAGTTGGTGCCAGCTGTTTCATGGGACCAAGCTGGTTATGCGAGCATGCCAAAAATGATGGACAGGAAAATACCTACTTGTCCATCCAGCCTATCCTATACAGTTGTGATGCTTTGTGTATCACCAGACATACACTCCCCACCCCACCCAGAGCCATGTAATCTCCTGGGAGAGGCGACAAAACAGATAAAAACCCAGGTCAATTAATGGCAAAAAAAATCTGGAAAATTCCTATCTGACCCCTTTAGGCGGTTGAAACTTATACTTCAGGGTAGCTTTGTGGATCAGAATCCATCTAGAAAATTTTTTAAAATGGCCTAGCATGCTTCATCCCTCCCCCACCGACCAGTTGTTAGTCCCTCACATCACTCTATGGCTGCTTCTGCTAACAAAATTGAGGACAACATATTGGTTTACCTTTGTATTTACATATGCACACCATTGGGCACAGGCATAAAGTGTCCCCAAATGTGCAAATACTTTTTAATCAAAAGCAGCAAAGCAGGTAGATAAGGGAAAAAAGAGAAAACACTGCACAAGATAGCAAGCTGATGAAAGGAGGGCAGAAGTAGTGGGAATTCAGCAAGACAGTTTCCGTACCAGTTTATAATGAGGTGGGGATCTCGTTGACCCAGATGCCTTGGTTGCAGACATTGTGGAAAAGGAGTCCAGATTTCCATCCGCTAGGTGGTGAGCTTTGCCAGTCTAAGCCAACCTAACTGTCAAAAGGGAAAAGCCACCCCAGGGGAAGGATTCCCTTCCTCATTGGCATGAGCGCATCTTCTAACAGGTTGATGCAAGAATATTATAAACCATATCAGTGGAATGGACTACCCCAACTGCCCAACAAAGAGAATGCAGTGGTTGTGGGGATCTAATTGCGATGTATTTTAAGGAAGAATATAAAGAAATTTACTCATGTATTATGATTATAATCATAACGGTGCATCGTCTTTAATGTGACAATGTCCAAAGGCAACTAGCTATGTTCCTAGAGAAAGAGGGGATTGAACAACATGGTAAGAGGGCAGAAAGGTGGGCTTGAGATCAATCAAAAATAGATGTATTTCTTGGTCAAAATATACCCTTTTCCTATTACTAAAATTTCCTTTGCTTCCATTATTTTAATTAAGTTGTGTAATCTCTGTCTTCTGTTTTTGAATGCACGGATCCCATATGGGTCCATTGTTTACAACTGGGAATAATAACTTGGCAACAGTTGTTATCACTGATGGCAGCCAATCTATTATCCTCGGTTTTTGCCAATCATATTTTGGAAAGAACAAAATCAAGTGAAGGAGTCCTCAAAGTTTCATTTGATTAACAATTAGTTTGGTAACAGCCAGATCAAAGAGGTAAAGCCCATCTCAAATAGAAGCAACATTCAAAGGAAAAAAATAATATTCCCATGAAACAATATTGGTGAGGTGTGAGTGACTGCCCTTGACATCAAGGCAGCATTTGACCGAGTGTGACACCAAGGAGCCCGAGTAAAACTGAAGTCAATGGGAATCAGGGGGAAAACTCTCCAGTGGCTGGAGTCATAGCTAGCACAAAGGAAGATGGTAGTGGTTATTGGAGGCCAATCATCTCAGCCCCAGGACATTGCTGCAGGAGTTCCTCAGGGCAGTGTCCTTGGCCCAACCATCTACAGCTGCTTCATCAATGACCTTCCCTCCATCATAAGGTCAGAAGTGAGGATGTTCGCTGATGATTGCACAATGTTCAGTTCCATTCGCAACCCCTCAGATAATGAAGCAGTCCGTGCCCGCATGCAGCAAGATCTGGACAGCATCCAGGCTTGGGCTCATAAGTGGCAAGTAACATTCACGCCAGACAAGTGCCAGTCACTGACCATCTCCAACAAGAAAGAGTCTAACAACCTCTCCTTGACATTCAACGGCATTACCATCGCCGAATCCCCCACCATCAACATCCTGGGGGTCACCGTTGACCGGAAACTTAACTGGACCAGCGACATAAATACTGTGGCTACAAGAGCAGGTCAGAGGCTGGGTATTCTGCGGCGAGTGACTCACCTCCTGATTCCCCAAAGCCTTTCCACCATCTACAAGACACAAGTCAGGAATGTGATGGAATACTCTCCACTTGCGTGGATGAGTGCAGCTCCAACAATACTCAAGAAGCTCAGCACCATCCAGGACATAGCAGTCCGCTTGATTGGCACCCCATCCACCACCCTAAACATTCACTTCTTACACCACTGGCGCACAGTGGCTGCAGTGTGTACCATCCACAGGATGCACTGCAGCAACTCGCCAAGGCTCCTTCGACATCACCTCCCAAACCTGCGACTTCTACCACCTAGAAGGACAAGGGCAGCAGGCACATGGGAACAACACCACCTGCATGTTCCCCTCCAAGTCACACACCATCCCAACTTGGAAATATATCGCTGTTCCTTCATTGTCACTGGGTCAATATCCTGGAACTCCCTACCTAACAGCACTGTGCGAGTACTTTCACCACACGGACTTGAGGTTCAAGAAGGCGGCTCATCACCATCTCCGCAAGGGCAATTAGGGATGGGCAATAAATGCTGGCCTTGCCTGTGTCGCCCACACCCCATGAATGAATAAAAAAAATTACAGTTTCCTAGTGAAATGCTCCGTAACTGTTAACCTGACAACTGATGAAAATTATAGACAAAATGAGGTTCTGTCAAAATTACACATCAGTTTTTCATAACTTTTTATAAAGGATTTGATACGGGGCCACTCCTTTGAATGTATTATATCCTGTGGTTTTAAAAACATCTGTGACTTGGCTCTCAACCAGGTTTTTTCAATCACAGTCCAACTAGGCTCTGAATCTTTAACTGCTTCTACAGATTTTGGCACTGTAATGATAAATATGGTTGGGTATAATTATATCTTTAACCGTTAAAATTCAAAATGTCATTAAACCTTTGAGTGTTTCCATTGCAATTTTCAAATACGCCCAAAATTTCTATTCATTCAGATGCAGCTGCCCCTTTCATGTGTGTAATTTTTTGAAAGCTTGTATTCTCCTCCTCATTCATTTCTAGGATTGCCTGTTCTGTTAAATCTAGCGTAATAAGAGTAATTTTAAGTGTACAGTTATGAACTCTCATTAATATCTGCCCTGATATTTTCTTTGCTCTAATGTTTGTGCCTTACCTCTTCTTTCCCAGCAAGGAAACTTGCTGGAGCTCCAGTGTACTTTATAGAAATGATCATCCTTCACGTGACAACCTAGAAACTTAGGGTGAAATTCTTTTAATGAAAAACAGAGGAATGTCTGCTTTTCTCCATGACTAATGTCTTGTTATCATGTTCTCAAAAATTGCACATTTCAAAGCCAAATATCCCTGCAATTCCATTAATGGGTAATAAATTACTAAACAAAAAATGTATTTCCCCATTTTTTATGAAAGCAATGTCACCCTTTAGTGTCAACCGGCCATTTTATCGTGAGAGGCATAGCTCAGTAAAATCCTATCTTCATTCGATATCCATGCATACGCATTGTCAGGCAGGCATCACTGGACAGCAAAAGGATCAGGAATGGCAGATATATTTCCGCCCTTTCCTATCCCAAGAGCGCTGAGGCCAGTTGTACTGCCTCCATCATTGCCTTGCTGAAGATGAGCTAACTTGGGACCTTCCTGGTCTATATGGTTATGTATCACAGCAGGCACAGCATTTCCATTTGGAGACACTAAGAAGATACTGTTTAAATGCTGCCTGGTAGACTGCTGATAGTACAGCACACAGTTTTTACAGTCACTGCCAGTGGTACAGAGAAGGTGGACATTCTGTCTAAATTGTAATTGTGAATTGGGTTTCGATGAGTAAAATCGATCTGTTATTCCTCCTTGTCCACAATGCTATTTGAATACACTGCTGAGGACAAGTCTCAAGCTGTCTTCCCTGGCAAAAGCCCTTTTATTAAAAAAATATGGAAATAGGCATTAAAATACTAAATGTATGGTTTGCTTTATTTCTACTGATGCTTTATAAAATTGTGTGACAGGTCCTGAGCTCTCATGACTCATCCCCATTATCCTGATTTGCTCTTTTGATAGTATATCTCTACCTCTCTTTCGGGTTATGGGTAGCAACTGCCAGCAGTTAAATTCCGCCTCAAAGTATGGTTCAAGCCTTGCTCTGCCAAGAAGGCAGTTTCTACCAAAACATATTTTGTACCTACTCCTCATATATCTCTGATAAGTAGTCAATTTTTCCACAATCATTACCTTTTATCCGAGATAAGACTAAGTATGGGCCAAAACAACCAAGCAAGTCCAAACTTAGTTGTTTGCTTTCCAAAGTAGACTCAGTAGATAAATGGTATGGGACTGTGTCAAGCTTGAGAAAATCAATCTCAGTCAGGGCTGCACTACATTTGGCAGTGGGAACCGAGGCTAAGGAACAGAAATATCATCCAGGACTTCTTTATCTCACCTAAATGACCATTCTTCATATGTGAACTTGGATTACGCGTCGGTGACCTATTCGACTCTGGAGACCACCCTAATCCTGTACTCTCAGTACCCACATTCATGCGTTTCTAGTAGACACCCTGGATAGTGATCAGGAACAGGAACTTTGGTCAATGCTTCTACTCCCAAATCTGGAATGTTAAGCACAATTGTTGTTCTCCCACTGTTGATCCAGTAGTCTCACTAAATTAGTATATACTAGGGAGAAAGTTTGGGACTTTCCTGATCTGTATGGCTCAGTCATCCACCATGAGATACATTGACCCCTGTTGTTTATGTACGTCATATGGTAGTGCTCACCTAAGCACTCTATTGCTTACTCCTAAATACTTTTCAGCACTCAAGGGGATTGGCATTGTTGTTTCTGAGTGTTGTTTTTTTCGCTAAAGGAATACCCAAGAGTTTGCATAAGAGGGAGGATGCTCACAGGTGTAATCCAGCTCTGCTGGATATTTTCAGCAGGCCATTTTGTTATATCCACAGCAGCACTTAGGCTGTTGTCTCTGCAATCGGTTTCCCACTTCTGACTAATATGGTAATGCTCATCTGAAGACAGTTGCAGAATACCTCAGTTGGTGTTCAGGTGCACAGACTTGAGAAACACAAAATTGAACTTGGGCTCCACTCTCCCAGGTGAGGTCAAGCACTTCTACACCTCACTAGATTTTTTTTAAATGACTGTATTGCTTTCAGGGACATTTACTTGTTGGGTTTCCATGCCAAAAGGTTTCTATGTTGTGTATATTGTAAAACAAACATTAACTGAATATAAGCCTCTATCCATTTATTTCCACTTGTGCACAGTTCAAGGGGAGAAATGACACAATAATAATCGTTACAGCAACCTACCTTCAAATGGTGCAATATGAACTACATCATAAGGGAGAAATGGTTAAGTCACTGATTCTGGGCTAGATTTCAATTTTGTTCTTCAGGGTCAAAAAGTCAATGCATTTAATTTACTGCCTGGTGTCACAATCTCTTTATTATCATCACATTTCAAACAGCCAATCAACTTCCTATTCATTACTACATATTTCAGCATGTTTTCTAACACAATAGATTCAGGAATTTTCTGGGTTGTTGCAAAGCTAATCCATGCTTTATCAAGGCAAGAGGTGAATAAAATGATCGATGTTGAGGTTATGAGAATGTTTAGAACCACAGAGCATTTCTTAATTCAAAATATATTCTGAAAAGGTGAGAAAATTGCATTCTTGTTACAGTTTGTTGAAATTCCATTGTGGTCCTCAAAGGATTAATGGGTTGCGATCTGAAGGAGCTATCTCATTGAAGGTAATATACCACACAACATCACACTGTGCTAACAATACTAAGGCAAGGAAGAGGCGTTCTCAGTGTCAGAACTGCATGTTTATAGATCAGTCGGTGGGAGGTGAATGAGGTATTGTACTGTGTGTCGGTAGCCTGAACTTACTCAATACTGCCCCTTAATATGAAATTAAAAGCTACAACATGATATTAAACTTAGCAATCTGTAAACTGAAAATACTATACAGGGCAATTGTAGAATTTTTTTTTAAAATCCGCGACAAGACTGATTACTCATGAGAGATGCTTCCAAGTAAATTACAGATAGCACCATACTCTTTCACACTTCCCATTATATCTTGTGAACTGTCTCTCATCTCTGTTGAGTGGACCTGTCGTCGGTCCTTTGTGGACAATGAACTTCGAAATTATCACACCCTTAACGTTACATTTCACTTCTTTATTACGGAGGTAGCTTCAATTTCTACCCTGTGAATTTTTTTTTAGTATATTAAACATAACAAAATGCAATGAAGTCAACTGTAAGAAGGATAGATGTCGCATGAATTTTTAAAAATTCGTTCATGGGATGTGGGCGTCGCTGGCGAGGCCAGCATTTATTGCCCTCGAGAAGGTGGTGGTGAGCCGCCTTCTTGAGCGAGATTGTACAACTGAGTGGCTTGTTGGGCCATTTCAGAGGGCAATTAAGAATCAACCACATTGCTGTGGGTCTGGAGTCACATATAGGCCAGACCGGGTAAGGACGACACGTGTCCTTCCCTAAAGGACATTAGTGAACCAGATTAATTTTTACGACAGTCCGGTAGTTTCATGGCCACCATGGCTGATACTAGTATTTTAATTCCAGATTTGCCTCCAGTGATTGTTCCTTGGAAGCAGAGAAAGACATTCAGGCTGCATGCCACATGTTGCATACTGCAGCAACCCTAGTTCTGTGAATGATGGCGAACTTTGCATTTAAGATTCTAAAGGAAAGCTTTCCTGATGGCTTGCTGCTCGCCCAGTCTAGCATTAAGCTGTACAGTCAAGATGCCCTCTACTTTGATCCCTGGTCAGGGCTTAGTGAGCTGATCTCAGCCAGGGCAGTAGTAGAGTAGCTATAATTGACATCATTAGTCCTTGGTTAAGAAGAAAGAATATCACCGAATGTTTCTGAAGCTGATCGCTGAGTAGCAACCCTGCTTGAAGCATGCATGTAAAGACAGGTTGGGACATGGCTGTGATGCCCCTGGGGTTAAATAGCTTGCTGAAGCTCACTATTAAGATTTGCACATTAACAATGGTCAGTTGCGTGAGGTACCATTAAAATTATGATTGTGCCACTTGTCAGTTAAAAACATTAAAACATGAATTTAATTTCCAGTATAACAGAATTCCTGCTACCTTGCGAGGGTGGGCATCAAAGATGTGTCCATCCTGTGTAGATGACAGCTGTGCATTCCTGTCCACTTGCACCTGGAGTCCTCTTTCCTGGTTGTATGTAATTCGCAGATGAATGTATCAGGCTCATGGTGTCTGTCGCTCCAGCAGTTCTTGAGGAGGATGGTGGGAGGCGTGGCGGGGAGCTATGGTGGTCTGGGTATGCACGGTATCTATAACAACATTTTAAATAACATTTTGCAGAACAGGTCCTTCCAAGGAAGTAAGACCACAGTTTGCTAATTTAAAAAGTTAACTTATTTAAAATAAAGGCACCTTTCATTTCCTCGTTTCTGAAATAGTTACAGAGGTTATAAGTCAGAGTGAGTTCAATTCAAACTGTGTCTATGAAACATTAATGTGTTGGTTAAGGGAAGCAGCCAGATGCTGGAACTGAGAGAGCATTAAGAAGGTTGTGAATCCCCAGTTAAACACATAGGCCTGGAGTTTCCATTAGGGGCGCAACTGGTAAATTGCGTCCAGAATGTGCCCGACACTGCGCTGGTTTTATCGAGGTAAAGTTACACCCAAGTTTCCGCGCAAACCCGTTAGCATAAAGCCCGGACGTAATATCTCCCGTGAATCAGCACAATCAAGCAGCGGAATCGATCATAATCGATTCATCATTGGAACAGGGCATCCTCCAGCATGACAAGGAGTGGGATTGCAGGAAATGAGCCATTCTTCAACTTTTTTAACTAATTGATGATTTCTGCAGCAGCCGAGCAGGCCTGTGGCTTCAATTGACTGCTGGTCACTGGTCATCAATTAACTAATTGGTATTTCTGCAGCAGAGCAGGACCGATCAATTGACTGATTTAATGCTCTTGGCATACTTTTTAAACTAATTGCTGCAGTAGCAGAGCAGGCCTGGTCAGTGGCTTCAATTGACTGCTGGTCAGTTGATTAACACTGGATTCATGTGACCACAGGAGCTTGTGCGCCTGAGAATCTGGGCGCAATGTGATGAAACCTCGAACGAGCGCAATCAGTGGAAACTCGCCTTTCCAACCTGGCTAGTTTTGTGGGCGGGGACTGCCTCGAGTGAAGGGACTTTTGAACTAGCATAAAAGATTGCAGATGCTCAAGCGTAAAATAGTAATGGGCTCAGCTCGCTTACACTTAAAATTCCGCGATCTTTTTGCGCTATTTGAATTGATTCTACCCAGATTAAGCTGTTATATGGGCAGAATCATATGGAAACTCCAGGCCATAACATCTATGAAAATAGTCATCATTAAATATTTTTCAAATTGCACACCCTATGAGGTGCATTTTCTGTGATGAGTTATGGTTATTAATCATTCTGCTCATATCAATCATTACGCTTCGGAACTGTGCTTTGTGCTTAGAAAGTGGAAAATACGATTACAAGTGTGGAGGAGGTTTAAGGTTGAGTACAAAAATGGAAGTGTCCCATTTAAAGTGGAAAGATTGACTCATGCAATCTGTCAACATGTTTAAACTATATCCGTTTAATTTCAGAATTTCTTATTCTGGGATAATTTTTCTATTTTTTTATTATTCATTCTCAGGATGTGGGTGTCATTTTATTGCCCATCCCTAGTTGCCCTGGAAAGTTTAATACAACTGAGTGGTTGGCAAGTCAATCACCTTGGTGTGGTACTGCAATCACATATAGGCCAGATGGTTGACTTCATTGAAGAATATTAGTGAATCAATGCGGTTTTACAACAATTCAATAGCTTCATTGACACTTTTACTGTTTCAGATTTTTTTAAACTGAATTCAAATTCTCAAACTGCCGTGGCAAGATTTAAATCCACGTTCTCTGAATTACCAATCCAGTTACATAACCCCTGCACTGACTTACACATAGTGGGTGAATCATCAAATAATACGAGACAAGAACAAAGAAAATATGTGATTTAGTGATTCGTATGCCGATGGTATTAAGGATAAGTCTTCTATAATGTGATCTGGTAAAATTTTAAAAATACATTTTATATTTACAACTGAGATTGAATTCAAAAATAGAAAGAGTGGGGATGTCTCAGTGGATAATCATAGAATCATAGAAAGGTTACAGCATGGTCTGTCGAGCCCATGCCGGCTCTATGCAAGAGCAATCAGTCCCATTCCCCCACCCTATCCCCATAGCCCTACAATTTTTTTCCTTTCAAGTACTTATCCAGTTCCCTTTTGAAAGCCATGATTGAATCTGCCTCCACCACCGCCCTGCTCCCCAACTCCCCAGATCCTAACCACTCACTGTGTAAAAAAGTTTTCCTCATGTCACCTTTGATTCTTTTGCCAATCACCTTAAATCTATGTCCTCTGGTTCTTGACCTTTCCACTAATGGGAACAGTTTCTCTCTACCTATTCTGTCTAGACCCTTCATGATTTTAAATACCTCTATCAAATCTCCTTTCAACCTTATCTGTTCCAGGGAGAATAACCCCAGCTTCTCCAGTCTATCCACGTAACTAAAATCCCTCATCCCTGGAATCATTCTAGTAAATTTTTCTGCACCCTATCTAAGGCCTTTACATCTTTCCCAAAATGTGGTGCAAAGAACTGGACACAATAGTCCAGTTTTGGTCGAACCAGTATTTTATGAAGGTTCATCATGACTTCCTTACTTTTGTACTCTATGCCGCTTTCTCAACCTGCCCTGCCACCTTCAACGATTTGTGCACATATACTTCCAGATCTCTTTGTTCTTGTACCCCTTTTAGAATTGTATCCTCTCGTTTATATTGCCTCCCCTCTCTCGTTCTTCCGACCGAAATGTATCACTTCGTATTTTTCTGCGTTAAATTTCATCTGCCATGTGTCCACCCATTTTACCAGCCTGTCTATATCCTCTTGAAGTCTATCCTCCTCACTGTTTACTACACTTCCAAGTTTTGTGTGATCTGCAAATTTTGAAATTGTGCCCTGTACACCCAAGTCCAAGTCATTAATATATATCAAAAAAAGCAGTGGTCCTAGCTCCAACCTCTGGGGAACACCACTGTATACCTGCCTCCAGTCCGAAAAACAACCGTTCACCACTACTCTCTGCTTCCTGATATTTAGCCAATTTTGTATCCATGCTGCCACTGCCCCCTTTATTCCATCGGCTTCAATATTGATGACAAGCCTATTATGTGACACTTTATCAAACGCCTTTTGAAAGTCCATATACACCACATCAACTACATTGCCCTCATCTTCTCCCCCTGTTCCCTCGTCAAAAAACTCTTATCAAGTTAGTTAAACACGATTTGCCTTTAACAAATCCATGTTGGTTTTTCCTGATCAATCCACACTTGTCCAAGTGACTGTTAATTCTGTCCCGAATTATTGTTTCTTAAAGTTTCCCCAACACCGAGGTTAAACTGACTGACCTGTAGTTGCTGGGTTTATCCTTACACCCTTTTTTGAACAAAGGTGTAACATTTGCAATTCTCCAGTCCTCTGGCATTACCCCCGTATCTAAGGATGTTTGGAAGATTATGGCCAGTACCTCCGCAATGCCCACCCTTACTTCCCTCAGCAACCTAGGATGCATCCCATCTGGACTGGGTGACTTATCTACTGTAAGTACAGCTAGCCTTTCTAGTACCTCTCTTTATAAATTTTTAGCCCTTCCAGTATCTCAACTACATCTTTCTTTACTGAGACTCTGGCAGCATCTTCTTCCATGGTAAAGACAGATGTAAAGTATTCATTTAGTACCTTGGCCATGCACTCTGCCTCCATGAGTAGATCTTTTAGGTCCCTGATCGGCCCCACCCCTTCTCTTACTACCTGTTGACTGTTTACATGCCTATAGAAGACTTTTGGATTCCCTATTATGTTTGCTGTCAGTCTATTCTCATACTCTCTCTTTGCCCCTCTTATTTCCTTTTTCACTTCCCCTCTGAACTTTCTATATTCAGCCTGGTTCTCACTTGTGTTATCAACTTTACATCTGTCATACACCCCTTTTTTCTGCTTCATCTTATTCTCTATCTCTTTTGTCATCTAAGGAGCTCTGGCTTTAGTTGCCCTACCTTTTTCCCGAGTGGGAATGTACCTAGACTGTACCTGAACCATCTCCTCCTTAAAGGCCACCCATTGTTCAATTACAGTTTTGCCTGCCAATCTTTCATTCCAATTTACCCAGGCCAGATCTGTTCTCATCCCACTGAAACTGGCCCTCCTCCAATTGAGTATTTTTACTTTAGATTGATCAATGTCCTTTTCCATAGCTATTCTAAACCTTATGATACTATGATCACTGTTCCCTAAATGTTCCCCCATTGACACTTGCTCCACTTGGCCGCCTCATTCCCCAGAACCAAGTCCAGCAATGCCTCCTTCCTCGTTGGGCTGGAAACGTACTGGTCAAGAAAGTTCTCCTGAACACACTTCAAAAATTCCTCCCACTCTTTGCCTCTTATTATTACTATCCCAGTCTATATTAGGGTAGTTTAAGCCCCCTGTTATCACAACTCTATGGCTTTTGCACCTCTCTGTAATTTCCTTGCAAATTTGCTCCTCTATCTCCTTCCCACTAGTTGGTGGGCTGTAGAATACACCCAGCAGTGTAATGGCATCTCTATTGTTTCTTAACTCGAACCAAATAGATTCTGTCCTTGACCCCTCCAGGACATCCTCTCTCTCGAGCACTGCAACATTCTCCTTAATCAATGCTGCCACCTCCCACCCTCCCGCCCCTGCCCCCACCACCACCACTTTCCTCCCCTCCCTATCTTTCCTGAACACCTTGTATCCAGGAATATTTAGTACCCAATCCTGCCCTTTTTTGAGCCAGGTCGCCGTTATCACCACAACTTCATATTCCCATGTGGCTAATTGTGCCTGTAGCTCTCCAACTTTGTTTACCATGCTTCGTGCATTTACACACATGCACTGCAAACCTATTTTAGATTTTCTTGTACTCTCTCCTAGTCTGGCCCCATCTACTACCGTACTATTTCTTATTCTAGTGCTATCTTTCTCTCCCAGTCCTTTGTGCACCCTGTTTCTCCTTTCCAATGCTACATCCTGGTTCCCATCCCCCTGCCAAATTAGTTTAAACCCTCTCCCACAGCACTAGCGAACCTCCCCACGAGGACATTGGTCCCAGCCTCTATTGAGGTGCAACCCGTCTGGCCTGTACAGGTCTCACCTCCCCCAGAACTGATCTCAACGCCCCAGGAATCTAAAGCCCTCCCTCCTGCACCATCTCTCCAGCCACACATTCATTTGCTCTATCCTCCTATTTCTATTCTTGCTAGTGCGTGGCACCCGGAGTAATCCGGAGATTACTACCTGCTTCTTAATCTCTTTCCTAACTCCTTAAAATCTGCCTGCAGGACCTAATCCCTCCTTCTACCATCTCATCAGTTTCTACGTGTCCGCTGACGACGCCCAGCTCCACCTCACCACTACTTTTCTCGACTCATCCACTGCCTCATGTTGTCAGACTGTCCTAGATGCGCCACATTTCCTCCAATTAAACAACAACAACAACAGCTTGCGGCTTTGACATAGTGAAACGTCCCAAGGTGCTTCACATTAGCTCAATCAAACAAAATTTGACACCGAGGCACAATAAGGACACGTTAGGACAGGTGACCAAAAGCTTGGTTAAAGAGGTAGGTTTTAAGCAGCCTCTTAATGGAGGAGAGAGAGGTGAAGAGGCGAAGAGGTTTATGGAGGGAATTCCAGAGCTTAGGGCCTAGGCAGCTGAAGGTACGGCCACCAATGCTGGAGCGATTAAAATGGGGGATGCATAAGAGGCCCGAATTGGAGGAGTGCAGAGATCTCAGAGGGTTGTAGGGCTGCAGAAGGTTACAGAGATAGGGAGGGGTGGGGCCATGGAGGGATTTGAAAACAAGGATGAGAATATTAAAATCGAGGCATTGCCGGACAGGAAGCCAGTGTTGGTCAACGAGCACAGAGGTAATGGGTGAACAGGACTTGGTGCGATTTAGGATATGGGCAGCAGAGTTTTGGATGAGCTCAAGTTTATGAAAGGTGGAAGATAGGAAGCCAGCCAGGGGAGCATTGGAATAGTCAAGTCTAGAGATAACAAAGACATGGATGAGTGTTGCAGCAGCAGATGAACTGAGACAGGGGTGGTGTTACGGAGGTGGAAGTAGGCAGTCTTGGTGATGGAGCAGATATCTGGTCGGAAGCTCATCTCAGGGTCAAATATGCGCCAAGTTGTGAACAGATTGGTTCAGCCTCAGACAGTGGCCAGGGAGAGGGATGGAGTTGGTGGCTAGGGAACGGAGTTTGTGGCTGGGACCAAAAACAATGTTTTCGGTCTTCCCAATATATTGTTGGAGGAAATTTCTGCTTATTCAGTACTGGATGATGGACAAGCAGCATGACAAATCAAAGGCAGTGGAGGGGTCGAGAGAGGTGGTGGTGAGGTAGAGCTGGGTGTCGTCCGCATACACATGGAAACATTGGGAAGACCAAAGCCATTGTCTCAGGACCTCACGATAAACTCTGTTCCCTTGCCATCCCCCTCTCTGGCCACTGTCTCAGGCTGAACCAGACTGTTTGCAACCATGCCATCCTATTTGACCCTGATCTGAGCTTCCGACCTTATATCCTCCCTATCGCACAGACC
Organism: Heptranchias perlo; assembly: GCF_035084215.1. Taxonomy (NCBI): domain Eukaryota; kingdom Metazoa; phylum Chordata; class Chondrichthyes; order Hexanchiformes; family Hexanchidae; genus Heptranchias; species Heptranchias perlo. The sequence goes on along the minus strand of NC_090351.1, from coordinate 24,059,856 downwards.
GCCTACTTCTACCTCCGTAACATCGCCTGTGTCTGCCTCTGCACCAGATTATCTGCTGCTGAAAACCTTTTGTTATCTCCAGACTTGATTATTCCAATGAGTTCTTGGCCGGCCTCCCATATGTCGCCCTCCATAAACTTGAACTAATTCAAAACTTTGTTGCTTATATCCTAATCCATACCAAGTCCTGTTCACCATCATCCCTGTGCTTGTTGACCAAGATTGGCTCCCGGTCCACCAATGCCTCGATTTTAAAATTGTCAGCCTTGTGTTCAAATCACTCTATAGCCTCGGCCCTCACTATCTCTGTAACCTCTGTAACCTCCTCCAGCCCTACAACCCTCCAAGAATTCTGCGTTCCTCCAACTCTGGCCTATTGTGCATCCCCCACTCCCTTCACCCCCACCACTGGTTGCTGTGTCTTTAGCTGCCTAGGCCCTAAGCTCTGGAATTCCCTCCCAAAACCTCTCCGCCTTTCCATCTCTCTCACCTCCTTTAAGACCCTCCTTAAAACCTACCTCTTTAACCAAGCTTTTAGGCACCCATCCTAATATCTCTTTCTTTGGCTCGGTGTCAATATTTTATGATTGTGATCCTGTGAAGCACTGTGGGACGTTTTCCGATATTAACGGTGCTATATAAACGCTTGTTGTTGGTACACCGCTGAGGGTCACAGACCAGGAATATCCCAGGTTTGAGCCCTCTTCTGTGATCAATTAGCCGCTATACCAACTGTGCAATGATGGCCTACATGTGCTGCCAATGGCCACAGCATCCTTGAGCTAGAAAGGGGGAAAACACGTCAGGGTAGAGATTCCTGAGTGCAATTTAGTGCAAGTGTGCGTATTGATTAAAGTTAAGATAGATACTGTTTTGAAACATACGCTATGATAATGTATGTTCCTGGCCTCCTGCCTCATTTTCCTGGAACATTGCTGGCAGGGTGCCCCAGTGCAGGGACATTAATTGAAACATGGTGCTATGGACTGCCCCTGGACCCCCACTGGCTGGAATGGTCACCGGAGAGTCTTGCAGGAAAAGAACTCCTGGACACTGCTGTGAGCAATCCGAGAGAGAAAGTCAGAAGGGGCATTAAAAAAAAAAGTGTTTTTTAAATTTTCTTTGAACACTTTTCGTTTATTAGTTATAAATGTATTGGAAATGGGAAAACTGGGCGGAGTGGTTGGAGGCAGGAGGTCATGTGATGAAACCTTCAGGAACACATCCAGCCAGAGTTGGCAACCCTGGATAAACATATGTAAGACTGACCAAAAGGAATTTGGAATGACATGGATAACAAGCATTTCATGAATGATGAGAGCAATTTGTAGCAAACTGCAGAAATAGCACTGATTGGTAGCATAAGCTGCTTGCAGGAATTAGAACTGGTGTCTGGAATTCCCTCCCATACCTCTCCACCTCTCTCTCTCCTCCTTTAAAATGCTTCTTAAAACCTAACTCTTTCACCAAGCTTTGGTCACATCCTAATATCTCCTTATGTGGCTCGGTGTCAAATTTTGTCTGATATCACTCCTGTGAAGCGCCTTGGGATGTTTTACTACGTTAAAGGCGCTATATAAATGCAAGTTGTTGTTGTTGTGAGAGGCTAAAGAGGGGACACCAGGCCCAACTGAGCAAAGTGAAAATAAACTAGGCATTTATCAGCTTGTGCACTGAAAATGCCTCACATTTTCTGCTGTATAAAATGAATAGCTGCTCCATCAGCTGTTTAACCCTCCACAACCTAGAGAAGCATTTTCTAAATCATGAATGTGATATATGAACCAAAATAATTAAGTGGAGGCAGATGATGGGGCTCAGCTGGAGACTCCATGCAGTCATCTATCAAAATTTTATGTTTCCAACTGCTGCGACCATGAACGTTGCAATTTTTTAACGAGCCACTGCTTCTTTTATTTGTCCAGAAACAACTGAACTTTAACCTTCATGCTGCTTTTGCAATAGCAATAACATGTAATTTATTTTGCGTGGCCATTGTTGTACCATTATATAACAACATGCTGCATCTAAGCATCTTTTATTTCACAAAGTGCATAAAACAGAAGTACTTTAAAAGACAAGGTTACAAAAGAGAAGATTCAAACATAGATTCAACAGAAGCAGAACTGATTAAAAACCTGTTTACACTAGCAGGGTCGTACTGGAGTGAATCTGGTTCTGGTTTAGAACAGGATCTGTGTGATAGAATTGGCTGAAACCCAATCCTGCCAGAACTCTATATGAGTATTCCCCTGTGAAAGAAAAACAAAACATTAAAATAAAGGAGCAGATTCATCTCAGATAAACAAATTATAGGAATTAATCTGACATACAGCTGAACCCCCTCTCCTCCCATACCAACACCAGATCAGTGTATTAAGTTGCTTTTAGACCCAGTAAGGTACCAGTAGCAGAGCAATGTAATCCTAGGAAAGGAGTGACACAGGAGGAAGCTTTTAATCTTTACTGCATGTCTCTAGGGCTGTTAATGGGGTGACTTGTATGATATTTTGAAAGTGCCTCTGAAAATTGGTTGTTTTTTACATTTTATGAGATGGTTTCATCAGTAATAATTAAAAGACAAAGGGCTTGAAATTCCACACACCAATGCTGTCACACCATTGGAATTGAGGAGCAGCAGGACTTCTGCTCCCCTTCAGGACATGATGCTGGCCTTGCCATAAATGTTGGGGCAAGCCATTTTACTAGGCAGAGGTGTGCAGGCTGTGTAAACACAACCTACCACAGGTAGTAGCCCTTCCCATCTCTCCCATAACTCCCTGATTGAAGCGCTCAAATCAAATCTCTGCCTTTCCCACAGCACTGAAAAAGCCCTAGCCAAAAACACAAATAGCATTCACTGTGACTATGGTGCATTATCTCTCCTTGACCTTTTTGTATCCTTTAACATCGTCAACCAGACTATCTTCCTCCAACACTTCTCTTCTACTGTCCAATTTAATGGCGCAGCCCTTGTTTGTTTCCGTTCATAACTATCTGATTGTCAGAAGCGCCTCTGTACTAATGACTTTTCTTTCCATCCTTGGCCCCCACCTCTTCCTAATTAACATACTGCCCTTTGGTAACATCATTTGCTGACATGGCGTCAGCTTCTTCATCTCTACGTCTCTACCACCTCTCTCGACTCCTCCACTGTTTTTGTCCTGTCACTCAACTTGTCCATTATTGGGTAAGCCATAACTTCCTCCAGCTAAACATTGGGTGGATTGAAGCCATCACCATCGGCCCCTGCCACAAACTCCACACCCTTGTTGCTGATTTAATCCCCCCTCTCCTGCCCACTGCCTCAGGGTGAACTAGACCGTTCACAAGCTTATGGTCCTGTTTGACTGAAAGTTGCATTTCAGGTCCTATATCCTTTCCATTACAAAGAACTCCTCCTTCCAGCCCCATAACAGCACCCACCTCCACCCCTATTTCAGCCCATCTGTGGCTGAAACCCTCATTCGTGCTTTTGTCACCTCCAAAGTTGACTCTTCCAACGCTCTCCTGGTCGGCCACCCATCCTCCACCCTGTGTAAACTTCAGCCCATCCAAAACTCTGCTGCCTGTATTTCGCACAAAGCCCTGCTCACCCATTACCCCCGTTCTCGCTGACCTACATTGTTTCCCGGCACCCACCAGTCCTCTGTCACCCCCGCCCCGCCCCATACCTCAATTATAACATTTTCATCCTTGTGTTCAAATCACTTCATGTTCTCACCACTCTATCTCTATAATTTTCTCCAGTGCTACAATCCCCACAGGCTCTCCATTACTCTGACTTTGGCCTTCCTTTGCTCCACCATTGGTGGCCATGCCTTCACCCGCCTAGGCCCCACACTCTGGAAGTCCCTCTCTAAATCCCTCCATTGCTCAACCTTCCTCTCCTCAAACCCTGATTCTCTGACCAAACTTTTGATTATTCCTCCTATTATTTCCTTCTTTGGTTTGGCACACATTTTTTTTCCTCATGCCTCTGAACTGCCTTTGAATGATCTTCCACATTAACTATGCTTGTTATAGTAGTAGTAATAGTAGTAGTAGTGTTAGTGGCTTAAGAAGCCCTGAGTTATGGATAGGAAAAGAGGACAGAATTTCCACTCCTGATTGTATTCCAGTGACTCCTGTATATGAATATCTGATAATAACAGGATCAGACTTGGCTGAGGTGCCTTCCATGTTTGGATGGCCTGCCAATATTCATGGTTTTCATATGACAAATGGCCACTTAGCTGCCATGCCAGAGGATTACTGTGGTGACAAAAATGAAGGCTGGGAAATTCCTCAGAACTTCACCAAAAGTGTGGCGGAAATCCCGTCCATCAGCATAAACCAGGTTACCGCCACACTTACGGTGAATTTACAGCAGCAGAGCAGTAGCAGGGCAGCAGCAACTCTGAGGAATTTCCCAGCCAAAGCATTTTTGGTTAGTTTGGCAAAGGTTCTTTTGATTTTTGCCAGGGAAAATTAAAAAAACAGTTTGCTGACAGAAATAATTGCCGGGAATTTCGTCAGGGCTTCTCCTGATCAGCTGCCGTAACTTTGGTGAGAGATCAGCGGAAACGGCATTTACGCCTACCTCGGTACATTATTGCGATGATTAATTGGTTGGTTACCCACCAAATGCTTAAGGGACTAGTCAGGCCAATTAATTAAACATGCTGCGATTTCTTCAAGTATGTGTTTCATTGGCAAGTGCATCTTGAATTTAGAAGAGAGTTATTTAAATTTGCTTTCAGGAGAGGAGGGGAGATGTGGGGTGGGGCAGTTGTTTCAATTTTTGAAGCATGTCTAATGCAGTCTAGGGAAGCCACAAAAAGTTTTTGCCATATTTTAATACATCGATCACGTGGAGTAAACATGAAAACTAGTTGCAGGAGGTTCCTTCAGCAATTAGAGCCCATTTGGGTCAATAAACACAGATCCCTGAGCACCACAGATGGTATCACTTACTTTTTATTAAGCTCTCTTAATACCTTTGAACTCCAAAGAAATGGATTATACAGATCACTGACCTGTGTGAGGTTTTAAGACCAAGGTCATAATGGATAGGAGGAGCGGTTTACAGGGCAGCTGCACTTGTAATGAGACAAAGGGAAAAAGTTCTCAGCCCTCGAGGTCAATATTATATTTATAACATACAAACTGGTGAGATGAGTGAGAAGATTGTAAGTAGTTCTGAAATTATTTTCCTATTGGTGGTAATCGTATTCATTTTATTACTTGTCTCTAAAGTGGTAGTTCAGATTATTGACCACTTTAGTCATCAGTGCTCTCAATAGAAATTGCCTCGGGGGTGCAACACACACACACATACACGGACACACACGTAACTCTTGCTGTCAATGAAACACTGTATTGGATTAGGCTGGGTTCAACCGAAGGTCATTAACCCACAAAAGTTTAACATCAGAGATCATTATGCTAATCATGTAGCGTTGTTTTGGGCAGAAGAGTGCAAGTGAAGTAACTGTTTCCTGTACCGCATCAGCAACAATTTACTTCATGGCGATGTTAAGTAGTTGAGTAGTAACTAACCTTTTGTGGTTTAGGCTCTTAATTGTTTTATCTGTCAATACTTAACTGGAATAAGGAATTTCTTTTCATGTTCAATTCAACTTTTTGAAGTCTTCAACGTAGATGATGGTATATTGAATTCAGTGTGGCTCATAGCACCAAACCTGATGTGAACTCAAAGTGTTGTGCTATCTGCTGAAAGTAGCACTAAAAGCAGTTAACACTGACTCACACCAAAAAAGATGCCTTAATATTGTTGTCACGCTGACCACAATGGTGTGAATTGTCAGAATGCTCTTTGTATATTTTCCTGCATCTAGCTTTTGGTTTGTAGTGCTATATGTGGACAGTGAGTACTCTTTTGTGCAGACTACCTGGTATTCATTGTATGTGGTTATATAGACTTCAGACATCTGTCTTTCACTTTAAACCACACAAAGCCAACAGGCAAACATAATTGTGATCGTGCACTGCAGGAAAAATATTTTATAGGTCAAGTGCCAATTTCTATTTTTTAAATGAAATGTTCTTTGAAAGTTAACATACAGATTTTTTTTGCTTTATGTGTATATCATTTTAAAAATGAATTCACGCACCTCACCAATAGTATCTTATAAATATGATAATGAGCTTGAGGGCTGAGAACTTCTATCCTTTGTCTCATTGCTAGATCCTTTGTTGCCTGACCTGGTATGATAATTGATCACTGTTTTGTTAAATCGGGTGAATTGGATTGCAGCAACCATTGTTTTTGTAATATTCTTACATTTATACTCAATCAATAAATTAAAAAGTCACACCTCAGACTTCTTTGGATGATGCTGACATGTTTCTGTGCAAGAAACTAAATGTAGTTAAGTGAGAAGTGAAATGAATGAGTCCCATTCGTATTATACTTACATCACTTTGTTCAGACTGAAATGGATTCAGCATGGACTCCACTCTGGATTGAGTTTGACAGTGAACTCTGCCTTTCTTTTGAGATATTATACCAGTACACAAAATGTGCTTGTCTGGTCTTCCTTGGTGTTGCATACAGTGATTCGAAGTATATACTGACGGGTAATGGGCAAAGTATGATGGGGAAAGTGTTACAGAAAGTAAGTGTGACATTTACAGAAAGTGCGACATTTACAGAAAGTGCACATAGGTCGTACTTCTGACATCACAGCTGTGTTTGTCCTCTTTGGGGACTTCTACCCACCCACTGAGTTCACTCTGACCCATTTCCCTGGGTCAGGGGGTTGTTTCTGATGCATGGCGGGCTCCCTGTTGGATTCCCGCTGCCAAGAGGTAGCCTGTCAATGCAAAGAAGAGAAACCTGATGCCACTGCAGCACCAAAGAGGTGGCAAGGGATCTTAAAAAGAGCAGAATGCCCTGAAGACTGCATTGGGCTCCCACTGTAGGCCTCCGCTGAGAGCAAGACCTTCAGCAGTAAGAGTTGGGCCCAATTTGGAAAGAGTGAAGGCCTCTAGAAGATCGTAAAGATCGGGTAAAGATCAGTGACCCCATTATCACAAACAACTCTGTTGCATCTTCTAGTAAATGGGTACAGAGCAGTAAAAGCACACACCTTTAAGCGGATATTCTGCCTGCCCTCTTGAAATAGAATGGGGTTATGGAGATCTAAAGGATTAAAGGATAGTAAAAAAAAAAGCAAAACAAAAAAATCCAAATGATGGTTCTGTATGTATTTAAAAGCACTGGGGCTGAAATCAATAAAGGTGCTGCAGTCATTGTTAAATTCATTTAAAGGAATCAAACATTTGTAAAATGGGGGCCTGAGGAGGCCCTCAGTTCAGAGGTCATGAGCCATCAGTGCATTGCCTATACCTTTTTCAAGTTGTTGGAGGAAAGAAATTATAATATTTGATGTTATAATATCTGCCAAAAAATGAAAACGGTCAATGAATTATACAAGCCGATCGCAGATATCAAACAAAAGTAAAAAGATCTGCTATGGTGTGCAAAGTAAAAGCTGATAGCACGGCTCACTGAGAAAGGAACACCCGCCAAGAGAAGCAGAAGGCCCAGAGACCCTGTAGCCTCCAATTATAAGTGGGTTTTGGAGTGGTCATTTTATGCTTGGTGTGACAGGCCACCTGCATGACATAACTTTCCAAAAGATGGGCAGGTGGCAGAATGTGTATAACTGACTGGTCCCAGGACATTTAGAACGCCTGTTATTTTCCAAAGCTCTTGCATGTCCTGCTGTTGCTACGGGGCTGTCCACGGGAAACAGATGTAAAAGACCTTTTTCCGAACAAAACTATCAGATTAATGAATTATTACCCAAGCCTGGCACAGTAAATCTGCTTTGATATTTTTCACAAAAACAGTTGGTAAAAAGCACACCTGTTGTGGGCTTTTAGCACTTTGAAATAAGCTAAACCATAGTAATAGCATGGATTAAAATCTGCTGAACATTAATGGTGAATAGTTTAAAATGTATTATTTTAAGTCCTAGCTAGCATTATTTCTCTTTATTTGTATTTCTAAAATATTTTTGCTCTACAATCTTGTTCCCAAACCTCTAATAGTACTCTGTAACCAATGACTATAAGCAGCCCAAGTTGTTGCTAAATTCTGCTGTTAAATTTTCCCTTTGTTTTTTAAAATATTTTTTGAAACAAATTTTCCTGTGTTTTTGTTTTCTTCAATTATCTACCTTCCTTTCTTAAAATCACTGGCCCTTAAACTCAGAGTTCCACAATCCACCTCTGTAAGTGTGGCAGAGTAGGACTTCCATCCACCCAAATGGTGGACCCCGTCCTTAATCCCGGGGTCAGCAAATTTCAATATTGCTGGGTGGGACAAAAGCACATGTCCCATCATCAACTGCCCAGATACATTAGAAGAACCGGGTAATTCCTTTGGGGGGAGGGGGACAAAGAAAGCCTTGTGAAGCTACTATACAGAGCTACCCGTATGCTAAACACCAAAAGCAGCAGGCTATAGACAGAGCAAAGCAGTTCCACAACAAACGGATCATAGCAGAGCTCTGTAGCCCTCTAATATCCAGTCAACAACCAGGCAACTAAGAGGAGGAGGAGGCTCCATTAACATCCCCCTTCCTCAGCGACAGTAGGACCCAGCACATGAGTGCAAGTGATATGAAGTGTTTGCAAGTGCCTTCAGCCAAAAGTGCCAAGTGGATGATCCTCCTCCCAAGGTCCCTACCATCATAGATACCAGTGTCCAGCCAAGTCGGTTCATTTCACTTGACATTAAGAGCGGCTAAGTGCACAAGTCACAGCAAAGGCTGTAGGCCCCGACAACATCTCAGCTTAAGTACTGAAGACCATTGCACTAGAGTTAGCAGTTTCCCTAGCCAAGCTGTTCCAGTACTGGCATTTACCTGACAATGTGGAAGATTGCCCAGGCATGTATAATCCACAAAAAAACAGGATAAATCTAACCTATCCTATTACCACCCTATTAGCCTCCCCCAGTCACCAGTAAAGTGATGGAAGGAGTTATCAAGCAACACCTACTCACCAATAAGTTGATCAGCAACACTCAGATCCACCAGAATCCCTGTGCTCCAGACCTTATTCCAGCCTTGATCCAGACATGGGCACAGGAGCTGAATGTTAGAGGAGAGGTGAGAGTAGCTGCCCTTGCTTTGCTTCATCTGCTATGCCTTTTTCCAGGTCTCTCTTTGCCACGTTGGTCACCCTTTTAATGTCAGTACCATATAAAGGCATTGCAAAGACGTCCCAAAGATGTGTGGCAGATGCCAAGGATAGTGGCAGCGTCCAATGCCATCCTCTGTGGCACTATCAGAGAGGGCATCTCTACAATGCAGTTTCCTGGAGTGAGTGACAAGTCCAGGGACTTCTGGACACAACCCACAGAAAACAGACATAATTCTATTTATATAGTAAGGAATGATCTTCTGGGGTTACACATCTTTGTACCTGGGTATCAGCAGGAGGGTCTAGATCTCCTGTAGTGCTATCTTATAAGTCTGGCTTCCTGGGCTGCCTGCTCTTCCTCCTTTTCCTTCTCCTATAAATAAATGATAAAGATGGGAATTCCCATGAAGAAAAACATTTTGCAGCCTTCCCCTTCATTGTAAGGAAATTCCCCAAACAAGAGACAGTCTCAAAAGAGACTTCCAAATGAAGCTAGGAGTCTCCAAAATATAGAGCACAAAAAATTGCTAAAAGACCAATACAGAGTAAAGTTATGAGCCTCTATCTAAAAGCACAATGAAACTCAGCAATTTCCCTTTAAGATATCAGCCTTACTCAGATGCTATTCTAAGTTATCCTGTTTTCTCGTAGCAGAAGTTAGATTGGTGGAACCTGGGGTATAAATGTTAGAATTTAGGACATGATAGCATCCTTTGCATCTAAATGCAAAATTTGCTTGGCTGCACTTTAGCTAGAGTGAACCTGACGAAGGAGAAAGCCTCCGAAAGCTTGTGATTTTCAAATAAAACTGTTGGACTATAACCTGGTGTTGTAAGATTCCTTACATTTGTCCACCCCAGTCCATCACCGGCATCTCCACATCACACCCTCTCTTACATCCAGCAGAATTTAAGAGGAAACTTAAAAGTGCCATAAAACTGGTGGATCCTCTCTAAGTCCCAAATTCCCATCCCCACTCCAATTCGATCTGCTGGGTTTACACCCTACCAGACCATCAGAAGCTTTGGGCCCACTGGGGCGCAGATCTCTGTTAGCTTGCTCAAGCGGCCACTCTTCATGTGTGAGCTGAGGTAATCACCTGACATCCACATCAGCACATTGTCCTAGCAGGAATAACTGAACCACAAGCAGAAGCAGGAATCCTAACTTCGGGGTGTTTCTTAGTCTTTGTAGCTCAGCTTGTCACTAAATAAATTTGCTAAACCACTAGGGAAGCCCAGCCAGTATAATCTTTGAGTTACAGTTAAAACTCTTTCTTCTAATAAATGTGATTTGTAGTTTTAAATAAGATCTAATTAACATATCCTATTAATTGGTTATCCTTTAAAGCAAAATTAATATACCCTGAGTTTCATTAAGTCAGGACTTACAACTCCATTACTGGAAAAAGCCAATTTTCTAATTCAGTTGGTTTAGTTATGTAGATCAGGTCTAATTAGCATATTTATTTATACGTTGTCCCTTTCAGCATAACAAAGTAACAAAGATGCTCGACAAGTTTTAAGTAATTAGGACTTGTGCTCATTAAGGTTTTGTTCTGTGGGGGTGGGTAAGCATGCTTCATAATCTAATTTATGTGCAGAGGTTAATTAACATAATTTAATATTAATTAGCATAAGTCATCCAATCTTTAACTTTCACAAAATCCATAAGTACCAGCTCAGAGTTATTAATTTAATTGTGGTAATGCTAAGCCAATAATACTTCACTAATCTTTGGAAACAGGAATTGCACCACAGGCCTGGAAGGTAGCAAATGTTACACCTCTGTTCAAGAGAGGAGAAAAGGAAAAATGAGGAACTTGTAGACCAATTAGTCTTACCGCAGTTGTGGGTTCTTCAAGGTAATATTCGGACTTTGCACTGCTGGCGCGGGCCTTGCTTACTAATAGCACATATTGGGAATTTGAGTGTATACTGCACATGATTTTTCAACCATAATGGTCAGGAAATCATGCACAGCCCACACCCAAATTTCCAATATGCTCCACCGGTGGACAAAGCTCCTTGCTGTCAGCGCAAAATCATATTATTACCCCGCTAGGGTCCATGCTAATGAACGGTTTGAAAAGCACGGATTAATCAGGGACAGTCAGCGTAGATTAGTGAAGGGCAGGCCGTGCTTGACTAGTTTTACAAAAGGATGCAAAAGAGTTGTTGAAAGGCCAGTGTTATACATTTTCCAGTAATGAGCATCACTGGCAGAAACTAGGAGCAGGTCACCCACTCGGTCTCTTGGATAGGTCAGCACAAACTGTGCAGGGAGAATTTGGCGAAACAAAGTATTTTATAATCTTAAATCAAAAAGCACTAATTACTATGATGGAACATTAACCCTTTTTTGCAGATGCCAGCAGTTTCTTAAAAAATAATTTTGAAAATGTATTTCATTTCCCTCAGAATATATTAATCTGCATATCTGTTGCTTAATACTCAGCTGTAATTTTTACAAAGTCTAATTTTAAAAGATGTGAGGTTTATACTGGATAACCCTTGAAAATGGGCACTGGGATCGCAGTGCACGTTTAATCCGCGCCCATTTGTTGTGATGCAAGCAGCACATAACATTCGTGCTGCCTGATTAATTAAATGATTGCTGCGTGCAGTCAGCACCACAAGCGCAGTTAATTGGCTGCACGCATCAGCAAGGGGACCCAATATCAGGAGTGGCTAGCACTACTTATAGGCGGCCTGCACCTCTTAAAGGGGAGGTGCACTGTGGCTGCAGGAAGTGGTGGAAGCCAATTGTGAAGTAAACCTGTACTGCAACATGATGAAGGATGGTTGCGCCTGCGAGAGAGCGTGCACCAAGGTTCTTGGATGATGCACTAAAGGCCTTGGTGGAAGAGGTGGACAGATGGAGGGCGTCCTATATCCGCAGGGGGGTTGAAGGCCCTCCAGACACAACCTCAGTGCATTTTGTAGATGGTACACATTGCAGCCACGGCGCGCTGGTGGTGAAGGGAGTGAATGTTTAGGGTGATGGATGGGGTGACAATCAAGCGGGCTGCTTTGTCCTGGAAGGTGTCGCGCTTCTTGAGTGTTGTTGGAGCTGCACTCATCCAGGCAAGTGGAGAGTATTCCATCACACTCTTGACTTGACTCTAGATTTGGGGTGTCAGGAGGTGAGTCACTCGCCACAGAATACCCAGCCTCTGACCTGCTCTTGTAGCCACAGTATTTATGTTGCTGGTCCAGTTAAGTTTCTGGTCAATGGTGACCCCCAGGATGTTGATGGTGAGAGACTCAGCGATGGTAATGCCTTTGAATGTCATGGGGAGGTGGTTAGACTCTCTCTTGTTAGAGACGGTCATTGCCAGGCACTTGTCTCGTGCGAATGTTACATGCCACTTATCAGCCCTAGCCTGGATGTTGTCCAGGTCTTGCTGCATGCGAGTACAGACTGCTTCATTATCTGAGAGGTTGCAAATGGAACTGAACACTGTGCAATCATCAGCGAACATCCCCATTTCTGACAGGAGTGCACAGGAGGGAGGGTGGGGGGAATGAATACCACAGGTGCCAGCTCGTCAAAGGGTGAGGTCGCACACTAGTTCTGCTGCCGAAGAGTCAGATGATGACTTCAATGGGCCAGTCTACAGAAGACGGCTGATGGGCATACACACCAAATGCTTGGTGCACTGGAAAGCCTGCCAGAAAGCCTGAGCACAATCTCAAGGAGCATGGAGGAGTCCAGCTCCAACTTGGTGCAGAGCTTGGAGCCTATCCTTTCCCACATGGAACGGGTGGTCACCCCCATCAGCATACCCGTGGAAACCACCAAGATGCAGCATCTGATGACCAATGTCACAGCTTCCATTGCAACACAAACTGCCACTGCCATCAAAGTTCTGACTGCTGCATTTTGAGCTCAGAATGCTGCCTTTGACGCTCAAACTGCTGCTATCGTAGTTCTGGGTAATACTGTTGAAAGGTGCTTCCAGGCATCAAAGCAGTACAGCAATCTGTTCTCCAGCAGATCACCTGGATTGTTGAGGCGCTGCCCTGGGAGAGTGGCAGTGGCGCCATGGAACATGGACCTGCTGTCCTCTCTTAGGATGACAGCATTCCTGCTCCCACCTCTGCCACTCTGCCTTGTTGTTGCCTGTCAGCCAGCCAGGCCAGACTGCTGCAACCCAGTCCGAGATGGGCTCAGTACTAGGTCCCTTGCGAGAACTGTATAAAACACTAGTTAGGCCACAGTCTGAGTACTGTGTGCAGTCCTGATCACCACATTACAGCAAAGATGTGATTGCACTAGAGAAGGTACAAAGGAGATTTATGAGGATGTTGCCAGGGCTGGAGAATTTTAGCTATGAGAAAGGTTTGGATAGGCTGGGGTTGTTTTCTTTGGAACAAAGGAGGCTGAGGGGAGATTTAATTGAGATATATAAAATTATGATGGGACTAGATAGAGTGGATAGGGAGGACCTATTTCCCTTAGCAGAGGGGTCAGTGACCAGGAGGCATAGATATAAAGTAATTGGTAGAAGGATTCAAGGGGAGCTGAGGAGAATTTTTTTCACCCAGAATGTGGTGGTGGTCTGGAACTCACTGCCTGAAAGGGTGGTAGAGGCAGAAACCCTCAACTCATTTAAAAGTACTTAGATGTCCACTTGAAGTGCTGTAGCCCACAGGGCTATGGACCAAGTGCTGGAAAGTGTGATTAAGCTGGATAGCTCTTTTTCGGCCGGCACGAACACAATGGACCGAATGGCCTCCTTCTATGCCGTAACTTTCTATGATTCTATGATTCTATGGTGAAATCTGCAGCCAAGCCCTCTTGGCCCTGAGCTGCTCGAGATCATCCTCCAAGGCCATCTGCACTCTCCTCAATTAAAGGTCAACAGCCTTCCACCACCCGTGCTCCAGCCACTGGGGATGCTCCTCATAGGAACACTTGGAAAGGTAAAGGCACACGAACAACAAGCACTGAGGGAATGCACAAGGGTGAATTGTTTCATTTTGTTTGCATCATTTCACGTGTTCATTTATAAATGTGGAATTCAATTTGCATTTGGTGGTGGTTTTTATTTCTGCAATGAGCTGAGAGAGGAACAAATGTGTAATCATAAGGAGGGTGATTTGATGGTCATGTGAGAGAGGGAAAGTAAGGAATGTGGGACTGTCGGTGAATGGATTGGTAACATTGAGGATAGTGGTATTAGTCAATAATAATTTGATCACGCAGAGTCCTGGAAGACAGGGCCTTTCTACCTTGTAACCTCCCTGTCTCTTCCTTTTATTCGTTCATGGGATGTGGGCGTCGCTGGCGAGGCCAGCATTTATTGCCCCTCCCTAATTGTCCTTTGAGAAGGTGGTGGTGAGCAGCCTTCTTGAACTGCTGCAGTCTGTGTGGTGATGGTTCTCCCACAGTGCTGTTAGGTAGGGAGTTCCAGCATTTTGACCCAGTGACGGTGAAGGAACGGCGATATATTTCCAAGTCGGGATGGTGTGTGACTTGGAGGGGAACGTGCAGGTGATGTTGTTCCCACGTGCCTGCTGCTCTTGTCCTTCTAGGTGGTAGAGGTCGGGGGTTTGGGAGGTGCTGTCGAAGAAGCCTTGGTGAGTTGCTGCAGTGCATCCTGTAGATGGTACACACTGCAGCCACAGTGCACTGGTGGTGAAGGAGTGAATGTTTAGGGTGGTGGATGGGGTGCCAATCAAGCGGGCCGCTTTGTCTTGGATGGTCTCGAGCTTCTTGAGTGTTGTTGGAGCTTCACTCATCCAGGCAAGTGGAGAGTATTTCATCACACTCCTGACTTGTGCCTTGTAGATGGTGGAAAGGCTTTGGGGAGTCAGGAGGTGAGTCACTCGCTGCAGAATACCCAGCTTCTGACCTGCTCTTGTAGCCACAGTATTTATATGGCTGGTCCAGTTAAGTTTCTGGTCAATGGTGACCCCCAAGATGTTGAGGGTGGGGGATTCGGCAATGTTAATGCCGTTGAATGTCAAGGGGAGGTGGTTAGGCTCTCACTTGTTGGAGATGGTCATTGCCTGGCACTTGTCTGGCGTGAATATTACTTGCCACTTATCAGCCCAAGCCCAGATGTTGTCCAGGTCTTGCTATATGCAGGCACGGACTGCTTCATTATCTGAGGGGTTGCGAATGGAACTGAACACTGTGTAATCATCAGCGAACATCCCCATTTCTGACCTTATGATGGAGGGAAGATCATTGATGATGCAGCTGAAGATGGTTGGGCCAAGTACACTGCCCTGAGGAACTCCTGCAGCAATGTCCTGGGGCTGAGATGATTGGCCTTCAACAACCACTACCATCTTCCTTTGTGCTTGGTATGACTCCAGCCACTGGAGAGTTTTCCCCCTGATTCCCATTGACTTCAATTTTACTAGGGCTCCTTGGTGCCACACTCTGTCAAATGCTGCCTTGATGTCAAGGGCAGTCACTCTCACCTCACCTCTGGAATTCAGCTCTTTTGTTCATGTTTGGACCAAGGCTGTAATGAGGTCTGGAGCCGAGTGGTCCTGGCGGAATCCAAGCTGAGCATCGGTGAGCAGGTTATTGGTGAGTAAGTGCCGCTTGATAGCACTGTCAACGATATCTTCCATCACTTTGCTGATAATTGAGAGTAGACTGATGGGGCGGTAATTGGCCGGATTGGATTTGTCCTGTTTTTTGTGGACAGGACATACTTGGGCAATTTTCCACATTGTCGGGTAGATGCCAGTGTTATAGCTGTACTGGAACACTTCCTGCTGCACTTCCTCCTCCTTCTCCTCCTCCACTTCCTCCACCTCTTCCTCTGCCTGTTGGTCAGGTTCTCGCCTGATAGGCGGTGGCAAAGGCTGTTCCCTCATAATGGCCAGGTTGTGCAGCATGCAGCATACATCGACAAATCTTGATAGCCGCTCACCTGAGTGCTGCAGAGCTCCTCCAGAGCGGTCCAGGCAACAGAAGCATTCCTTGAGGATGCCTATGGTGTGCTCTATAATATTCCATGTGGCAGCATGGCTCCTGTCTTAGGCCTTCTGTGCATGTGTGCGTGCTTTCCTGACCAGAGTCATGCTTCATTTCACCCTTGTCGCCCAGTAGCCAGCCTTTGACTTGCAGTACCAGTTGAAATATAGGTGGCACGGAGGACTGCAACGGGATGAAGGAATCATGACTGCTACCAGGGTAGCGGGCATTGACCTGCATGATGCACTGCGTGTGATCGCACACCAGCTGCACATTGAGGGAGTGGAATCCCTTTCTGTTCATGAATAAGGCCGAGTTCAGATGTGAAGCATGCATGGCAATATATATGTAGTCAGTGGCACCCTGCACCATGGAGAAGCCTGCAATGCAAGCAAACCCTTGTGCTCATTTCTGCTGCTTGTCTCTGGCAAGAGTGAATAAGATGAATCTGCTTCTGAGTGCGTATAGAGCCTCAGTGACCTCCTTTTTACAGCAGTGCACTGCAAACTGCAAGATGTTGCTTATATTTCCAGCAGCAGCATGTAAGGAGTCAGAGCTATAAAAATTAAGCGCCATGGTTACCTTGACAGCCACAGGCAATGCTATCCTTGCTCTGTTCTGGGGCTGCTGTTCTGGTTGCAGCAGTTGACAAATTTCAGTCATGACCTCTTTAGTGAACCGCAGCCATCTGATGCACTGGTCGTCACTGAAGTTCAGGTAAGAATATTGGTCCCTGAAGACCCTTGCTGGATATGACCTCCTGCTGAGTGCCCTGCGCCTCCTCCTCCTGCTCTATGTGGCCTCTCTTCATTCTCCCAGTCATATCCAATTCCCAGAGGAATCTCTAGCAGGTCACCCATCTCTGGAAACAACTTTTTTCAGCACAATATTTTAAATGCCTCTAACAGTACTGCAAGACCAGCCAGATCATTCTCGATAGAATATTGCAACATTAGCCAAGTATAGGAAACTTCCAAAAACACGTACAATTGCACCAGCAGCCAGGATAAATAATCTAGCAACTAACCTGTAACTCCTGCATGATCTTTTAAATAACCCCAGTGGGGGGTCCTTCATGCCGCTTAAGTCCTGTTCAGCTGTGCGAGGTTAAGGCAGTGCTTTGGCTGGAGCATTGAATTCCAAAATGTCGCCGGCTGCATCAAATCAGCGTTGCACACTGATTCGCATCATAATCTCCCTGCTCTACATGCTGCCGGCAGTCATTAGGCGCACGCCGCAAACCCCTTTACCAAGATGGTGTCCTGCGCACGACACGTCGGAAGTGTGCGCGCGCACCTTGGACGCCATTTTCAGGTCTTAGGTGTCCACGTAGCGCCTACATAACGGGTGCTACACGGCCCAATTTTGCCCCTGTGGAATTTTATGCAAAGCAATATTGTTTCCCCAACGTTCTTTGGCCATGCCTTCTATCACCTCCCCCTCGGTTTCCATTTCTCTCCCCCACCCTCCCACCCCCTGCCCTGCCCCTGTTATTTGTAAAGCACTTGGATTGTTTTGCTATGTTAAAAACACTATATAAATGAAAGTTGTAAAGGTTCCACTTCCCAAAAGAGCTCAATGAAATGAAACCACTATGTATTGATTATATAGTTTTACAGCGTGGTTTATGTCATGTCAGCACAAGAAGAGCATATTTTTAGGTAACTGGGTCATGCACTGGGACCTAAGTTCAAACATATCTCAGACTAATGGGATAAAATCTCCTCCTCTGACAGCTGTTAAAGGGAAAGGATACTCTATGGGGAAGTAATTAAATGCAAAGTACTTCCCTTTGCATACTAATATTTTTTTACTCAAAATTTCTTGAATTAGGGGACATATGACTTGCTGGCACTGTGAAATATCACCACAGGAATCTAAATTTTTACTTTGAATGAAAGCATTCAGCTGATGAATACAGACTACCAACAGCGCGTGTCTGTATAATTTCAAGAGGATCGACTTGTGGATGCTGATCCGCAGCAGCCAGCCATTACCTAACTTGGTACCAGCTGAGCACGTAATAGTACGAAACGGGTCCCAGTTACTTAATGGCCAAAAGTGAAATAGCAGAGGTCACAGCAGCGGGGACTCCCTTTGAAACTGGGGTTTAGACAGAGAACCAAAGAACCATCAAGGCTTACAGCACAGAAGGTGGCCATTCGGCCCATCTCATCCATGCCAGCTCTTTGCTCGAGCAATCCAAAACTGCTGGCAGCTCCAGGAAACAGCAGGCTGAACATTTTTACAAGTTTGCAGCTAACATACCATAGTGTTGACACAAACTATAATATTACAGTAATAAAAGAGCCGAGATGTCAGAAATAGATTTATTGTTGTAATATTAACTCCATACTAATAAAATAGCCCAAAAAACAATTTTAAATGGAAGGTTCTTTTAAAAAGACTCGCACTTCACTGCTCACCATGCCTTTTTTTTTCCCTGTTCTTGCTTCTTTCCTATTCTCACTTTCATCTATTTTTAGTATTTTGACTTTATTTCCTAAACTAGTCGATCTCCTCTGATCAATCAGGTCAAGTAGGATTAGAGGGTGGGGGGTCATTTCGAGCCAAGTAAAGGAATGGGGTCAAAGGCAGGAGGGAGGAGGCAGATGGGAGGGGATATGGGGTGGTGAAGAGAAGAGAGGGAGGGAGAGAGAAAGGGAAGACAGGAGGGGAAGGGGGAGGAAAGGAAGAGGAGGTAAGTGAAGGGGAGGGGAGGGTGAGAGAGGAAGGGGATGAGGGAGGTGGATGGGGAAGGGGAGAAGAATAGGGAGGATGAACAGGAGGGGAATGGGGAGTGCGAGGAGAATGGAGTTGAGGAAGATGGAGGAAAGGGGTTGGGGAAGTGGACATGGAGGGGAGATGGAGAGAGAAGAGGAGGATGGGCAGAGGAGGGGACAGGGAAAGGGTAGCCCAGATTGCTGCTCAGTGGGGCAGTTGGTAATCTCGGTCAATGCATGAGGGCTCCATGGTTGGGGGGAAGTGACCAACTAAAACTTTCAGTGAGGTAGTGGGCAGCTGGAAAATAGGCTCAGATCGAGTGGGCAACCACATGGGGGGGTTCAGTGATGATCAGCTAACTGGGGGGAGGGGGGGTTCTGTCTGGCAATCTCTGTCATTCTGTGAGACGGTTCAGTGGGGGCAGGGTGGTGTTGTCAGTATGTACAGTCAGTGGGGGAAGCTGAAAAGATTCACTTGACAGGGGACGTGAGTGGGAAATAGGCTCGGTGCTGGAATTTCTAGCTTCATGCTAGAGGGGGAGGGCATTCAATGAGGGGAGGAGTCAGAAAATATGCTCAGTGAATAAGGGTAGCTGGGAAATAGGCCTAGTGGGCAAGCAGAGAGGGGGACCATGGAGTCCAGCTGAGTGCTTGGTGGGGGGGGGTGGGGATAGGGTGCAGAGACTGCTGTTCTTGCTTCATTAAGACAGTGGGCATTAACAGAGAATTATATTTTACACTTTCGGGGATGATGGCTGCCAGAGGATTTTTTTTCCCTTTGCTGGAGCTTTGAGAAAAATTGATGAGTCAGTGCAAATTTTATAAAGATCAATGTCAGGCCGCTTGCCTTGCCAGTAAGTCCCAGGGGTGAGGGGATGAAAGCAGGAGGGGGGTGGATTGTGGGTCGGTAGTGGCCCCCAGGCTTGCTGTGGAGCCGGGAGGAATAATCCTGCTCCTCCTGGCTCCACATCAATCCTAAAAAACAACATATCTTTTTAGTGATGGCTGGATGCTAGGCCGCATCAACACCTGAAAAACCTGAACTGAGCCCCTGCTCTGCTCCGGGCAGCCCAATTTCCCGAAGGGGTCCTAAAGCAGGCGTCATCCCCTCATTCCCATATGAAAGGGCCTAATGGCTGTTTCAGTTGGCTGCCTGAAAGCCTGAAAAATGGCCTGACACAATATTGGGTTGGACATCTTTCAGGCATCCTTGGAGCACATCCAAAATTGGTCCTTGTTGCATCCGTTTTAGGGTCCAAATTCTACCTCAACTTTTATGTATAGCAGCTACTTTATTGTAAATTTTCTATTTCTTTTTAAAAAATTGTTCAAATATGTTTGATTGTTTAAGTAGATTTCTTACCAGTTTCCTTGACACCCATCATTCATTTTGGAGGTGGAACTCACTGTTATAATTCAGACTGTCTGCCAACACTCTTTACTCATGTTTACCACAAAAGCAGAGCCACGTCTCTTATGGACCAAAACTAAACATCATGTTTATTGTAAATGGGATGCACCATGTATCAGGGCTACCCTTTTACTGTTGATTTATACTAGATATAGCACAGATTGCTTATCATATACTGCTGATCCCTCTAACACTATGCTGACAAACCAAGGGCTAAACTATGAATTGTTAAATATATGAAAAATTGACACGTGGAAGCAAACTGAATCGGGCAATACAGTATTCATCAGTACATTAAACAGTTTCTTGAGTCCAACATAACAGCTTATTTTGAGATTCTTAAGTGATGTTTTATCCCCCTCCGTCCAGCGAGAGCAGGACACGTGGGAGGTTCAGTTGATGGGGTGGGTTCAATACCCCCCCATCTTAACTTATCTTAAATCAGGCACGGAAAGGCCACCACTACAGAAAAACGGAGGCCTAATTTAAATGGTAAAGTCTTGTTCTGGTGGTGCCAACAGGGCGAACACGCCATTTTAACTGCGGGCCGGACAGTCTCGGACACGCCAGAAGACAGGCAGAATCCTGGCCACAGGAAGCCCAAGTGAGTGTTCTTTTTTCATTTTTTAAAGGTTCCTTGTGCGCCAGGAAGAGCAATCCACAAGGATTTATTGGGTGTCCCCTGCCCCAAGCTTACCCCCTCCCCCTTCCACAATCATGAAGTTTACCGATTCCGCCTGCTCCTCACGTATTCTCGCAGGGGACTGTTTCCATGGATCCCCTGCGGCGGACTGACACCCTCCCGTGAATTTACACTCTTGCCCACCGGTGTTGACATCATCCCCGCCAGCTTCAGGCGGGAGTCCTTGTCGGGGCATTCAAATGAAAAAATCTCCTGGGCCTCACACTCTGGGGAAATTGGTCAGATCACCTCCCCAGAGTGCTTGATGCAGACATTGGATGGAAAAGTGGAAAATAACTGTATTCCTAGTCCCAGAACTAGCATTTCCCTCCCTCAAGAGCACAAAATTCACCACATTTTAATGGCATATTTTATCTTCTCGTTTTTTAAAGATCATCCTACATGGCATGCACAGAACGAAATGCAGTTTGTTTTGAATGTATTACCAGAAAGATTGAGGCCGATGAGCCTGAACAGTTCTAATGAAAAAAAACAACAGACATCTTATTATTAAAATCCCCAAATTACAAGCCTTCACTTTATTTAGTCAGTGAGTAGCAATGAAAAAATTTGAAAATCTGAGGGAGATAGTCACTAGACAGATTTGGCATGACCAGTTGTCTGAGAGAGAAGCCATCTGTGGCGAGTGCTGCCCCACATCCTTTGGACATCTTCCACAGAAGAATGTTTGCTATGGGAAACAAAGCCAAGAAACAACACAGTTAACATTACAAGTTCAGTCAAGAGACTCCATCAAGCAATCTAGACAGCGAGGAATTTATCTATACTGCTACATAATACCTGAGGTTTCCTGGAAAAACCTGAGTAATAAATGAGAAATGAAATTGAATTTGTAAATACAGCTGACCCTTGCTAAAGGAGAAATGAATTCTTCAGATAATTTGTTTACAGTTCTATATTTTGGTATGTCTGAATATTCAGAAACAATATTTAAACATTCTTTTTTTTAACCCAGAGTGAGAGATGTACGAGACGTCTGCTGGTTCATCTGGATGTACAGGGATACAAGGAAACATGGCAAAGTTAAACACTGTGGTTATAGAGACGGAGCTGCATCCTGGATAGAGTGGCTGGGATTGCTGCTGTGCTTTATAACTAGTGTGATGACACGTGTTTGCAATTAATATGTTGAAAGTTTATAGCGTCCTCTAATGAGTTTTTGTTGGACTGTGTGCGCATAAGTACTAGCTGTATTCCTGCTGCTGCTCTGCATGGCAGTCCCATCATTGGGCCAACAACTTCCATGGAGTAGGTTTAAAATATCTCCAGTTCTTTTTGAAGTATATGGCTACAACATCATTACAGCCTGATAGTTGTACTTTGAAACTTTCTTAAAGGGCCCATGTTCTTGGTAACCTCTGTGGATCCTTCCTCTCAAGGCTGCATTGCGGCAAATTTGTCCAGTGTGCTTTGTCCCAGCCTTAACATTGCCAAATGTTTAATTTTTCAAAATCCTGATATGTGCAGTATTGGATGCTGTAATGATTTCCCTATATGGTTAGTTCCAAATCTTTCCTGAATTATCTCAGCGAGGTGCCAAGTGAAGATGAAGCACTTCCCCCATGATAACAGTAGTAAACAATTTTACAACACCAAGTTATAGTCCAGCAATTTTATTTTAAATTCACAAGCTTTCGGAGGCTACCTCCTTCCTCAGGTGAACGATGATCATTCACCTGAGGAAGGAGGTAGCCTCCGAAAGCTTGTGAATTTAAAATAAAATTGCTGGACTATAACTTGGTGTTGTAAAATTGTTTACAATTGTCAACCCCATGATAACAATTAGAGCGTGAATCAACCAGCAATGTTCTCACTCTCCTCTTGGAGGCTGTTTGAAGAGCTACCTCAGTTACCTGCTCACTCTTTCAATCGAGGTGTGGTGTACCGCATGGAGGACCTAAAAGATAGCACAGATAGCTAGTCCAGTATCCCAGTACCTCCCCCTGCAATTTACGACCATTTTGATCTCCCTCCTGTTTTTAATCAGGAAAATAAAAGGGAGGATTTTTTATTAAATAGATAAATCAGAAATTGAAACTAAAATAATCTAAAGCTATCTTGTGTGACCTGAGAAAGAGTGGAATGCCCAATTAAGATATAATGGCCCAGAAATTACTTACCTGAGATGCCGCTCCATAATGGCACCCTCTCCAACCGCCGTCAAATCCATCGGAGTAATTTCGCGAATGCGCAGTAAAACCTGGAAATCGTGAACTCAGTTCAATGGCAGTTTGACAGTCATGAATTAAAGGGCCACCCACGCCCAGCTGGAACAAAGAAACTTATCCCACGAGAAGGTACGCTTGAAAATACCAGCCCTACACTACCTTTTAAAAGAGCGGTGACTGAGAATGACCGCAAAACAACAAAAAATAAAACTTTCAAAATGTGGTGTGGAATGTCTAATTATTCGTATTTTAATATTTTTTGATCATTAAAGAAATATATTAAAAAATAAAAGTGTTTTTTTAACTTTTAACTTTTGTATGTTTCAGCACATTATAAATCATTTCCTTGCCTTTTGATAATAAGGTATGTTAAATTTTTATTTAGACTAACATAGAGAATGTCACTTTAAATGAATGAGTTTTACTTGCTTGCCTGTGGGCGGGGCTTCTATTCCCACAGTCTATGCATGCGCATGAGGGCCTACGCTGATCTCGGAGCGCACCACTTGAGAAGAATTCAAAATGAAGCAAGTGGACGTCGTAGGCCACGCAATAAGTATCTTCATACTTTTTATCTGCAGGATGTGTGGAGAGCCTTGCCACGCCGGTCGGAGCAAGTTCCAGCCCAATATATTTGGAAAGGAAGCCCAAGTCAGCGTGCACCAATAAGTACCAATCCACCAGGCCAATGGACTTTTAATTTGTAGTGGGTTAAACCTTGGTCAAAGGCTTCCAAAATGATTTACAGAAGGCTGCATATAAACAAAATTGACCCATAAAATGGTGCAGTGCAAACCATACTGGTAAACAAAACAAATTATTTAGACAGCTAGTCAATACAAAAAGTGAAACAGCATCAAAATGTTTAATCTAAGACCTTTAGGGTGGGAAGAAACAAATAGAAAGGAAAATAACAGGGTGTGTCTAGTTAATATCAAAAGCAACTCTTATTGGTTACAAAGTAAGTAAGGTGAATAACAATAGCTTGAATGATATATCGTCAGGTATCCATTTACATCATCCTGAAAAAGGTATGTGAAAATGGCATTATCCAAAATGTTGCTTTCTGATTGATGAATTTACTTTTAATGTGCTAATCATATGAAATTCCAGTTGATCTGAGATGAGAAGTCTTGAACTGAAAAATCATCTATTGAAGTCTCATTCAACACTTAGGTAACACAAAATAATTCTGTGTACTCAACATGCCTGGTGTTACCACCTTGACTCCACCAGGTTTGCATTAGCAAGAGTTCTTGACAGACTGTAAATAAAAATGTGACACTATTTGAAGTATTGCATTGCCTTTTCTGATGTGAGCCTGCCCCATTCCAAAGGGCATCGTATGAATTGAGGGACTCCAAAATGCTGAAGCAAAACTCTTAAGACAATTTAAGATATGCCAGAGTGGTAGGAGAATGCACTTATAATTAATTTATTTCAAATCTATACATTAGGACCTGGGCTAAACTCAGCACATGCCCTCACCAATAGATAATCACATTCGAAAATTCTGCATAAAACAATTGGGTGAATAAAATTAAAGAGAATTTTCTAAATTGGTAACAACTAATTTTCTGCATACATCTGTTTGGCTATTTTACAAGGGTATAGTTTTAGTCGTTGATCCATTAGTTTCCATAAGCTTTTACTGCAGTGCAAACCTGCCTAATGCCGTTGACATTAAATACACTTCGTTATCTCGTTTACTTATGATTGCAAAGCACATTCTCAATTGGTTCACAAAAGCTCACAAAATGTATTTATTATTGATATAGGTCTCTGAAACTTGATTCTGCAATCTTCGATGAACAGTGTGCATCAGGACCAAAACAAGCATTCAGAATACGATTTTCAACCACAAATGCTGGAATACTGAAGGCTGAACCTCCAATCCATTCATTGCCAGTAATAACCCAAGACAGGATTGCAACATCACAGTATTCTTATATTGGCAGATTTTACTGCGTTCCTCATCAACTTAGACTTTTAATCACCTGACTATGTTCTCAGGAGCACCAGTAGGACACCTCAGTTCATTAATAAGGGTGCATAGTTGGCAGGATCTCTTCTTGGAGACGAATTAGTGGAGGGGCATCTCTTCTGAATGTTTCAAAAACAAATTGAGGCTCGGATTAAATTGGAAGGGGTGCTAAATTGGCATAATACAGCCACCCCAATGGCTCAGAGGTAAACACTTTGGGGGAAAAAAAATCGATAGGGCCTATTTTTGGGTGCGGGTGGTACGTTCCGCTATGCCCCTATGCCTGATGGCCCCCATGCAGGCAGCACGTGAATTTACCACGATATCTCCGTGGCGGTGCTGAGAGGCTGCACAGAGAATGAAGAAGTCAGAAATTGGGTCTGCTTAGCGCACGCCATTGGCAGCCTGCACCTCTTAAAGTTGCAGGTGCGCATTTTAAATGGGACATGCATAGTCCACTAGGAGGAGGGAAAGATGACCGCAAGGATGACAGGACCAGCAGGAGAGAGAGCCCCATGCTTCTCAGATGATGCATTGGAATCCCTGGTGGAAGGGATGGACGAAAGGAGGGCCAACATGTACCCGCAGGGTGGCAGGAGACCGTCCAGACTGCAGCTCCACAGGCATTGGCAGGCTATGGCGCAGGAAGTGAACACCAGGAGCATGGCACCACGCACTTGAGTGCAGTGCTTTCTTTTATTAGCCGAGGCATAGAATATAAAAGCAGGGATGTTATGCTGGAACTGTACAAAACATTAGTTAGGCCACAGCTTGAGTACTGCGAACAGTTTTGGTCACCACATTACAGGAAAGATGTGATTGCACTAGAGAGGGTGCAGAGGAGATTTATGAGGGTGTTGCCAGGACTAGAGAATTTTAGCTATTGGATAGGCTGGGATTGTTTTCCTTGGAACAGAGGACGCTGAGGGGTGATTTGATTGAGGTGTACAAGATTATGAGGGGCCTAGATAGAATGGATAGAAAGGACCTATTTCCCTTAGCGAAGGGGTCAATAACTAGGGGGCATAGATTTAAAGTGATTGGTAGAAGGATTCTGTGCTGTCAATTTTCTATGATTCTATGATTCTATGATTCCAAGTTCAATGATTTGACACGAGTGGTCAAGGTGGTGAATGCAAGTGCCAAGTGGCACATCCAACCAACTGCATCATTGCTCCACGCATCACAGTCCCCGTCACCCACCCACCAACAAACACGCCTATCCATACGCAATGTTAAACTCGGCATGCTGCACCTCACCCGCACATTGTACCACACTTGCAGGCCACACAACCACCACTCACAGCTCACACACACTGGCAGCTATTCGACCACAACAGGCACATCACCCAGACACCTTGCAGGATATTCACTGACATACTGTCCTCTGCCTTGCAGGAGAAGGTGGTACATAACAGCCAGCAGCAGGAGAGACCTGAGGGTGGATGGGGACACTTACACATCCTCACCCCCCCCCAAGAGGAGACAGTGCTTCGGATCATTGGGCAGGCCGTCTCTGCAGCCGTTACAACATGCCGTGCTGGAGGTCCCGATGAAGGGGGTCTCTGCATATCTAATGCTCCTTCTCGTTTCCCACATCTCCCTCCTCCCTTCAGGGAGTTGAAACCCTTTTGGTTGACGACGGCGGCCCATGCTTGCTCATTCTGCTTGTCTCTGTCAAGAGAGAAGGCAATGAACCTGTTCCTCAACTGGTACGGTGCGTCTGTGGACCTCCCTTATGCAGCAGTGCACTGCATATGGCGAGATGTTGCACATGTTGCCAACAGAGGCCTGAAATGTTCCTGAGTCATAGAAATTCAGCACCACAGTGACCTTCACAGCCACAGGCAATGCTGTCCTTGCCCTGCTCTGAGGCTGCAGTTGTGGCCGCGCCAGTTGACAGATCTCGGTCACGGCTTCCTTGGTGAACCTCAGGCGTCGGATGCAATCCTCCTCGGTCATGTTGAGGTAAGAGAATTGGATCCAGAAGGCCCTCATTGGATACGGCCTCCTGCTCAGTGTCCTGCGCCTCATAAGAACATAAGAAATAGGAGCAGGAGTAGGCCAATCGGCCCCTCGAGCCTGCTCCGCCATTCAATAAGATCATGGCTGATCTGATCCTAACCTCAAATCTAAATTCATGTCCAATTTCCTGCCCGCTCCCCGTAACCCCTAATTCCCTTTACTTCTAGGAAACTGTCTATTTCTGTTTTAAATTTATTTAATGATGTAGCTTCCACAGTTTCCTGGGGCAGCAAATTCCACAGACCTACTACCCTCTGAGTGAAGAAGTTTCTCCTCATCTCAGTTTTGAAAGAGCAGCCCCTTATTCTAAGATTATGCCCCCTAGTTCTAGTTTCACCCATCCTTGGGAACATCCTTACCGCATCCACCCAATCAAGCCCCTTCACAATCTTATATGTTTCAATAAGATCGCCTCTCATTCTTCTGAACTCCAATGAGTAGAGTCCCAATCTACTCAACCTCTCCTCATATGTCCGCCCCCTCATCCCCGGGATTAACCGAGTGAACCTTCTTTGTACTGCCTCGAGAGCAAGAATGACTTTTCTTAAGCCTCCTCGTCCTCCCTCTCCTCACAGCTTGACCTGCTGGGCGTGGCCTCTCTGCATGCTCCCAGTAGTGCTCAATGCCCAGCAGGAGCCCTAGCAGACCGCCCATGGTTGCCAGGAATGTTGCTCAACCACAGTTGTAACTTTCCGAACCAGAAGGCAGTACCTGCCAAACCACTCTCAAAAGTACTGTAGGAACTCTCAGTCAGTATCGGGAGCTTCAAAAAAAACTTCCTATTCCACCAGCAGCCAGAAGAAATAATCCAGCAACTAACCTGTAAATTCTGCACGGCCCCTTTAAACAGCGCTAGTGGGGGGGTCCTCCAGGCAGTCTAAGACACGTTCAGGTGTGCGTGGTTAAGACAGTGCGTTGAGTTGAGGGTTAAGGTCCAAAATGGTGTCTATCACTTTAAATCAGCGTTGCACACTGATTGCATGCATTTTCTCCATGATTCCAGCGATCGGTATTTGCACGTTAACTCCTGTACCAAAATGGCGTCCGGCGCATGTCACGCTAGAAACGTACGTGCGCAGCCAAGGTGCCATCTTGGATGTTCGAGAGGTTGTGTAGCTCCGAAACAACGGGCGCTACATGGCCCAATTTAGTGCCCTTTATTTCTGAGCCATAGAGTTCAGCTTCTAGTCTCAGCCTATGCTGAGTTACCTCATTTCAGTCAGGGCAGTAGTAGAGTGCTATAGTTGGTGATAGCGTCCAAATTAGGAAAGGGAAAATCATCCAGGTTTCCCATTCTTAAATGTTATAAAGAAACCCCTATGGTAAGTGTGAATGTGTGGATGCTGGGTGAGGACAGTATTGGGTTGAGCTGTGCTGTCTTCCACAGTTAGTTAGCCTACTGATACTCATTGTCAAGGCTCAGACATGAAAATGGTCATTTGGACAAGATACTAGAAAGTCCCCAGCCACTATTTAATCATATTCCAGTGAGGGAGTCAATTGGAGAGAAAAAAATTGCACAACTGCCTTTGAAAATTTAGCATATTGAAATACACATGCTCTATCAAATTAAATTTACCCAACTTTATGACATTGTATATGTATATACTTGTTAGAGAACTAGCCTGTTCATGTGTTAATACCACAGAAGATGAACATAATTGTTTTTTAAGGTCAGCCTCATTTTCAGTTGAAGACTTGTCCTACCACACTGCCACTTAAAAAATGATCTTTCCTATCAGATTATCATCAGATGACGTAAATGGAGTGGATAAAAACACAGTGTTAGAGTAAAAGGCATTGTTACCTTTACACACAGAGGTTTAGTGGGTGCACCAATCCCTGACGTCAGCAATTATCTAGACCTTGCTGACAACTTATTTCAGCAGAACACTGACATCAATAAAGGGGAGTCTGGCAGAGGATGAGTGGCCAATGCGGATATTACTGAATTTACTGGAACCTTGTTGGTAAGCTGCCAAGAAAATAGAGACAAATCATACAAGAATTTCTAAGATGCTTTTGCATTTACTGCTACTCTGTAAAGAGGAAATCAATAACACTCTACAGCAAACTTACTGCCATGGTGATATGCCAATCACTCAGCATTACTATTTAGATAAATTTTGATCACCCGTAAATTCTGTAGGCCTAAATAATAATGTGCCTGAAAAGGGTATGATATTCCACATTGCATTTTTATTGCAGGGTAGGGTAGGTTCTGACTGTAACTGAATTAAAACAGAGGGATGTAAAAAATTAATGAAGATATATTTGCATCCTGTTCTCTGTGTTCCTTTCAATATTTATGAGGCTTCATTCCCAAAGTGAATTTAAAGATGTGTAGATAGCACAACCATTTAAGGGGACATTTATCTTTCAAACTCCACAGAGCCAAATTCAGTAGGCGATGGGGAGGGGGGTGGGCAGTGGTGAAGGGGGGGGGGAGTCCAACATGTTCACAATTATTCTCACAATATTGATGTTTCAAACAATTTCTAGATTATAGTCTGGAAATTACTGTGTGATATTATCATACACATGCTTAGTATATTTGCATCAAATTCCTCCATCCACTTTTTAAACAGAGGAATGAACCCATTTACAATGGGTAATGTTTCTATTAAAATTGTGGACAAGGGGATGAATGTATTAAGCATGCATGTAGCACACTGCAGCATAATTTATACCTTCATATCTTTCAAATAGTTCAAAATCATCAATACTGCAAAAAAATTAAAGATCCCTTGACCATCGCCATTTAGGACAATTCAGGAAGTTTATTTTCCTTGTTTTCTTGTTTCCTGTTTCCTTCTTTTGTCACTAATTTTTGTCTCTCCCGTCCCCGTGCCTGCCCTCCCTTCCTGAAGACATTGATTCCATGTTAGGGTAGGCTTCCATGGCCATTGATCACCTTTCGATACTTTCCTCACGTGTGAACCTTGACCATTGGTTTTGACAGGCTATTCGATCTTAGAAGGCATCACAGTCAAGCCTGATCATGTCCTCAGTCAAATACACAAATTTCCAGCAGAGATCACTGAATAGTGATCCGGAGTGAGAACTCTGGTCTATTTTTCTCTCCTTCATTGAAGGGCACTGAAGCTAATCTTCGTGACTCTCGAGCCACTCTGTCTGAGACCAACGGAGATCAAACCTTGGACTTTCCTGGCCTGTATAGTTGAACTACTCACTGACTTTACCAGCTGAACCATCGGAGGAGGCTCTGGAATATACTTTAAACAGAATAAGAGAGGCTTACTTACTGTGAATAGAACAGGGGCACTGAGAATGATCATGTAGTTGCTGATAATTGTCATCGATTAAATTATTTCCCCTTTCTAATGTTCATCGCTAGCACATATGTTTGTGTTTCATTTCAAGATATTTGCCTATCTAAGGCCAGTCACTATACACTAAAAGTCATTCATTGTGTGAATTCTTTGAATGTGATATGAAATGCAAATATTTTGATTATAAACAATACATAAATGTCGTACAATCTCAGTTCGGGTTCTTGTAGTTCAGGCTGCTGTGCAAGGTAGCCAAGGCAACATCATGTCAACCCCAGCTTATCGGGGGTAACTGAGGTGTTCAATGACACCCTCATTCTTACCATTTGCACACTCGTTATATATTTCACTCCAATGTCCGGTTGAGAAGAGGGGAATAAAATCTAATTCCAAGATCGGTCTATGACTGAGGTACATAAGAAGACCAGGGGCTGACTTGCCTTCCAATTTTCCCTCTCCCCCTCTGGCCTCCTGACAGCACAGCTGAGATTGGGAGCTCACATCACATCAATCTGTGACACACCGTCTTGGGGCTGTACCCCCATATCAGTAACAGAATCTTGTTACAATAACATCTAACTTGCTTGAACATTTTGTCTGGGCAAATGGGATATTTTTCTAGTAGACCTCACTGTATAGGAATGATGGCCTGTGTTCATAGACTGGGAATCAGACATGGTTTTATAACTCACGATAGGTAGCAGGTTTTCAGCCTGATGACTAGTTTTTCCTTCAGTAATATTTTACTTTTGTAGATTTTGCTCCAGACAAGTTTTTGAAGTATTTATTTTCAGTATAATATTATTGGACTTAGTAATTGAATATAAAGCTGGGATATTTCAGCATAATTTGGATCATTATGCAGAAGAAATTTCTTGAAATGCCTTTGTCTTTAAAGTAAATTAATTTTGATTCCTAGCTTTTGATTTCAGGCCAAATCATTCCCGTACAGTGAACACCCTGTCCATCCAAGAAAGCTGTTCTTCTAATAAGCCTTCAGCCTATTGAGTTTAGAGTCCAACAGAATGAGAGCTAGCTAATGGTCATTACTAAGGCACTTTAACAATCTTATCAGTTCAACCATATATGTTGTTGATTCATCTCCCTCACACTGTCAGCTTGAACAACAACAGCTTGAATTTATAGAGTGCGTTTAACATAGAACAACGTCCCAAGGCACTTCACAGAAGCAGAATCAGATAAAAATGGACTCTGAGCCAAAGAAGGAGATATTAGGAGGGGTTACTAAAAGATTGTTCAGAGGTGGGTTTAATGGTTGGTCTTAAAGGTGGAGATGGAGGTGAAGAGGCAGGGAGGGGAGAGGGGGGAGAAGGCTGTGGCAGAGCGGAGTGTGGGGAGAAGACTGTGGCAGAGATCGGGAGGGGGGAGAGGACTAAGGCAGAGGTTGGGAGGGGGAGAAGACTGTGGCAGAGATCGGGGGGTGGGTAGACAACTGTGGCAGAGATCGGGAAGGGGAGGAGACTGTGGCAGAGATCAGGAGGGGGGAGAAGACTGTGGCAGAGATCGGGAAGAGGGAGAAGTCTGTGGCAGAGATCGGAGGGTGGGTAGATGGCTATGGCAGAGATCGAGAGGGGGAGGAGACTGTGACAGAGATTGTGGGGGGGGGGGAGAAGACGTAGAGTTCGGGAGGGGGGAGAAGACTGTGGCAGAGTTCAGGAGGGGAGAGAAGACTGTGGCAGAGATCGGGGGGGGGGGGGTGGTGAGAAGACTGTGGCAGAGATCGGGAGGGGGAGGAGAAGACTGTGGCAGAGATCGGGAGGGGGGAGAAGACTGTGGCAGAGATGGGGGGGGCGTGAGAAGACTGAGGAAGAGATCGGGAGGGGGAGGAGAAGACTGTGGCAGAGATGGGGGGGGGCATGAGAAGACTGAGGAAGAGATCGGGAGGGGGAGGAGAAGACTGTGGCAGAGATCGGGAGTCTAGCCGATGGCATTATTGGACCTGATCTGCATATTTAAAATAGGACCCTGTTTCCTTCCTGCGGGTGGCCTGCTCGCCTGCTCAAAAGCGTAGGTTCATACCGGGACATGGCAGGAAGGCAGCGGGTCAGAAGGGGGTAAGTGACCTGCAATATTTTAACTGCCTCCCTACCCCAGTTTTCGCCAGGTGGGGGGGAGTTAAAATCAGGGACACTGTCTTTGGATGATGTTGGCATCGAAGTCGGGGGGAGCAAGGATATATTCTTGGGGGACTCCAGAGATAACAGTTGGGGACTGGAAGAGAAGCCATTGCTGGAGATGCTCTGGCTACAGTTGGATAGGTAAGAGTGGGCAGTCCCACTCATCTAGACAACAGACAAGAAATGCTGAAGGAGGATAGTATGTTCGATTGTGTCAAAAGCTGCTGAGAGGTCAAGAAGAATGAGAGGAGGTAGTGCTCCATGGTCACAGTCATGGAGGATGTCATTTGTGACTTTGATTAGGGCTGTTTCAGTGCTATAGCAGGGACAGAAACTTGATTGGAGAGATTCAAACGTGGAGTTCGAAGAAAGATGGGCATGGATTTGGGAGGCAATAGCGTGTTCAAGGTCTTTATAGAGGAAAGGAAAGTTAGAATAGGGCAGTATGTTACAAGAGGGGTCAAAGGTGTTTTTTTTGAGGGGGGTGATGACAGCTGTTTTGAGAGGGATGGGGGGTGCGGTACCTAACTCTTTCCACTCAGTTCCACCGAGGCTGTCATTAGCACTCACCGTCTATATTATAAAACATTTTGTATTTAGTGCTTGTCATCATGCTTTAAAGTATAAAAAGCAGCAAATGAAAGAGAGAGAAAACCAATAATTTCTGATGTTGATAACCTGGCCTCTCCCCAAGGGTAGGAGTCAGGGATTTACAAGCAGGAATATACAGAAACTTCCCTCAGAAATTACCCTCTAATCGATCTCTGAATGTTCCTATTTGGACCACATTTCCCCACAGGGAGCATCTGTCCATTTGCCATAGAGGGATGGGACAGGTTAAACATCTCAGCAGCGAAATAGCACAACTGTGCTTTAGAGCCCAGACGACCTGTGAGCAACATTAGTTGATCAGTATGATTCATACGTAATATTTGTTAAAGTCAGCAGAAGCAGGGGGAATAAACAAAACTGCTCAAGTTGATTCCTAATTGTTGTGTATTACTTTGATTTTTTTTTTGTAAAAAGAGCAGCAATAATGAGAAGTCCCTTTCTTTAATAAAATATAAAAATGTTTCCTGCCTCATGGCTTTTCATAGCAACACCTCTTGTTAAACAATGAAGGCATGAAAGAATGCAATAAAAAAATTGTTTCACCATAACGCCATTTATCAAATGCCTTAAAAACTTGTCAACAATCAGAATACAAAGGAGGTAGTTCGTGATTGAGAAATTGGTAGATATATACATTCACTTAATTAAAATAAACAGATGTTTGCTGGTTAAGTGTATACTGCAATGGCACAGTGACAGTGATGCAGTGCCTCGTTCATTAATCTAGGCACAGCTGTTTACAGATTTCAATGCCTTGCTTTATAAATCCCACCAGAGTCTAAATTGTGCTCTCTGTAGATGTACTTTACGTGTATTCCATTAGGCAAGCCACACACAAGATGTTTACATTATGGCAATATTATAAATACCATTCTATTCTTTTTCTTCTTTATTTAACTTTGTAATGCATACAATTAAATCATACAAAAGCCTGGGTATGACTCGATGGTGGCATTGTGCCATAGTTAATGGTCTAACATGCTGTGCCACAGAATATAAGGATGTGGTTTCCCCATAAAACACATTTTCGATCTTAGTTATGCTGCCAGGAACAATAGGAAGCAGGAAAGGAAAATCACAAGGTGTCACTTCAGGCCACTTTTAACCCACTCCTAAAGAATGTACTCAGCATGCCTTGAACCTGCCCCTTTGAGAGCTACCAGTCCTTCTTCACAGATTCATATAATGAGCCCAGCTTATGCCACTGGATCTCAGTATATCAGTGCAACAAGGATGAAGCAGAAATGATCATGGTTGGTGATGGAAATCATATTTCAAATGGAACTGAAGTGAATTTTAAAATATCAGCAATAGTTAGAATATTATTTATTATATAATAATTAAATGTAGATTAAAAGCTATCACAAGTGGCAATTCCACGTGGGAATGTATTGTTGCTGCCCAAGTCTGTGCCCATCTTTCCCGAAACTCCAGGCTTGACAGGGTAGATGCTGAGAGGATGTTTCCCCTGTCTGAAGAGCCTAGAACTAGGGGACGTAGCCTCAGGATAAGGGATCAAACAGTTTAAACTGAGATGAGGAGGAATTACTTCACTCGGAGGGGCGTGAATATTTTGAATTTTCTACCCCAGAGGGCTGTGGATTCTCAGTCATTGGGTATATTCAAGACTGAGATCAATAGATTTTTGGACTCCAAGGGATATGGGGAACGGGTGGGAAAGTGGAGTTGAGGTCGAAGATCAGCCATGATCTTAAAGAGTGGCGGAGCAGGCTCAAGGGGCCGTTTGGCCTCCTCCTGCTCCTAATTCTTATGTTTCTTATGAATCCCTCCAATCAGATTTCCACCCCGCCACAGTTCTGAAACGGCTCTTATCAAAGTCACAAATGACATCCCATGTGACTGTGACCATGGTAAATTATCCCTCCTCATCCTTCTCAACCTGTCTGCTGCCTTTGACACAGTTGACCACACCATCTTCCTCCAACGCCTCTCCTCCGTTGTTCAACTAGGTGGGACTGCCCTCGCCTCGTTCCATTCTTACCTATCAAGTTGTAGCCAGAGAATCACCTGCAATGGTTTCTCTTTTCTCAATTGGGGAAAGGCCAATTTTACTAAGCTGAGATGTGATTTAGCAAAAGTGGACTGAAAACAGCTACTTGAAGGTAAATCAGTGTCAAAGCAGTGGGAGGCATTCAAGGAGGAGATAGTGAGGGTTGAGAGCAAAAAATATTGGCAAGTAAAATCAAGGAAAACCCAAAGCTGTTTTATAAATACATAAAGAGCAAAGGGATAACTAAGGAAAGAGGAGGGCCTATTAGAGACCAAAAAGGTACCCTGTGTGTCAAGGCAGAAGATGTGGGTTTGGATCTTAATGAATACTTTGCATCTGTCTTCACAAAAGAGGGGGACGATGCAAATATTGTAGTTAAAATATTGGATGGAATAAACATAGTGAGAGAGGAAATAATAAGAGGTTTAGCATCTTTGAAGGTAGACAAATCGCCAGGGCCGGATGAAATGTACCCATGCTGTTAAGAGAAGCAAGGGAGGAAATAGCGAAGGCTCTGACAACCATTTTCCAATCCTCTCCGTCTTCAGGCATGGTGCCGGAGGACTGGAGGACTGCTACCGTTATATAAAAAGGGAGAAAGGGATAAACCAAGTAATTACAGGCCAGTCAGCCTAACCTCGGTGTTGGACAATTATTGGAAAAAAAATTGTGGGACGATATTAATTGTCATTTAGAAAGGCACATATTAATCAAGGACAGTCAGCATGGATTTGTTAAGGGAAGGTTGTGTCTGACTAACTTAATTGAATTTTTGAGGAGGTAACAAGAAGGGTCGATGAGGGTAGCACATTTGAGATAGTCTACATGGATTTTAGCAAGGCTTTTGACAAGGTCCCACATGGCAGACTGGTCAGAAAAGTAAAAGCCCATGGGATCCAAGGAAATGTGGCAAATTGAATCCAAAATTGGCTCAGTGGCAGAAAGCAAAGAGTAATGGTCGACGGGTGTTTTTGTGACTGGAAGGCTGTTTCCAGAGAAGTTCTGCGAGGCTCAGTACTAGATCCATTGCATTTTGCGGTATGTATTAATGAATTAGACTTAAATGTAGGGGGCATGATTAAGAAGTTTGCAGACGATACAAAAGTTGGCCATGTGGTTGATAGTGAGGAGGAAAGCTGTACATTGCAGGCAGGTATCAATGGACTGGTCAGGTTGGCAGAAAAATGGCAAATGGAATTCAATCCGGAGAAGTATGAGGTAATGCATTTGGGGAGGGCAAACAAGGCAAGGGAGTACACAATAAACGGAAGGATATTGAAAGGTGTAGAGGAAGTGAGGGACCTTGGTGTGCATGTTCACAGATCCCTGAAGGTTGCAGCACAGATAGATAAAGTGGTTAAGAAGACATATCGGATACTTTCCTTTATTAGACGAGGCATAGAATATAAGAGCAAGTAGGTTATGCTCAAACTATAAAAAACACTAGTTAGGCCACAGCTAGAGTACCGCATAGAGTTCGAGTCACCACATTACAGGAAGGATGTGATTGCACCAGAGAGGGTACGGTGGAGATTTATGAGGGTGTTGCCAGGACTGGAGAATTTTTGCTATTAGGAAAGATTGGAAATGCTGGGGTTGCTTTCTGCAGAACAGAGGAGGCTGAGGGAAGATTTAATTACGGTGTATAAATTATGAGGGGCCTAGAGTGGATAGGAAGGACCTATTTCCCTGAGCAGAGAGGTTAATAAGCAAGGGACATAGATTTAAAATAATTGGTAGAAAGATTAGAGGGGAGTGGAGGAGAAATGTTTTCACTCAGAGGATGGTAGGGGCCTGGAACACATTGCCTGAGAGGGTGGTAGAGGCAGAAACCCTCATTGCATTTAAAAAGTACTTTGATGTGCACTTGAAGTGTTGTAACCTACAAGGCTACGGACCAAGAGCTGGAAAGTGGAATTCGGCTGGATAACTCCTTATCGGCAGGCACAGAGACACGTAGGCCAAATGGCCTCCTTCTGTGCCGTAAATTTCTATGATTCTATGATTCTTCCCATTCCTGCACTGTTACCTCTGGAGTTCCCCAAGGATCTATCCTTGGCCCCCTTCTATTTCTCATCTACTTGCTGCCCCTTGGCGACATCATCCAAAAGCACAACGTTAGGTTCCACATGTACGCTGACGACACCCAGGTCTATCTCACCACCACCTCTCTCAACCCTTCCACTGTTGTCAATTTGTCATGCTGCTTATCCGACATCCCTTACTGGACAAACAGAAATTTCCTCCAACTAACTATTGGGAAAACCAAAGCCATTGTCTTCGGTTCCCCCACAAATTCCATTCCCTCACCACCAGCTCAATCCCTCTCCCTGACCACTGTTTGAGGCTGAATCAAACTGTTCGCAACCTTGGCGTCCAATTTTGACTCTGGGATGAGCTTCCGACCTCATATCATCTCCATCACTAAGACTGCCTACTTCCACCTCCATAACATCGCCCGTCTCCACCTCTGCCTCAGCTCTTCTGCTGCTAAAACCCTCATCCATGCCTTTGTTACCTCTAGACTTGGCCATTCTAATGCTCTCCGGCTTCCCATCTACCACCCTCCATAAACTTGAGCTTATCCAAAACTCTGATGACCGTATCCTACCTCATCCATCATCCCTATGCTCGCTGACCTACATTGGCTCCCGGTCCAGGAACACCTCAGTTTTAAAATTCTCATCCTTGTTTTCAAATCTCTCCATGGCCTCACTCCTCCCTGTCTCTATAACCCCCTCCAGCCATACAACCCTCCGAGATCTCTGCACTCATCCAATTCCGGCCTCTTACGCATCCCCGATTTTAATCACTCCACCATTGACGGCCATGCCTTCAGCTGCCTAGGCCCGTTACTTTCTTTGCCTCCTGACCTCCCTGATTCTGGTCCCTTGTTGTTATTGTTCATCCTCCCAGCCCAGCAACAAACTTGAATTTGCAGCCCGACTGCTTAAAGTCTCCTGTTCTCCATAACCGTAACCACGTGCGGTTCCACTGACAATGCAATTTTGCCTGCATCTACAGTTATTTTAACTCCTGGTTGAAATGGGAGTCCTTTACATAATGTACGAAACCAGCAACTCCATTGGAAAATTGCACATTTCTCTTTCATTGCTGCTTGACAAGCATTATGTGTATTCGACTATTTTACTCACATGAGTACTTTTCATAGTGTGTGCTCAAGTTAATAAACAATCTGAACTTTGGGAAATCTGAACCCTAGGGTTGAACTGCCACTGCCTCGCAGTGCAGTACCGACCCTTTTTACGTCCAAGCTGAGTGTGTGTAAGTTTGGGGGCTAGGAGACAGTGGGTAAATCAATAATGACAATGAGGAGGCTGGGGCTAGAAAATAGTAAGCCAGAGATTGGAAGATGTGAGTGGAAGTGCCGGGAAGGGGTGAGCGGACAGGGCCAGGAGGCAACCAACGAAAAGATTGGAGCCAGTCGCAGGAAGTGGGGAGGGTGGACCGTCTGAGATGGGGAAGCAGTGGGGATATGTGGGGCCAAGAGACAGCAGCAAAACAGCAATGATGAATATAGTATGATGAAAACCAATATTGAAGCTTTGGTATACAGGGAGGACAGGGAGAGGGGATTCTGACTCCACCCCAACCTCATGCAGCAGTAGAAACTCTGATATCCTGAGGTGACTGTACCGAAGTCCAGGGCCTGGAGGTAGTGTAATCAAGGTTTGGGGTCGGAGCCAATTAAGACAAGGGGCTCGATTTTCCCAGGAAATTGCGGGTGCGTTGGGAGTGAGGATAGCTCTGAAAATCAGGGAAATCCCATTCAGGTTCGGAGCCCGGCTCCAACCCGCCGACGTCCAAGTTCCCGACGGACGCACATGTGTGCGTGCGGGCGTCCTGGATCCCGAGGTCCTGCCGGCTTTAATTGTTAAAGAGCCAAATGTACCTGAGGTACTTAAGGCACTTTACTTGTGACACATTATGTAGTTAGAACGATTTTTAAATTACCTGGGCGGCTTTCCCACAGCTTCTGATTCACGCCTTGCGAAACCTGACGTGAAGGGCAGAATCAGGCAAAAAGAAACTAAATAAATTAAATAAAAAACCATTGCACGAAGTTAACACACAAAATCAACTTACCTTTCCACCCTGCTCCAATGTCCGATGTCTCCCTCTCCGATCTCCCCCTCTCCACCCCCTCGATGTCCCCCCGATCTCCCCTTCTTCACCTCCCCCCGATGTCCCCCCGATCTTCCCCTATCCTCCCCCAATCTTCCCCTCTCCCCTTCCCGATCTTCCACTCTCCCCCACCACCAACCCCCCACCCCGCCCACCGATCTTCAGTTTCAGCGCCGGATATCAATCAGGCTGGCTGCCAAGGCACAAAACCCGGAGTGCACGTTAATCACCTCAATTACGATGCGATTCCATCCGAAATGGTAAGGTTTGTTTATTCGGGTTTGCCATCCCCACCTTCACCACCCCCCACCCCCCCCCCCCGCCCCCCCCGACCGCTGCCAACCCACCATCATTTCAAAATTAAGCCCAAGATCCACAACAAGAGATCACCAACCCGAACAACAACTAATCAGACCCCAGAGACCACTGTCTCGTCAATCAATCAGATCCAGTGAGAATCTGGTAAGTGGACACCATTGCAAGGATTTGTTGGGGTGGGGCAATGAGTAAAAGTTGGCAGGACTCGATGAATTCCTTCATCTACTTCCTGTCGTCAAACTATGGCCTAGAAACTCATTGGCACTGTGCCCGTTTTTCAGATGCAAAACGGGCATCTAAGCGTCCAATATGGCGAGTGGCTCGCACGTGCTCACACCGTGCCGGAAGTGCGCCGCCCACCATATTGGATCAGGCTACTCCATAGTCGTCAAGGGCCAGCCCCAAAAGTGTGTTAAATGCTAATTAATATATGTAAATAAGGGTCCTACTCTT
The DNA here is from genome assembly GCF_035084215.1 of Heptranchias perlo. Classification (NCBI taxonomy): domain Eukaryota; kingdom Metazoa; phylum Chordata; class Chondrichthyes; order Hexanchiformes; family Hexanchidae; genus Heptranchias; species Heptranchias perlo. The sequence continues at coordinate 24,019,770 of NC_090351.1, read as the reverse complement.
GTTGGAAGACCCTTTTGTGATATTGGTCTCTTTAGTACTTGAATCACCATGTGATAAACTCGCTAAGCAACTCATGGCACTAGCAGTCAGCAAGGACTCTTCAGCCATGCTAATTAAAGGGCTCATCCACCACATAAAGGATAGTTGCCGGTTTGTCCTTTTAGACTGCTGGATAATGTCTGGGTGTTTTTTGGCCTCATAAAAGTTAATTCTAACTTCTAAGAGGTTTTTGCTTGTGCGGCACTGTTTTTAGCTGCCTTCAAAACAGGGTGATCTGGTAGGTCTGTCTTTCAGGCTGGAGGATGAATTGGAGCAGCAAAGAAGACAGGGGAGAGCAGGAGAATGTTGGAGAAGAGGGAGGAGGAGGAGGAGGAGGGCACTCTGCAGGAAGCCATACCCACAGCAGGTCTTCAGGGAGCATGTCCTTCATGAGCTTTTCTGAGGAGCAATATCTGAGGCACTTCCCAAATGAGACTATCACCGATCTATATTATCTGCTGCAGCCACAAATTGAGCCTCAAACCAGGGCCTGGACAGCACTGTCTGTGGCTGTCAAGGTCACCGTGAACCTTAACTTTAACGCCATGGGCTCCTTCGCGGCAGCAGCAGGTGACATCAGCAACATCACACAGTTTGCAATCCACCGCTATATCAGGGAGGTCACCGTGTCTCTCTACGCCAGGAGGAACAGGTACTTCTCTTTCCAAATGATCCAGTGCAGCTAGTATTTCCTGGTGTATGCCCATCAGCTTTCTTCAGTAGCCTAGGTCCTCAAAGCCAGCATCTGAATCCTCTGCAACAGAGCTAGTATGTGATCACGCCCTCCTGCAATCTGGCATCTGTGGCATTCTATCCCCCTGCTCTAGCTCCTGCACATTCCTGCCCACTGATTCATCACGTAAAAACCCCACCTCTAGCCTAGCCTCTAAACTACGTGTGGTGCCAGTCTCTGAACTGGTACTTGCTATGGTCAAATCGAGTGATGCTGCATCTTCAGGAAGGCTGGCCTCCTCTTCCTGAAGTGGCAGAGGCATCTCCTGAAATGAAAGAGAGGGACAAGGGTTAGCTTTTAGTGTAAAAGGAGAGCAGAGAAAGAAGAGGCTGGTGAAAGCAGCTGCAGTTTGTCATGCAGAATGTGTAGAGTGAGATAGAAGTAAGGGAAAAAGAGGAGAAGCTGAGAAGAGACCCTGCATGGCGTCACCCCCAGCATTGCCACTTGCCACGGCCATGACTCTCCCTCTGGCCGTTATTGCCAGCACAGTTTCTTCCACAGGGTACAGGGTGTCCTGGTGGGCTCAGCTTCCTCCGGTTGCCGCCTTCTGGCACAGGTCGTGCACAACCTTCTCCTGCAGGATAGAAGGGAGTGTGTTAGTGACAGACTTGTGAAGTGTTTAGAAAATGTGTCTGTCACAATCGAATAGTTGACAAGCTGTGTGTAAGATGTGAGATGTGGGGAAGTGAGGGTTGCAATAGTGGTGACTGGGTGAGTATGAGGAGAAGGAGGTAGAGTGAAATGTGGTGCTGTGGTGTGGGGCAGGTGTGAGCAAAGTGTAAGAGAGCAGCATTTTTACCTTAGCAGCTCTGATGAAGTCATTGAATTTCTTCTGGCATTGCAGCCATGTCCTGGGAGCTAAGCTCCTGGCATTGACCTCCTCTGCAGATTCTTCCCACTGGCAGAGGAGATGTTGCCTGGAGGGATTTCTACCCTATGAAGGGAACAAGATCTCCCTCCTCCTGTGCATCGCCTGCATCAGGGCCTCCATCGCAGCACTGGAGAACCTGGGAACCCTGTCTGGACCTCGTCTTGAATCTGGGCAGTTTTCCTGCTGTCTGCAGGCAGAGTGCATCACCCCTTTAAGAGGTGCTGGCTGCCTTTAAGTGGTATCAGAGAGGCCAGATTTCCCATCCCTTCAAGCAGGCGTGGAGTCAATGGTAGCACTGGCTGCAGGCCTGAATCATTTTAATGAGGCCCGAGCACGAATTTAACGTTTTGCCTGGGACGATGTGAACGTGCAGCACTCACCCACCCCAGCGTGCCTGTTTTCGGGCACGATTGAATTTCTAGGCCTATGGATCAACATCAATGGCAGATGTGAGGTTGGTGTTGCGGTGGGAAAGTAAACAAAAATGGGGTGAGGGGTGGGTGGGTAAGGAAGGAAAAGAAGAACGTGATACAATAGGTGACAACCTCTGGCAAGAATCAAACGTCAACACCTCTCCTAACCCCATCAAACAAACCAATAAAATTAGGGGTTTTCTTGCATTAAGATTTTTTTTTAAATTACATTTCTTTTTATAAAGGAATCATTTTTGTTTCTTCTGTCGTGCATGCCATGATCAAACAAACTGGCTTGCTTGTGATTGGATTGTCTCAGATGACTTTTTTAAATTAAAGTAACGATAAGGATCCCAGACTTGTGACAATGCTAAAAGGTCGTACCTGAGAGTCACTCAGTATTTTTGCAATCACAGTTCACTTGAAATGAATATTTAAGAAAGTGGTTGTGTGCATGATTCTCCAGGCATCACAGATATATGTGAATGCTTCTGCGTGTTAGTAGAAAGGGATTCCTGCAGGAAAAACAACCATGAGGAAAGGTTCATTTTTTACCAGTCTTGCCCATTAATTTATTCAAAGAATGATTTACTAAATGGCATTAAAAACTGAAGACACAGATGTCTATGCACTAACTTAATTACATTTGCTTATGAACTCACCAGCTCAAATTAAGCAGGGCCCTGCCATGCCTCAAAGCAGTGTGCTGCATTGGGAAACACTGAGGGCCATGGCAATTAGTCATTCTGTTCAATGTGCTGATGATTGCAGAAATAGTCATTCTTCCACCTCAGGACACAGGTTTTTTTTACCCATTTTCCTCCGATTAAAGGAAATCTACCAGAATGAAAACAGCCCCATCAAAGATTCAACCGTCCATTTCAGACATCCGAACCAGCCCAATTTGCTGCATTTATTTATTAAATGTACACTTTTAATATTCCACTGGTAATAATCTTCAGTAGTAATGAGAGATAGGTAAATCGTATTGTTTTCACTTTTCATAGCATCCTATTAAACATTTAACAAAACTGTGGAAAGCTTTCTATTCAACAAAAAATATATAGAACTACAATAGATGCTGAATTAAATTGTTTTAATGAAAACATACTGCACAAGTCTTCTAAGGGGATTTGAGGTTTCAATCACAAGACATAGATATTCTTTACTAAACAAATCTATGTTAATTAATTGAAAGATAAATGTAAATCCTGTGTCATTGTTAAAAACCTGTGACAGTTACTGGTTATTGTTTAAGGTTATGTTACGGTTATCTAAAGATGCCTCACAACAGTGGCAAGCAACATGGAATCAATGACATCCATTAGTTATAGTATATTAAGCCTGAGAAATGGAATGTTTCACTCCTCATCACATCCTTTATAGCTTTCTAGGTAATTTGTGCTATATTGTATGAACAGTTACTTCAGCAAATGCATTTTTACTTTCTTATTTCTTCAAGTGAACTGGAGCCTGAAATTTGCAAACAGTTACCACTGCCCTCGCAGTTCAGAAGTGTGTACAAGTACCTATATTTACCTATTAAGCCTGAAAGGGACAGGCCAGATTGGCAGCTGAACATCACAACCATGCTATAACCCCCCAGGCTACCCTTGAGCAATGTCATGGGAGTTCAGCTAGTCAGAATATAACAACAAAAACAAGAATGCCTATCCAACTCCATTTTCCCTATTTGTCAATTGAGTTCAAATTCAGGACCTTGTGTCTTGGCACCACATCTGTAAAACTAAGTGTGGTTATAAACACCACCCTGCCACCTTTGCATAGCATAGTTTTTTTTGGCGGGAAGAGTACAATCCTCAGCACCTTCCTTAGTGTTTTTTTATTGCCACCCAGTACCCTCTGTCTGAGAGCGAGGGTGTGGCTAACCTCCTGTCAGGCCTCTTCTAGCTGCTCAGATCAGTCTGCTAGGCAGTGGGGTCCAGGGAAGACTTTCCCAGTGATTTTTCTTCCCTTCGCTTCAAAACAAAATGGCTGAATGCGGTGAATCCGTAGTTTAGAGTCTGTGGGTGTAAACCACTGCATGGTGATGGTCCCATGTTCTGGTCCTCCAAGACACCTCCATACAACATTACCATTACAAATTTATTTTTTTGAAAACGATGGAAGAAATGTGTACAGGTAGGTCAGAGTAGTTATTAATATTCGCTTTGTGTGCAGTGTTTTGTATTTGATGCAAATATAACAAAGATTGAAAGAATGCACACCAGCTAAATATGAAAAACATTTCAAACATTCCACTTATTGTTTTGGTACAAAAGAGAGTGACTGCCTGGCCTTAGGGTTCTGGTGGTGTCATGAGTAGCAACAGCATTCAAATTAATTAGGAGAACAATAATAACTTGTATTTATATAGCATCGCTCACATTGATGAACAGCTCAAAGCACTTTACAGGGTGAATGCCCAGCGTGAAGGGAAGGAATTCAGAGGGACAAGGAGACTGAAGGAACGGAGAGAAGTTGTAAGGCAAAGTAGTTTTGGAAAAGAATTTCAAATGGCGGGAATTTAGTGGTTGAACGATTAGCCTTTGATGATGGGAATGAAAAGGAATGGATGATGAGCAGTAATTCACAATCAGAGGAATGGAAGGTGTGGGCCAGGATGCAAGGCTGGAGAAGATTTCCCAAACAGGGTGGAGCAAGGCTGCGGAGGGTTCTGAAGAGGGCGATAAAAATATTGAAAATTAATTCCCCCTCAACACTATACTTGTGTATATTTTATTTGCATTTTTTGAATAGTTATTGCTTTGTCTTTTTTTGTTAAGTAAACTTAGTAGCTTTTGTACAGGAATAAAATCAGTGAAGTTATTTGTTGCCTGGAATTTACAAGAATGGTCATCTGTTTTTGTTCGACATTCAACTAAATGGGAAGTGCAGCCTTGCAGGATACAGCCTTCTAGAAGCAGACATGTAGATTTTCCAATTGGGTGTAAGCTCTACTGGAAGTGTATCCTGCCAGAGGCCCTGAGACAGCCAGTGTTTGCTGCCATAGAGGTCTGGGTTTCCAGAATGGAATGGCTGTCCCTTACACCTTCAAAAAGCTTGTAGAATGAATTAGAGAGAGCTATGAGATCTTGCTTCTTTGACAGCACCTCCCAAACTAGCGACCTCCACCACCTAGAAGGATAAGGGTAGCAGGTGCATTAGAACACCATCACCTCCAAGTTCTCCTCCAAGTCAAACACCATATTTTGACGTTCTTTCATTGTCGCTGGATCGAAATCCTGGAACTCCCTACCTAACCTTCACCACACGGCCTGCAGCGGTTCAAGAAGAAGGCTCACCACCATCTTCTCAACAGCAACTAGGGATGGGCAATAAATGCTGGCCTTGCTAGCGATGCCCAAATATAAAGAATGAATAAAAAAAGGGATATACTGATTTAATTGGGGCAATAAGTCTGCTGTCATGCCAATCAGTGGCCAAGGTGAAGCAATACCCACTAGCCAAGGGGCATGGCTGGAATGGCATCAATGATGGTGCTGTCTCTCTGGCTACCAACGTATCCAGACCCTCCTGCCGGCTTTCTTCAATGACTGTACAGGTGCTAGAAAGCACACAGGCCAAGCTACCAATGGAGTAGTGGAAGTGCTGTGATCTGCAGCAGGTCCATCTCATCAGTCAGCCACTGGGAGCCAAATTTGGGAAATACTCGCCCTATTTTCTACTTCTGGGCTTAGAAAATGGTTGATGCCATACCCAATTTACAGGCGTAAAATGGATGCTAAAGCGTCCAATATGACGGGCAGCGTGTGCGCGTGCATTCCGCGCTGTAAGTTCGCTGCCCGCTGTATTGGTAAAGGCAGAAAAAGAGACATCCAGGGACCGTGTAAACGCATTTGCATATGCAAATAAGAGCCCCCTTTGCAAAATTTGTCTGCCCGGAATACACGCTGCCTTTGTTGAGGAAAACGTGGTCCACACATGGCCTAATCAGAGGTCCTTAAAAGGACCACTGGAGATCGCCACCAAAAAAGTTAAGTTTGCTCCTCCGAACTCTGCTGCAGGGCCAAATTCCATTGGCGGCTCCTGCTTGGCCCCCTCCCATCACCTCCATCTCCTATCGATTGCTTCCCCCTCTCCCGATCGTCCCCTCCCTCCCGATTGCACCCCCCCCTCGATTGCTTCCCACATCTCATAATCGCCTCCCCCCCCGGATCGCCTTCCCATTCCCAATTGTCCCCTCCCTCTCGATTACCCCATCTCACGGGTTCGACATCCTCCCACTCGATCGCTTCACTCCTCTCCCAATTGCCTGACCCCCTCCCAATCACCCTCCCCTCCCTCGCGATCATTTTCCCCCTCTCCCAATTGCCCCCTCCCTCCCAGGACCTACCTGCGGCGCAGGCAATGGCCTGAAATCCAATGCTAATTCACTGGCAAGCTGCCTGGAGACACTCAGCATGCATCTGCAGCTCGCTGGTCTCCAATATCGGGTGTACCTCGGGACTAACTGTTCGGGTGCAGGAATCGTTTCCTGTGCTCAGTTCATGCCAGCAGGCCTGCGCAAATCAATTTCTAGGCCCCTTGTCTTTTCTCTTGGCAATTCTCAATCTCACTTTCCACAAGGGAACATGATTGAACACCTTAATTGGTGAATAATTGTTGTGATAAAATGGTCCCACTCTCTACTTTGGAAATTATGACCAGTCCTAAAAGGAAAGTGAAGGTTACTGTCAGCAAAGAATTTCTTGTAATTTCACCAAAATCACATTGAACCATCTGATTTCAATGTCTGCCTCTCTACAAAATTTGGAGGCCTTCTGACTGCCTAGTTACATGTTTTAGGAACAGATGCACTTGGTATTATTAATGACTCTCTATGACAGACTCATTAAAAACACACCACAGGCAATTTCAGGGTGGCATTTTAGGGAATGAAATCAGTGTTTGCATTGAAACAACCTTAATCGTTTTACTACGTTAAAATGTTTGACTGGTGATGCATTAGTGATAAAATGGGAATCTTTTCTGCAAAATGAATCATTTGCTTATTAAATAGTGACATTCATCCAAAGAACATTCTGAACTTTGAACATTTTCATAAATATTATATATTGGGATGAGTAGCTTTTGGTATGATTTAGAGACTTAAAAGCAACTATAAATGTGTAAGTATTCCAACTATGATGATATCTTTATAGTCGTTGTACCCATTGCTTATTCATTGCGATATCTCTTAGCCCATGTATTTGCCTGCCTTGGTAATTGAATTGAATTCAAAGCAGTGCATGTTCATCGCTAGGCCTGCAGAAGGCGGAAAGGGGCTCAATGCACTAAAATTCATATCCTACCTTGTCTTACTCAGAACATATACTGAGTGTTAAAACCAAAAGATAGTTAAGGATTGTAGAAGAATTGCCCCGTGTCATGGACTTGCAGTGTTGCTTCTCTCCATTACCTTGTTTATACTGGCCTGGGCATTCTGCCTCGCCTTTTCCCCAGCCGTTTTTCAGCCTGTGAGTGGACCTATATAAATTGGATGCAGATGAGGGAAACATGGCTTCTGCCATGTTTTCCATATTTGCCCAGTTGGAACACTGGACGCTAAAACCACATGTTAGGCCCTGATGTTCAACATTCAGAGACCGGCAGCTGGGGGCACCGGGAAAAAGCATGAAGAGGGGCCTGTGTGAGCACACTCAGAGCACGACCGTGCACTGGGCTCATCATTGTAAGCTTTGGCCCCCGGACTGATATGACTCCCCGGTGGAGGAAGGGGAGACCACAACCTATATTTAAATGTCTCCAGTGCCACAAATACAGCCAGGATCGGTAGGGCATCTCTGGGACGGGCAAAAGTCCCATCCTATCACAGGTGCACCCCAATCAAGGGGGGGGGGGGGGGGGGCGACAGAAAGTCAGAAAGTCCTCTGAGTCCTCCCAGTGACTTAGTTCAGTCTTAGTAACTTAGGCTCTCCAGCCTGATTGAGCAGAGCTAGCCCAATCGCTGACAATCACCTGTGCTTTTCTTGTTTTGCACACATCAGCCATTATAGGCATTGATATCTGGATTGTTTTAACCAAAGTACATAAACTTACTGTCAATTAAAGTTTCTACCTTAATTCTCCAACAGAGCAGGCCTTACTATTTTCCACAAGTCAAGGAAGATCCAGGTTCTGATCAGCCCAGTCCTCCTTCTCCTCCGCTGGCTTACACATTTTTTGTTGGTTAATTTAATTGCAAATGCACTGATTACTTACATTGTATTGCTTCTGAACTGATCCTGGCATGTATCTACCAGAGAACTAAATTAACCTAATGCTACACAGTTGGCAAATGGGGGACGATTTCCTGTTTGCCGTTGCTGGCGGCATGAGAGTGAAATGAGCGATTGGTGGCCAAGAAATCAGGTGAAAATCACTCTCACCAAATCTCTGCACATGATACATGATCGTATGGCTGGTCTAATAGTGCTCTTCCATAAGACATGCAAGACCATCAGTTTAACATTAAAATCAATACCAATAAGATGAAAATCACTTCAGGTGCATTTTCCCAGTTTTCTCAAGGGAAATGTGCCATGCATTCAGGTTGCTCATATAAAATGAACAATCAAGATCAGGCACATTCTGAGTTTACAGGAAGTCATTGTTTAAAGAGGGCCAGCTTGTTTGAAACGTGTGTGAAAGTGGGCTTTATATTTGGGTTTAAATGTGAGAACTGATTTATGGCAGTTTGTTTATTTTTGGAAGATTTTATCCATGTTTTTGGCAGCAAGATTTATAATTGCTATGATCAAATCCTGAATATGAGAATTTCATTGGGCATTCCTCTCTTTTCTTGTTATTTGGAGGGTGATAGGAACGATGCAAAGCAAGTTCATTGGAACAAAGGCAGAGAGTCCACAAATGCCCTTACCCACATAGCCATGTCTATAAACCAAGGTACACCTACATGGGACTGATCAAAGAAAACAAGCTCCTCTTCAATAGGAAAGCAATTATAGAGTTGTACTCTTGTGCATCCCCGAAATGCACGTCGTTGTTGTTGTTGTTGTTGTTGTTGTTGTTGTTGTTTGTAGGGCTGGAGGACGTTACAGAGATAGGGAGGGTTGAGGCCATGGAAGGGTTTGAACACGAGGATGAGAATTTTAAAATCAAGGCATTGGTGAGCTGGATACTAATGTTGGTCAATGAGCACAGGGGTGATGGTGAACGAGACCTGATGCGAGTTAGGATTCGGGCAGCAGAGTTTAGGATGAGTTCAAGATGGCAGCCCGGCTGGGAGAGCATTGGAATAGTCAAGTCTGGAGTTAACAAAAGGATGGATGAAGATTTCAGCAGCAGGTGAGCTGAGGCAGTGGCAGAGGCAGGCAATGTTACGGAGATGGATGTAAATGGTCTAGGTGATGGAGACAATATGGGGTCAAAAGTTCAGCTCAGTGTCAAATAGGATGCTGAGGTCGTGAATAGTCTGGTGCAGCTTGAGATAGTGGCCTTGGAGGGGGATGGAATCGGTGGCAAGGGAATGGGTTTAGTGGCGGGGGAGCAAAGACAATGGCATCAGTCTTCCCAATGCTTAATTGGTGGAAATTTCGGCTCATCCAGTACTGGAGGTCAAACAAGCAGCCTGACAACACAGAGGCAGTGAAGGGATCAAGAGAGGTGGTGGTGAGGTGGAGCTGGGGGTCATCGGCGTAAACATAGAACCTGATGTCATGTCTTCGGATGATTTCGCCAAGGGACAGCATGTAGATGGGAAATAGGACATTTAAATTGGCAGTTAGAGGTTAGATTTAGGTTTGTATTAAGTTCACTGTGACCTCCAATGATTGCTGTAAATGTAATGTGACAGAAGCAGTAATGGACTGAGACTCATTTGGAACCTGTATCCTGTAATAATCTGCGTATGATTTCAAAAGAAAAAAAATGTGCCAAAGCCAGTTAAGCAAGTCTTGAAGAAATAGGGTGTTGACAAGTTTGAGCAAATGACACATAGCAGAAGATCAAATACCTTTGCATGAATCACAAAATCAAGACAATGCACAAGCACTACCTTATTTACTCATGCACTCATTCATTTTGATCACAGGATGTGGTAGCTGTTTTCCTGCTTTAGTCTCTGGGAGTGTTGTGCACCAGTTTTGCTGGCAGTGGCTTATGATGATTTAAATATGATATCTGTTTCAAGTCTCACTTGTCCTTACCAGAGTTGAAACTTAATTGTTCCTGTGTTTGCCAGTCACCTTTCACGACACTGACATCTCACGATCACATTCTTACAAGTACATGCAACCCAGATCTGCAGTTGGCCATTGTATATTATTTAGATTTTTTTTGACAATATGACAATATTGCATTTCATGAATTCCTTCTGAGAATATTACATTCAGGAGCATGTCTAATTATTTTTGTAATTCCAAATTTCAGGGAGAGTTTGAAAAATGGATCGGAGGATATAGAGTCCTTATAAATGTTTAACACTGAAAGATTTGTTGCCCTTGAAATGTTTAAATATGAGGTTATTGCGAGTTTTTGAAGAATCATTCACTCCTCCAACTGTTTATCCCCAAAATACAGTTGTTCCAACAGCTGTAAATTGCATCACAACTGTAAATTGCATCAAATATTAGCACAGTAACTTATGTTGCACAGCACCTATTAACACTTGTCTCTACTTTGTTTATCTTCACATCTTCCTCGAAAACCAATGAGCCTCATCCATACTGACTTAACCCAGTCAAAGTATCACAAAACTGAACAAAATGCTGCGGATTAGGTGACTGCTTTGTCAAGCACCTCCATTCAGTATCCAAATGTGACCCTGAGCCTTTTATGGCTCACCACTTTAATTCCCCATCCCAGTCTCACTCTCATTCTGACCCCTCTGCCTTTGACCTTCCACACTGTTAAGTCAGTATGGATGAGGCAGCAGTTCCTGTAATTAAAATAAATCTATTGCTATTACAGAAGGATTAATGAAGGATAAGACAAAATAGTCATGCAAAAATATAAAGATGTAAATGTTCAACAATTACCTTGGACAGCTGAAAGCCATATATTTTCTTGCTAGCAAGCAGCAAACTAAACACATCCGGTAGAATTAACACCAATGCAAAGTGTGGTCTTGTGGTCATGGTGAAAAATTAGATCAAAAGTGCTACCTTTTCCCTCTATACTTCTTCCATGCCTACAGTCCACTAATATGCTCTGTCAAGAGTTCCTGGAAGTAATGACCATAGGCAGCATTGAAAAGTCTGATGCCACCTTCCCTTCTCCCCAGTCAAAGTATCACAAAACTGAACAAAATGCTGCGGATTAGGTGACTGCTTTGTCAAGCACCTCCATCCTGTATTCAAATGTGACCCTGAGCCTTCAATGGCTCACCACTTTAATTCCCCATCCCAGTCCTGCTCTCATTCTGACCCCTCTGCCTTTGACCTTCTACACTGTTCCAATGAAGCTCAATGCAAGCTCCAAAAACAGAATCTTATCTTTCTCCAGAGCAATCTGCAGCTTTGTGGCCTGAACATTGACTGTAATAGACCATAAATATAGCCTCCATTTTCTTTATAGCAGGGGGAGCTAGTGACGTGAGATTAATCTGATGGCATCTGAAGGGGCAGGGGAAGCTGGTTAATGCTTAGGTTGGAAATCCTTCATGAGAACATAGTACTGACAGAGGTATCTGCACCCTTGGTCTTTTTAGGACTGGCAAGCTCCATCCTATTTTGCCACTTTCTCCAGTTTTAACTTCAGTACTGATCCATAGACTTGTAATCCATCTTCTTATCTCTTCCACAGGTTACCTCCCATCGCATTAGCTATTCAAATCTTCTTTATTTTGCTACTATCTTTAATTTCTTTAATGCTCCTTTTCCCATTGATTGATGTAAAGATCACCTCAGTCATCTTTTAAGTAAGCTATAGATCATATTACAGAAACTTCTTCTCGTGTGTTTTCCCCCTTCCCTTCTCTTTTGTTCTGATTCTATTAAAATGCTGGCTCATCTTTAATTTTTTCAATTTTCATATTAACTTGTCTGTTCTGTCCACAGATGCTGACTGATCTGCTGAGTATATCTTGCATTTTCTGTTTTTGTTTCAAAAATATTTCAGGTGTCTGGCCTCCTAGTCTATTGGTGATAGGAGTTGTTAAAAGGCTAATTCTTCCTTATATAAGGACAATATAACAATGTAACAATAAAACTGCTTACTCTACACTATCATCTAGGTGCACTTAGTAGCAGTGCCTATGTTGCACCAAAGAGAATGTAGAATAGTTTTTCTGGTGCTTGGCATGTCACGGAGACACCGACCTGTGGCATCACTGCGGAGGGAAGGAATATCATCTGGAATAAAATCAACTTTTCTTAGGCAGTGCAATCGCTTTATTTTTTTAAGTCACATAATGTGTTAATTATATTTACAGGATCATGTGGAGTCAGCATATGCATTCACCATGGATTTCACATGCGCATGATTGCAAACATGTTAGGATTTCAGAGGGTGGCAAGTGTTAATTGTATGATTTATATCAATGAGTGTCAATTGTATTCAGGGGGCTGGTATCAATTGGAGACTCTCTTGTATCCTTTTTATAGAAGAGCTTATCTAGGGTGTGTGTGTGTGTGTGTGTGTGTGTGAGGGAGGGGGACCTCTGTGAATAAATGCTTGGAAACAATTAAAGACCAGGCTCTAGTATTCAATCTTTCGCCACATCCTTCACCATTCCAATTATGACAGCAAGGTGGGATCTTGAAAATGAAATCTATTAACATTATAAGATACAGTGGTAAAATGTCTTTTACAGAGGTGTGTTTGGAGAAAAATAATAGAGAGACTACAGCGGCAAAATTTGCTAGGCTTTGTCCCAATCTTTCTTTGACCCACGCTTGCATCTAGCAAAGCCTTATGATTTCTGCCACTGGCAAATTTTGGAGATTGGATTTATCACGTCAATCTTTCCTGATCTCTCTTATTATGTATTTAAGTAAACCCTTTACATTACCAATTAAGCAAGTAGACAAGATGCAATTATCCTAGAACATTCTTACAGCAATATTACCAATACAATGAACATTAAGCTTGCTTCAATAATTTTATTTGATACCTAGTCTCTGTGTAATTATTATTGATCTGGTATCGATATTGGTGCCTAGATATTGAATGGCAACTGTCATCATTTTTAATACTTATTCATTATAATTGATCATTTATTATTTTGACTGTGACTTTATGCTCAAAACTGATCTAACTTTTTGGTCGTCATTTCTCTTGTGCAATTATCTGCTTTAATGGTTAATAAATTCAAATGAAACTTTTAATTCGTTAAATGCTCTTAATAGTTATTGTATAGTTAAAGAAATACAATATCTCCCCTGAGTCAGAAGGATGTGGGTTCAAGTCCCACTCCAGAGACTTGAGCACATAATCTAGACTGACGCTTGAGTAACACTTGAGACACCTGAGGGAGTGCTGCACAGTCGGAGGTGTAGTCTTTCAGATGAGATGTTAAACCTGCCCTCTCAGGTAGGCGTAAAGGTTCCCACGGCACTATTCAAAAAAGAGCAGGGGAGTTCTCCTGGTGTCCGGGTAAAAATTTATCCCTCAACCAACATCTAAAACAGATGATTTGGCCATTTATTTCATTGCTGTTTGCGGGAGCTTGCTATGAGCAAATTGGTTGCCACGTTTCCTACATTACAACAGTACTTCATTGGTTGTAAAGCACTTTGAGAAGTCCTGAAGTCGTGAAAGGCACTGTATAAATGCAAGTTTTTCTTTCTTTTTATAATGATGAAGCTATTTGGCTACACATAACTTTATCAGAAACCAAACAAATGTTTTTTCATGTAATAAAATGTTCATTTTCTACAAATATTTGATGTGATAATATATCAAACTGAAAATTCAACTCATGTTTTAAACATATAAACAAATATGATTTCATCCAAAAGCAAATAATAAAACGGCAAAGTACAGTCTACTCCATTAAAAAAAGATCAGAACTTGATTGTTCCAATATTCCCCAAACCCCACAGATGGCTTCTCCGTTGAGATAGTTGGTGGGCAGTCAACTTTCAGACTTCCATTTGTGCTGCTCTGTACTGTAGTAGTCCTAGAGTGATGGGACTTGATTCAGATTTCTTTTGCTCCCTTTCTGACGTTCCCTCCCTTTCAGGTGACACATGTCTTCTCTCCTCAGTACCTCAGAACTCACTCATCACAGTGCTGCACCTCCTAACACTGCATGCACAGCATGTTGGTCCAAGTCAACTGCAAAATAAGACATGCAATTTGTTTCTCTAGGTGGAATACCTACTTTTCACTACATTTGGTACTTCAGCAAAAATGTGTATAGCTCAATTGACAGGATCAGAAGTGAGCTGATTTCATCCTTCTGCATTTTACTTTAAATACCTTGAGCAACCATGGTATCCAGCATCATAAAATCTCAATTACTACTGATAATTTTAGGGTGTCCCAGTGAAAGTCTGGTTTCATACAATACACAGGTAAAATTACACCTTCTCAAGGGCAATTAGGGATGGCAATAAATGCCAGCCTCGCCAGCGATGCCCACATCCCATGAATGAATAAAAAAAAACATAGTCACTATTTTTGGTAATGTAATGCATTTCAAAGTTATTTTTCTAAGGCCTGTTTCCAGTGCCTGAAACTTAAGTTGGAAGGGTTAAAATTACAAAACAGAGAGGAATATTGCTGCATATATTAAAATGAATCAACTTTCATTGCACTTTTTTAATACTTTTCCAGAATGCATTATATAACAAAAGTATATGTTCAACAAGTATATATTACCTTGAGTGCAAAAGCAGAAAATGTAAATTAATATTTAAAATCAAGCTTCTACATTGGAAGTTACAACTGACAACATCTTATGCTAAGGGAGAACATACAACTTGAGTTTGGTACATTTTTATATATTTAAATAGTCTTATTGTGATAAAAAATGGAGCATATTATTAAGATCAACAAGATTTTGTGATTAAAAAGCCAATCTGAGCACAGCTAATACAACTATAATAGGTATACATTTATATATAAGTCCTACCTAACAGCACTGTGGGAGAACCTTCACCACACGGGCTGCAGCGGTTCAAGAAGGTAGCTCACCATCACCTTCTCAAGGGCAATTAGGGATGGGCAATAAATGCTGTCCTTGCCAGTGACGCCCACATCCCATGAACGAATAAAAAAAATATGTAAGTCCTGTGTCTGTCAGACTTCAGATATCACCCTTCAAAGTGTCAAAACATTTTGAAGAAGAAAAATACAATTATTTCTGAACTTGTGAACTGGTGATTTGCAAGAAGTTGCAAAGAAACAATTACATGCGAATTGATCTCAGGATATGTCTACTTGCAGCAACTTAGCAGCAGAATAATACACAGTGCCTTCCATGGTACAATCTTCCTGTCTTCATTTCTCCCTTCATGGCGTGGCATCTATTTTCATTCCTGAAGTGCCTTGGGCCTTTTTTTTTGCTTTGGAAGCACCACATAAATGCAGGTTGTTGTTATAAATCAGTGGATAGTCCATTTTGCCATGAAGAATGTCACAGGGGATCCAGTGGTATTGGCAGTATTTAAATGGAACTCAATCTGAAGATCATGTGGTATAGGAAGCAAAACAGCACAGCATATTTTACTTGCAGTGACAAGAATACAACTCTAAATACAAAGTAGAGTAAAAATAGAAATTATAAGAAAAGGACATTTTCACTCGGGGAATAAAATGTGAAATATAAAAAGGAAACATTTAGCAAATAAAATAGGATTACCACAACTGTGGAAATATGAATCATTCGTGGAAAATGCCACAAACATTTGTCAATATACAGATCCTTGGAATAAATAAAAAACACATTTCCCCTTTTTTTTATGTCCAATTGCCTTTTTAGTACATTTTTGGGGGGAAGCTGCTTATAACCACTAAGTTCCACATAATTCCACTTTAAATCACATGTAACATATTCCCTGGCAAAAGTTACATATATTTTTCCTTTCTCTAGGTCTAGACATTAATAGTCCAATTTTAGCCAGATTTCTCTATTTGTGCAAAACAGTATAACACCACGCTGTATCTCCAGAGAATTAAATAACACGGTGAATTAAGATAAACGTACTTGCAATCCAGCATTATATATAATCAAAAAAGTTAAAAGCTCTTTCAACTTAATGCTGTAGCCGTGAGTTACAGCAAGCAACATAATATGGTCATTTATAATTTCTTCTGAAAACAGTCTTTTTTCATGAAGTTTTCTCATTTGGGGATTTTTTTCTATTGTTCGTCATGATAAGGGATATCAGTTCCAAGAATAGAGCGTTTTTACTATCTTTTAAAACTAAGTGCAGGTACAACATAAAGCAACTACAAAGTAAAACTGTCCTTTGTGACAAGCTTACTAACTATCACCATTCAGGAAGGTTACGTTTCATCTTCTTGAGACAGTTTACTGTAACTGTCACATTCTGCATTCTTCCATACATATAAAACATTTTTTTTCCAAAAAATATACTTTATTCATAAAATTTGTAACAATACATACAATACAGTTGTCATATCACATTTCAAACGTACACAATACAGATTATACAATTTGCAAGATACATATAGTACAATTCAAATATGATTCCAACAATACAGTTACACATCATGCATAATTGCAGTTCATGACATTCTAGGGTGCCTCATTGCAACACAATCAATGCAGCTTGTTGATTACAGATTCATTACAGGTACATTACATTTCATTACATAAATTTGTATTTTACATTCTGCCTGAGGGGGTTTTTCCCTGATTGCAGCCCCTTTAGTGCCTTCCTGCCTACAATGCCTACAATGGCAGGAAGGCACTAAACAGTAGCCATTCCCCACAGATCCTCTGCGTCGGCCACACCCAACTTCATTGCGTCCCTCAGCACGTAGTCCTGGACCTTGGAAAGTGCCAATCTGCAACACTCGGTGGAGGACAGCTCCTTGTACTGGAAGACATACACAAGAGTGACTCAATGACCTAGCCTCTGACTGGCTGGACAGTTGACCTACCTTCTTGTTATTCAATTATCATTACACCTTTACCTTGCTCCAATAGAATTTTTGCAGTGGTTCTTTCGACCTCCTGCTTTAACTTTGGAGGTTTACGCAGTTTCCCAAGGATCGACCTTCTGCTGAAGTTATGGCGGCAGATTGGGAGAACCCCCACAGAAAAATTCTACCCCATATCTTTTGTTTTTAAGTTACATTTCTAACCAGAAAGTAATATACATAAACTAGTTAGTGTTCAGAAATCAGTGATGTTGGTGAACGTGCAAATCTTCCAGGGTTTTTTAGATATAATGGTTCTGTTTTTGAACTGTGACAAAGATATCATCAAAGAAAAAGCTTTCAGCAAAAAAACAGTTCAGAAACAATACTTGTTTTGAACAGTTGGAACAGAATCTAATCTTTGATTTCTCTTAAACTGTGTTATGGCCTCACTCATTTAATTTCATTCGTGAGAAAGAGCCACATAACACACTTGTACCTGCCACGTGGATATGTGTGGTCTCTATCATTCATTAACTAAACATTAATAACTCACTACTTTTGTGTTAATTATCTTCTGGCTCAAATCCTACTACGTAACATTCAACATTAAATATTGGATGGAAATAATTTTTGAAGATTATCAGAGTATGATGGAAAACTACTAAAGATACTATTATAAGCATTAAAACATTTCATCAACTTGTCAGATACCACTGCTGCTCCTGGGTTAACTGACTTTTGGACTTCCTTTTCTTGGTAAGGTATTTTTGCATAACCGCAAGCAAAACTAAAAAGCAATGTAATCAGAGAATCAGAGTGCAACGCATGTGATAAAAGAGGTCAGGAATATTTCAAAATGTGTACAAAAATAATGTCAGCTAAAGTATAGCAATCATAACATTACAGTACCTTTCTGAGTAAAAGGTACATGAAGCATGACTTATCTTTGTCTTCACATATAGTGCACTGCATTGCAAATATAGATCAAGTGCGTAATAAGAATATGTAGAAATACAGAGGCAGAAGTAAATGTGTATCTAGCACCCTCCCTGATAAGTATGAAGACAAAGTATCCTTTTCAGTGCAGATATATTGTAGAACCATTTCCTGAAGCATTTCTGCAGTATCAGCTCCTGGTTCAAATTTTTTTTCAAAAAATATACTTTATTCATAAAATTTGCAGCAATACATACAATACAGTTGTCAGATCACATTCCAAACGTACACAATACAGATAATACAATTTGCAGGTTACATCAAGTACAGTTCAATGAACGCATTGTACATAATTACAGTTCATGACAGTCTAGGGTGCCTCAATGCATTACACTTAATACAGATTATTGATTACAGATTCATTACAGGTACATTACAGATTCATGACAGGTACATTACATCAATTTGAATTTTACATTCTGCCCGAGGGGTTTTTCCCTGATTGCAGCCCCTCGGTATACAATGGCGGGAAGGCTCTAAATGGTTGCCTTTCCCCACAGAGCCTTTGCGGCGGCCGCACCCAGCCTCAGTGCGTCCCTGAGCACGTAGTCCTGGACCTTGGAATGTGCCAGCCCGCAACACTCGGTCGAGGACAGCTCCTTGTATTGGAAGGCCAACAAGTTTCGGGCAGACCAAAGGGCATCTTTCATCGAGTTGATGGTCTTCTAGCAGCAATTGATGTCCGTCTCGGTGTGCGTCCCCAGAAACAGCCCGTAGAGCACAGAGTCCTGTGTTACGGAACTGCTCGGGACGAACCTGGACAGATACCACTGCACCTCTCTCCAGACCTTCTTTGCAAAGACACATTCAAGAAGGAGGTGGGTGACGGTCTTGTCTCCACCGCAGCCTCCTCGGGGACAGCGCACGGTGGTGCTGAGACTCCAAGAGTGCATGAAGGATCTGACAGGAAGGGCCCTTCTCACCACCAGCCAAGTTAGGCCTTGGTGCTTGTTTGAAAGCTTAGGCTATGAGGCATTCTGCCAAATGACATTGACAGTCTGCTCAGGGAAACAATTGACAGGATCCACCATCTCCTTTTCCCTCAGGGTCTCGAGGATGTTACGTGCTGACCACTTGCTGAACGCCTTGTGGTCAAGGGTGTTTTTTTGCATAAACTTTTCGACGAATGACAGGTGGGGCGGAATGGTCCAACTGGACGGACCGTTCCATGGCAGCATGGCCAGGACGATCCTTCTCAACGCTGGGGACAGATAGAACCTCAGCACGTAGTGACACTTTGTGTTTGTGTACCGAGGGTCTACGCACAGCTGGATGCAGCCGCACACAAAGGTGGCCATCAGGATGAGGGCCACGTTGGGCACGCCTTTCCCCCATCTCCGGAGATTTGTACATCGTGTCCCAGCGGACACGGTCCATTTTTGATCTCCAGATAAAGTGGAAAAACGGCTCGGGTGACTGTCGCGGCGCAGGAGCGAAGTATGGACCAGACCTGCGCCACGTACAGCAACACCAAGAGCACCTTGCAACTGATGACCAGGTTTTTGCCCACTTTCGAGAGGGATCGTCGATCCCACGGTCCCAGTTTCTGCTTGACTTGGCAATACGCTCCTCCTAGTTTTTGGTGCACACCCCGGCCCCCCCGAACCAGCTCCCCAGCACCTTCAGGTAATCCAACCTGACGGTGACGGGGACAAAGGATCGGTTGGTCCAGTTCCCAAAGAACATGGCCTCGCTCTTGGTACGATTTACCCTGGCCCCCGAGGCCAGTTCGAACTGGTCGCAGATGTTCATCAATCTGCGGACCGACAGCTGATCCGAGCAAAAGACAGTGACGTCATCCATGTCCAGGGAGGCCTTGACCTGAGTGCCTCCGCAGCCTGGGATCGTCACCCCTCCTATGCCTGCATCCCTCCTGATGGACTCGGCAAAGGGTTCGATGCAGCACATGAACAAGATGGAGGAAATAGGTCAGCCCTGCCTGACTCCAGATTTAACCGGAAAGCTTTCTGATTCCCACCTGTTGATTGAAACGGCGCGACTGATGTCTGTGTAGAGCAGTTGGATCCAATTGCGGATTCCCTCCCCAAACCCCATTTTGGAGAGCACGTCCATCATGTACGTGTAGGATATCCTTCTCCTGGTCCAGGCTGATCAGGCATGTGTTCACCCCCTGTTCTGCACGTAGGCGATCGTATCCCTGAGTAGCGCCAGGCTATCAGAGATCTTCCTGCCGTGTACGGTGCAGGTCTGATCTGGGTGGATCACCACCTCCAGGGCTGACTTGACCCAATTGGCGATGACCTTGGACAGGATTTTGTAGTCCATGTTAAGTAGTGAGATAGTTTGCCAATTTTTGATTTCTTCCCTCTCCCCCTTCCGCTTGTAGATAAGGGTGATGATGCCTTTCCTCATGGAGTCTGACATGCTGCCTGCCAGAAGCATACTCCCGTACAATTCCAGCAGGTCTAGGCCTATCCAGTCCCACAGAGCCGAGTACAACTCCACTGGTAAGCCGTCGCTTCCGGGAGTCCTACTCTTCTTGAAGGAACGGACAGCCTTTGTCAGTTCATCCAGAGTTAGCGGGTGATCCAGACTCTCCCGCTTGCTGTCGTCTAGAACCTCCGTGATAGACAGCAAGAAGGATTGGGAGGCTGCGCTGTCTGTGGGCTTTGCGTCGTGCAGTCCGGCATAAAAGGATTTGCAGATCCTCAGTATGTCGGGCTGCGAGGACGTGACTGAGCTGCCCTCTTCCTTCAGGCTGCTGATCACAGAGCTCTCTCTGTGCACCTTTTGGAAGAAGAAACGCGAGCAAGTCTCGTCCTGCTCCACAGAGCGGACTCTGGACCGGAAGATGATCTTGAAGGCCTCGGAGGCAAAGAGCGAGGTTTGCTGGTCCTTCATCTCTCTGAGTTCCTCCCCGACATCAATCCTCATCGACTGCAGCAGGAGAAGATTCTGCATGCTTTTCTGGAGTCGGGACGTTTCCCACTGCCTCTCTCTCGCCTTCTGAACACCTTTGAGGATGAAGAACCTCTTGGTGTTCGCCTTGATGGCTTCCCACCAGTGCACTGGGGAATCAAAGAGGGGTTTTACGGTTCTCCAACCTTTGTAATCCCTCTTCAGTTCCTCAATGTTTCCCGGGGTCAACAGTTTCACGTTCAGCTTCCATATCCCCCTTGCCCACTCTCTGATCGTCCTGTAGGTGACAGTCGGCCAGGAGGAGGCAGTGGTCAGAGAAGAACACCGGTGTGACCTTGGTGGATCTGACCTTGAGCACTGGGGACGCAAACAGGAAGTCTATCCTGGAACGGACGGACCCGTCTGGTCTGGACCAGGTGTATTGACACGCCGCTCCGTCTGCAGGGTTGCTGAAGACGTCGCACAGCTTGGCGTCTTTCACCGCTTCCATCAGGAGTTTGGACATGGCGTCCAGTTTGTTGTCGGCTCTGCCAGATCGTCCAGCCGCATCGATGATGCAGTTGAAGTCACCGCCGAGAACGACCGGCAAGGACGTTGCCAGCAGCAGTGGGAGCTGCTGGAAGACGGCCAGCCCCTCGCTGTTCAGAGTTGGGCGCACACGTTGATCAGCCGGAGTGGGGCGTTTTTGTACATTATGTCTGCTACGAGGAGGCGAACCCCAATCACCTCCTTTACTTCGGTGATGGTGAAGTTGCTTCCCCACAGCAGAATCCCCAGGCCGGAGGCACGGCGATCATTGCTTCCCGACCAGATCGACGGCCCATGGGCCCACCGCTGCGACCATTGCCGGTAATTGCTGAGGTGCCAGAACTCCTGCATGAACAGTAGGTCGCTCTTGACCTTGGCCAGGTAGTCCAAGGTCGGCACACATCCCGTAGTGCATTTAACGCTACGCACGTTAATGGATGTGACTTTCAGACCCATTTTAACAACAGTTTAAAGTCTCAACCGACAGTCCGTTTGCTCTTTCCAGCTCTTGGCCATGTCCCTACATCCAGGTGATCTGTGCAAAGTGTTCCACGCTCCCTGAGCTGAGGTACGAGTCCTGTTCTGCCTCAGACAGGGGATCGTCGTTCCGTCTGGGTGACATCGGCAGCATGGTGTCGGGTGGAGAGCCCGTGCGATCCTCGATTGGCTGGGGCTCCTTGTTGTTGCTGCTCCCAGTTTCCTGGAGCCGGTCTTCGCTCTCTGCGGTGTTGCTCCCAGCGTCCCGGAGCTGGAGGGTGCTGGAGGCGTTGTCGCTTCCATTGTTCTGGAGATAGGGGTGTCGATCCCGTCACTGTTGCCTTGGAAGTTTTGACGCTTTCAGTGAGAAGCCTGGCTGCCTCTCTCCTGTTGTCCCTCCTCGTCAGACGTGGGGTAGTCGCTGTAGTCCGATTGCGACTCGAGCGCACTTTTACCCCTGGTTGCAGTGTCGGCAGGATCTCGTTTCCTTTCCTCTGGCTTCCTCTTCTGTTCTTCTTGCTCACAATCTGCCATTCTTCCTCTGCTGCCTCCTCGTCCATGGACTCTGTCTTCTGGTGGGAAGGCTCAGAGTTCGGTGTCGGGGTCTGGCAGTTTTCGGCTTGAGCCTTTCCTCGCTCCTTGTCTTCCTGGGTCGGGGCCTTCTCGGGGGGGGGGGGGGGGGGGTCGCGGTGGGGCGAGGGTTCTTGGCCTTCTTTGAGGCAGCCTTGCTTGTTGCCCCCTCCTCCTCCGCTGTGTTGCTCTTGGCCGCCTGGGCGTAGCTGAAGCTGCGTTTGGGGCAGACCTTGTAGAGATGGCCATCCTCCCCGCACAGGTTGCAGTGCTTGCTCTCTTTGCAGTCCTTAGTCTGGTGCCCTTCCTGCTTGCAGTTCTTGCAGACAGTTGCAGTGCAGGAGGCCGCCACGTGGCTGGATTTGCCACAGGTGCGTCAGACTCTGGGTTGCCCCACGTACATGATGTACCCTCGAATTCTTCCGATGCGAAGCTGGAGGGGGATGGAGGATGTTGCCGTGGGCGACCACTCTCAACGTTGCTGTGACCTCCCTCTTACTGGTCCAGATCCCGAAACGATCGTTGACATCAACGCTGTTCTCCGCCCCGTTGATGTATCTGGCGAGGAACGTCAGCACATCGACGACCGGGATGTGTGGGTTGTAAGTGTGTACAATCAGCTTCCAATTCCTCTGCGTTGGGAGGGTGAAGACCAGCTCCGCAGTGAGAATCGCCAGAGGTCCTTCGCTCCCCTTTTCCTTGAACATCTGAAGAAATTTCTGGCATCCAGCGATGGTCTTGAAGGTGACATCGAAATATCCGCTTCGAGGGAAATCTGTAGGCAGAAGATGTCCGTTGCTTCGAATCCACAACAGTCGAACAAAACTCGTTTCATAAAAAACGCACGATCCATCGGCGTAACGCTTTCAACTGTCTTTACCGTCACCCTGACGGTGTTTGGCACACCATGGCCTAGTGCCCAGGTGCC
Source organism: Heptranchias perlo (assembly GCF_035084215.1). NCBI lineage: Eukaryota > Metazoa > Chordata > Chondrichthyes > Hexanchiformes > Hexanchidae > Heptranchias > Heptranchias perlo. Next base: position 23,996,314 of record NC_090351.1, on the reverse strand, counting down.
CTTCACTGTCATTGTAGTATTGATGTAATCCCTATGCAAATTTAGGGGCGGAGCCAGCACACAAATTGAACAATCGCAGCAAAGTCCGCACTTTACGAGCGCATGAGGTCGCAGCCAGCATTCCGATTAGCTCAGATCCAAAATAAGCCCGAATAGGAACACACTTGATCTTAGCCAAAAGGCCGAGAAGCCTCCTTTGTGATCAAGGTCTCTCAAATTTATTTATATTGCAGAGCAGTTCTACAACAGCCAGTTCCACTTTAAAACAACTGAACCTATGCCAGCTAGCGAATATGCAGTTGCTTTAAAGTCACTGTGACTATCTATTAGGAATATATGTGCTACTGATAGAGCCAACATATTACCTTTTTCTGATTCTGTTAGGGAAGGTTTCTACTGTACGCTATGTATAATAATTTCGCAAACATGTTCTAAAGAACGCACCAATGATTTTGCTATATGTAGCGCCCAGAGGATCTCTGTGCAGATGATTGTACTTTTCCTAACTCCTGGGGAAGCATCATACAGACTGCAATAGCAAAACTACTTCACTGGCTTATACAGAACTATAATACTTCAACTGGCTCCTACTGTCAGCAACCAGAATTTATCTCCGTCTCCACTTGATAAAGCAGATCTGTGCTTATATTGCCTTTAGAGGTGACACTGTTGCTTGAGATACCAGCTGAAACCAACTCTTTTGTTGCATGTACCACCTCCAGTGGGAACATCACTGGAGTCGATTTTGAATGTCCTAACCTGGCGTTAATAGGAACATAGGAACAGGAGTAGGCCATTCAGCCCCTCGTGCCTGCTTTGCCATTTGATAAGATCATGGCTGATCTGTGATCTAGCTCCATATACCTGCCTTTGGCCCATATCCCTTAATACCTTTGGTTGCCAAAAAGCTATCTATCTCACATTTAAATTTAGCAATTAAGCTAGTATCAATTACCGTTTGCGGAAGAGAGTTCCAAACTTCTACCACCCTTTGTGTGTAGAAATGTTTTCCAATCTCACTCCTGAAAGGTCTGGCTCTAATTTTTAGACTGTGCCCCATACTTCTAGAATCGCCAACCAGCGGAAATAGCTTCTCTCTATCCACTCTATCCGTTCCGCTTAATATCTTATAAACTTCGATCAGATCACCCCTTATCCTTCTAAACTCTAGAGAATACAACCCCAATTTGTGTAATCTCTCCTCGTAACTTAACCCTTGAAGTCCGGGTATCATTCTAGTAAATCTACGCTGCACTCCCTCCAAGGCCAATGTGTCCTTCTGAAGGTGCGGTGCCCAGAACTGCTCACAGTACTCCAGGTGCGGTCTAACCAGGGTTTTGTATAGCTGCACCATAACTTCTGCCCCCTTGTACTCCAATCCTCTAGATATAAAGGCCAGCATTCCATTAGCCTTATTGATTATTTTCTGCACCTGTTCATGACACTTCAATGATCTATGTACCTGAACCCCTAAGTCCCTTTGGACATCCACTGTTTTTAACTTTTTACCATTTAGAAAGTATCCTGTTCTATCCTTTTTTGTTCCAAAGTGGATGACCTCACATTTGCCTACATTGAATTCCATTTGCCACAGTTTTGCCCATTGGGCAGTAATGGCCTCAAAATGGGGTCGTTGGCCTTACCATCTCGTTAACATACGATGCGACCAGCTCAATTTTAAAAGGGGCCTGCCACCGGGTGTCCAAAATGCCCACCTGTTTCAGGTCTCTATTAATATGGAAATCAGGGTCCTAGCATGTAAACAGGACCTCAATTGCCATTTTAGGTAGGAACTGATCGGAGCTTGTGCAGTTCCATGGGTGATGAAAGTGAAGAGGCCCTGTAAAGGTAAGTCTTCAATTATTTTTGTGGGGAGCTCCAGGGCCCACAAAAATAATCTGGGCCGCTGCTGCCCCAGGACCCTCACCCGCCATGATCATGATCTCGATCCCTGTTTGGCGCCCTGAAGCTCGCCTGCCCAATTTAAATGATGCGGCAGCCTCTTAACGACAGAAGGCCTCTTCACTGCAGCAATGGGCAGCCGACCAGTGTACCCCATCAGTCAGCTGCCCAAAAGTCAAAATCTACCCCACTGTCTTTGACAGATCCTAGCAATAAAATTGCAGCATAAGTTTCAACAGAAAGTTTTTTATATTCAACAATATAGTGAGAGAAAGAATCGCCTCGATCTGATTTATGCCAAAATTATCCCGAAATTTACATCAGTTTCTGTGCTAACCTTGCCACCAGCAGCTTACACGGAAATTTCATGAGAATCTCGTCAGCGTACGCCTGAGGTAAAAACCAACGGAAGTCACCGTCAACAATCGGGACCCGAGGAAAATGTGGAACGTATGGCACCTTACCTCTTTAATTCCCTCGTTATCTTATTGAGCTTATGAAAATTAAATTTTTAAGTCACCAAACCGTCATTTATGCACTTTAAGCACAACATGTTTAAGAAAATGCAATTGTGGAAGCTTTTCTCTTTTTAATGTGACAGATTGTGATGCCATAATAAAAATTCAAAGATATGGAAAATACAGCGCAGGTCTCAGTGAGGAGAAAAAATATGCAAAAAAAATCGCTATAAAACACCAGAAATAGTGACTTTAGGTCCTGCTGCACCAAAACTTTTGGGCCTAAATTTACACCCCTTCAGAATTGGTGTAATGCAGGAGACCTGTATTCTCTGGTCTTTTGCATGGAGTGGAAGGTTATGTTAATGAGCTGAGCAGGGTTTCGGCTGATGTAACTCGGAAGTAGCGCAAATGATTGAGGAAATCTGCGTGTAGTTTCTGCATAAGACCAGTGCAAATCGGTTACACATGAATTTCCTCAGAAAAAGAAGATGCAATTCCACTCTTACACCATAATTATGCCAAAAATTTCCAGGAAATTCCGGGCCAATGTGTTTATACGTACACAGGGATGATTCCCTCTGCACTATGTGTAGCAAAATGGTAAATGGTTTCTTTATAAAGGAGTCGGAAAGGGATAATTTATGCATTGTTATTATCAAATTCACTTTTTTTATTCACTTAGCTCTCATAATTGAAATGAAGATTAATGGAAATGATAAGTGGCTGCATTTCCTACTCAACAGCTTATAGGAGCACTAATGAACTACATTGTGCATATTGGTTGTTGAATTGGACAGATACTTTAATCCATGATCACAATGGTGTGAATATAATGGCTTAACCACTGAGCTACTAAACCTTGCATTCTTGGGTTTAATCTTCTCATTCATTGATTCTGTAACAAACAAGCAAACAAGAAAACATCAGATGCTCGCAACTCAGTTTTCAAATGACAAGCTCTAACAAAGTAGGCCTTTGATGCATTGGCTAGTTGTACAGCTCTGACTGAAGTGTAAATTAACTGACCGTTGTCTTTGCATCCGTGTGCCATTGGTAATCACTTGTGAATAGAGGAATTACTTAACTATCCTGTGCTATTGACAAGCATTGTATCTAACAACAGGTAGTAAAATCTGCAATTGCAATGGCTTTGTTTTGGGGGCCTGTGGCAGACATACTGACTCCACATACTGAGCATGAAATGGCCACCTGGAATGCAAGGGGATGAAACTTTTGATCTTGTGAGGTCTGACTGTGCAGAGCCTACAGCATAACACCTCATAGGAAATGATGATGGTGGTCTGAGGGGTACAGAAGGTGAGAAGATGTCAGCTAATAATTAGCTCTGTGCACACTGCTCAGCTTTATACTGGGAGGAAACTGCCATTGATGGCACTCTCTGGAATAAGGAGCTGATGCACAGATGCTATTACTAAACTCGCATGAAAATGTACCTTCTAACTTAGATTTGGGCTTCTTCCAAGTATGAGTGCTGCAATTGGGTAAATTGGAATGGGCTACCCCGCTTGCTTTTGTAGTGCGTATAGAGCTAAGGATGTATTAAGATGCTGATGTCTTTGTTTTTCTGTAGTTTTAAAATTCAAGTAGTAATCCTGACTTTTTTCCTTGATCAATTATTATAGAAATAATAATCCTTGCACTTATATAGTCGCAAATCAGATCATCGAAACATCTTAAAGGGCTCTATTGAATGAAATACTATTGATGTATTGATGTATGTACTATTGTTGATATCTATATATAACTTGAATACAACAACAACAACTTGCATTTAAATAGGAATACAGGAGAAGGCCACTTAGCCCCTCGAGCCTGTTTCGCCATTCAATAAAATCATGGTTGATCTATGACCTAACTCCATATCCCCGCCTTAGCCCCATGTTCCTTAATACCTTTGGTTAACAAAAATCTATCAATCTCAGATTTAAAATTAACAACTGAGCTAGCATCAATTGCCATTTATGGAAGAGAGTTCCAAATTTCTACCATCCTTTGTGTGTAGAAGTGTTTCCTAACTTCACTCCTGAAAGTCCTGCCTCTAATTTTTTGGCTATGTCCCCTAATCCCAGACTCCCCAACCAGCGGAAATAGTTTCTCTCTATCCACCCCATCAGTTCCCCTTAATATCTTGAAAACTTCAATTAAATCACTGCTTAATCTTCTAAATTCCAGGGAATACAACCTTAGTTTTTGTAATCTCTCCTGGTAATTTAACCATTGAAGTCCAGGTATCATTCTAGTAAATCTACGCTGCACTCCCTCCTAGGCCAATATATCCTTCCTAAGGTGCAGTGCCCAGAGCTGAACACAGTACTCCAGGTGTGATCTAACCAGGGCTTTGTATAGCTGTAGCATTACATCTACCCCCTTGTATTCTCGTTCTCTCGATATAAAGGCTAGCATTCCATTCGCCTTTTTGATTATTTTCTGTACCTGCCCATGACATTTTAATGATTTATGTACATGGACCCCTAAGTCTCTTTGGACCTCCACTGTTTCAAGCTTTACACCATTTAGAAAGCACTCTGATCTATCCTTTTTAGGTCCAAAGTTGATGACCTCACACTTGCCTACACTGAAATCCATTTGCCACAGTTTTGCCCATTCACTTAATCTACTAATATCTCTCTGTAATTTTATGCTCCCATCTACACTGCTCACACTGCTGCCTATCTTTGTGTAAGCAGCAAACTTGGATATGTAGCTCTTTATCCCGTCATCTAAGTTGTTAATAAATAAAGTGAATAGTTGAGGCCCCAACAGATCCCTGTGGGACACCACTAGTCACATCCTGCCAATTTGAGTACCTGCCCATTATCCCTACTCTCTGTCACCTGCCGCTCAGCCAATTTCCTATCCATGTCAATAATTTGCCCTCAATTCCATGAGCTTCTACTCTAGCTCTTGTGAGGGACTTTATCGAATGCCTTCTGGAAGTCCATATAAACAACATCCATACACATTCTCCTGTCCACGACTTTAGTGGCCTCTTCAAAAAGTTCATCAGGTCTTTATAGCATCTATAACATAGGAAAACATCGCATGGTGCTATCATTCTTTGTTATCTTTCGCTGATGCTATCTGTTCGAGATTGAGAAACAGCTCTTGGCTCTAACTCGTCACTCTACTTATAAACCAGTTTTTAATTATCTCTAATGGTGGTCCAACTTCATCTTGAAGAAGATATATATACCAAACAGCAAAAAACTGCAGCTAGTGAAAATCTGAAACAAAAACAGAAAATGATGGAAACCCTCAGCATATGTGGAGCAAACTAACGTTCTGTGTGCAGACAAATGTTAATTGCTCTGCTTTCTCCTTAGATGCTACCTGACCTGCTGAGAGTTTCCAACATTTTCCATTTTTGTTTCATGATATACAGCATTTACCTGATACCATTTACTTCATTTTTAAATTACATAATGGCCTGGATACCATTTGCCTCAGTTTTGTTTGCTGTTCACAGTTATGAATGCATATAAATACTATTTCAGCAGAGCAAATCTGCACAATCACGCTGCTGGATAGAATCATTATTTTGCTGAGACACTTGGGTGGGGACTCCTGGAAATGGTGCGACCAAAATGTAGGTCTAAGTATGACTGCATACATAACAAATAGCAGCCAGCACTAACAATGACTGGACTAGGAAGGGGATGGGGGGGAAGAATCAGCCAGGGTTCCCACTTCTAATTGTCATTTAGTGACTGGAGCTGGAATGTGCTCATGCGTGGACATCAGACCAGGGCAGGATTGGGAACTTGCCTATAATCATTGGCACAGTCAAATTGTCTTGTTGCCTAGGCTCACGGATGAAGAAAAGAAACCTTGGTGCCTGTGGAACTGTACCCCTGAATGAGCCAATGCCTTCTGGACAGGACGGGAGAAAATTTGGGGGAAAAAAATCCAATTTAAATGTGGCAAATGTGAAGTTATCGTTTCACTTGATACTTTTGTTATGTTTACTCAAGTTTGAGGCGAGAACCATTCTGTTCTTCCAAATCCACTCCAAGATCAAAAGCTTTCCCAGACAGTGAGGAGACATGGATGCTGCAGGTCCCAGTAGGCCTGCACTCAAGCATGCTACGCTGCAGTCCTTGCACACCGGCCCACAGGGCCTGGCATTGAACTAGACCAGAATGCGTGAGAGTTTATGGCTTTGAAGGAGCCACATCCCCTCAACTCCCTGACAGAACACACTAGGCATTCAATATCGGTTAGAAATTCCTCAATGCATTACACTTATCCCATGAGCAAAGTCATATATCCACCATGACTTTGCCTCAGTATAAATGCAACACATGAATGAATGAATTTCTAACCATATTTTACTTATCATAATGCAGATTTGCTTTAATATTATAATTGAGGGTTTAAACCTAACACCAGTATGTGAGACAGAGGGAGAGAATCATAGAATCATACAGCACAGCAGGAGGCCATTCGATCTATTGTGCCTATGCCGGCCCTCTGAAAGGGCTACCAATTAGTCCCACTCCCCCTGCACTTTGCCCATAGCCCTGGAAATTTTTCATTTTTAATTAGAGATCCAACTCCCTTTTGAGAGTTACGAGTGAATCTGCTTCTATCGCCATTTCTGGCAATGCATTCCAGATCATAACGACTTGCTGAGTAAAAAAATTCTCCTAAACTCCCCTCTGCTTTTTTTGCCAATTATTTTAAATCTGTGTCCTCTGGTTACTGACCCTCCTGACAGTGGAAACAGCTTCTCACTTTCTTCTCTATCAAATGACCATCTCCAACAAGAGAGTCTAACCACCTCCCCTTGACATTCAACGGCATTACCATCGCCGAATCCCCCACCATCAATATCCTGGGGGTCACCATTGACCAGAAACTTAACTGGACCAGCCATATAAATACTGTGGCTACAAGAGCAAGTCAGAGGCTGCAGTGCATCCTGTGGCTCGTACACACTGCAGCCACAGTGCGCCGGTGGCGAAGGGAGCGACTCACCTCCTGACTCCCCAAAGCTTTTCCACCATCTACAAGGCACAAGTCAGGAGTGTGATAGAATACTCTCCACTTGCCTGGATGAGTGCAGCTCCAACAACACTCAAGAAGTTCGACACCATCCAGGACAAAGCAGCCCGCTTGATTGGCACCCCATCCACCACCCGAAACATTCACTCCCTTCACCACCGGCGCACTGTGGCTACAGTGTGTACCAGCCACAGGATGCACTGCAGCAACTCGCCAAGGCCTCTTTGACAGCACCTCCCAAACCCGCGACCACTACCACCTAGAAGGACAAGAGCAGCAGGCACATGGGAACAACACCACCTGCATGTTCCCCTCCAAGTCACACACAATCCCGACTTGGAAATATATTGCCGTTCCTTGATCGTTGCTGGGTCAAAATCCTGGAACTCCCTTCCTAACAGCACTGTGGGAGAACCTTCACCACACAGACTGCAGCGGTTCAAGAAGGCGGTTCACCACCACCTTCTCAAGGGCAATTAGGGATGGGCAATAAATGCTGGCCTTGCCAGCGATGCCCACATCCCATGAACGAATAAAAAAAAAATTTTTGAACACCTGTATTAAATCTTCCCTTGGCCTCCTGTGCTCTAAGGGGAACAATCCAAGTTTCTCCAGTGTCTCCAGATAACTGAGACCCCTTACCGCTGATACCATTCTAGTAAATCTCCTCTGCACCCTCTGTATGGATTGACATCCGTTCTAAAGCGTGATGCCAGAATTGGACATAATACTCTAGCTGAGGTCTAACCAGAGAGGAAAAGCAAACATACATATTTATCTTTTGTGTATCTTTCATATTTAGTTTTTGATGAATGCTGCAATACAGGAAATGCAGCACTGCCTGTAAACTGCTCAAAACTGTTTTCACACATCTCTGACCTGATATGTAAAACACTTTGTAGATAAGACATCAAGATAGAAACCGATTATCTTTAAAGATGAGTAATTTTACTAGAGCCCTTGATACAGAGTTTGTTCATTAAAGTTTCAATATTTTGTGCACATTAGCTTGTGAAAATGTTATGATCATCAAGTCCAAATGTCAAGATCATGTTCTTTTTTCTTCAGAAATTACTGTCTTGGGAGCCCTTTCTGATACAACTGGCCTTCTGGTTTGGAGTGGGCAGAGGTTCTGCCCAAAACAAAGCCCCACAGAAACTGGCACTGTAGGTTGGGACCATGCATATCTGTGTCCTAGCCTGTTTCCTGAACCATCCACAACACTCACACCACACTTACGTTGGGAGATTGTTGGAAGGCCCGTTGAAATTTAAGACCTGAATATATAAATCTGGTGTTGCATTCAGTGGGTTTCGCATACAACTTCAGTCTGGCATTTTCTGTTTCTGCACTCACCAGTCTGCAATTTTCCACCCATTTACTTTAATGGCTGGAAAATTGCAGACTGGCAAGCACAGAAGCATAAAACCCTGGGCAATCAGTCTGCTTATAAAACAATAGCCAAGTTATTTTTGTCTCTTTCACTTCTACCATATGAAGTAGTTTTTGAGGCACTAAGGTTTGCAACGAATTTTTATCATCAGCCTATTACACATTACCCCTGCCCTGCACTTATTTTGCCTGCTTGCTGGCAACACCATTCAAAAATCACACAGTGTATATTGGAGGCAGTTTTCCTAACCTTTTTACTTGATTTGATATGCAGATTAGGTCCTTACTTCAAGCACTGAGATTTGGAACAAACATAAGTTTTACAAGATTTCAGAAAAAATATCTGCCTCAATTTTGCAGCCTAAAAAAGTATGCATTTTTTGTCATTGACACAAACAATGCTCTGCACTGCAAGCACTTCAGCAATGCCAAACAGCAGATGAAAACTGCACCCTCTGCAGCCTACTCTGCTACCGCCAGGCTCTAAACCTCAACTGTTACTGTGGAAGAGCAGGATATATTTATTTTACTTTGAAGTCATTAGAATTTAACCACAAAGCAAATTCATTTATAAGGTCCCTTATAGATTGGCGTTCAGGTTGAAGAAAACAGCTGAATCTTCAAGCCTCTTAAGGGTAAGTAATAGGCAGCACTGCTTTTTGTGAAAGTTTTGCAGTAAATCTGGCACACATTTGCAAGCTTTTCTTGCACACATTGTGGTATGTGCTAAAAATGTGTGCAAATTAGCATCATATATGCAAATATTGGACACATTTAAAATTAGAAGGGAATGAAAATTGGATTGAAAGCAAGAAGAAGCCTTTCAGATTTTCTTTATTAAGAAACTGAGATAAAAGGCTCATTCTGCAGGACACCACCAACGTTGAAAAGGGGCTAAAGAGATAAGGGAAATCAGGAAGTGGTGATTAGATGATACTCAACTTAGGATTTAAAAGTCTGAGGTTTTTAGGAGGAATGAAAGGCTGGGGTCAGATATTGCTGAGAGCGCCAGCCATTTGTTAGGCTTACACTTAGCCATAGACTTTCTCTGAGCTTTTGCACAGCAAGTTACTGTCAACAGGACAGTCAAACGACGCGGCACCCTCGACAGGGCATCTGGGACCTGTGTGAACAGGCTAAGCAACTGTCTATCTCCATAACCAATCAGATCGAAGAATTGTTCATAACAGTGCAGAGTCAGAACCAGGAAGTGCAAGTTAGAATAGTGAATTCAATGTCAAATCAGGTACAGAAAGCGAAATAAGGAGAGGGAAAGAAACGTTGGATTAAGAGTAAACGAGACAGAAAAATAAAGTTATTTACATTTTTTTTCATCTCCAACAACAATGAAAACCTGAAGGAATGAGACTCCACACTTGTAAAAGTTAATTTTCAGTGCCAGAGAGGTTGTTTGGCAGTGATTAAAACTTACCATGCCGTTAAAAGGGTACTTACACTGGAATGGACAAGCCCGAACTTTTTTGGGCACATTTAGTCCTTATTTATGAGGTAAGTACAGGAACTTCACGCCATTCAATACATTTGAACGGTGAGTCAGCTGATGCTGTTTTCGTGCAGCTTTTAGAGGAGCAGAGCATCTCGAACAGCAACTACCCGATTTCCAAGTTTAACTGTGCATGTGCGATCGGCAGAAGTTACTGTTCCATTTGCACATAAATAATGGTGAGTGCTGTTAGCCTCACCGTTATTTTTACAGTGAAATCCAGTCCATTGAGTTCCATGCCTTTAAAGCCCCGGGAAAGAACTAGAGCCGGAGACTGTGTGATGAGTCTTGATAGGGGGGAAAACATGTAAAATATCGTTTTGGGTTTTTGAAGGATGCAAGGGAGGAAAGTTTATAATAGTACTGACCATAATGGTATATAAATAAAACAGAGAAAGACAAGAAAGGTTGCAATAGAGAGACCTTTCAGATTAGAAGATGGGCATGTGTCTGTACTATATCGTACAATGCACAACCCTCTTTAACACTTCAAATACCCTATCTAGTCTTAAGTTGGATGTTAGATTCATAAGAGAAATTTGACATCTGTATTAATGCCAGCTTTTGAAACTGTCCATTTATATTAAGGATGGTTTCATGAGGTAAATGTAGAGGTGATCTATTTTAAAAATAGAAAAGCAGTACTGTGCATACAAAGCATTGTGTATCAAATCTGCACAGCACTTACTTTCTCATTATCTTGCTCTCCGGGTGTGGTATAGTTCAATAGGGTTCAACAGTAACTGATAGCTTTCTAGTACCTTGCTTGAGTGGCCATTCTTCATGCATGAACCAGTATTATGTCAGTTTCAGTTGACTATAGAACTATATGAGCCCATCACAAATCAATGTGATCTTGACTTCTTACAAACTCCATTCCACACACACACACACACCCCGAGCAATAATCATTAGTTAATGATAAGGAGAATTAGGAACCCTGGCCAATTTTCCATCTCCCTAGTCCCAGGAAGCTAAGGCTAATTGTAGCATACTCAGAACAGGCCAAAAATTAGATCCGACTGTATTTCTCAATCAATGAACAACAACAACAACTTGCATTTATATAGTGCTTTTAAACTAGTAAAACATCCCAAGGCATTTAACCTATTCCTGATCTGTAATGTAAACAATTTTACAACACCAAGTTATAGTCCAGCAATTTTATTTTAAATTCACAAGCTTTCGGAGATTTTCTCCTTCCTCAGGCAAATGTTTCAAGATCTCCTTGAAGCCTACGCATTTATACATATTGAACAATAAAACATGGTGTTTACAGACTGCCCCTGCAACTGCCCGTTGCCAAGGCAATCACCGTGTTCAGACAGAGAGGTGTTACCTGCAGAACCTCCGAATACACATTCAACAAAAAAACAAACAGGGAAAAAAAAACAGAGAAAAAAAAACACAGAGAGAGGCAGAAACATCCGGAAGGCAGAGAGAGCCAGCAAATGACCCATTATATTAAAAACAGATAACATTTGTTCGCTGGTGGGGTAACGTGTAGCGTGACATGAACCCAAGATCCCGGTTGAGGCCGTCCTCATGGGTGCGGAACTTGGCTATCAATTTCTGCTCGACAATTTTGCGTTGTCGTGTGTCTCGAAGGCCGCCTTGGAGTACGCTTACCCGAAGGTCGGTGGATGAATGTCCATGACTGCTGAAGTGTTCCCCGACTGGGAGGGAACCCTCCTGTTTGGCGATTGTTGCGCGGTGTCCGTTCATCCGTTGTCGCAGCGTCTGCATGGTCTCGCCAATGTACCATGCTCTGGGGCATCCTTTCCTGCAACGTATGAGGTAGACAACGTTGGCTGAGTCACAGGAGTATGAACCATGCACCTGGTGGGTGGTGTCATCTCGTGTGATGGTGGTATCTGTGTCGATGATCTGGCATGTCTTGCAGAGGTTACCGTGGCAGGGTTGTGTGGCGTCGTGGACGCTGTTCTCTTGAAAGCTAGGTAGTTTGCTGCGAACGATGGTCTGTTTGAGGTTGGGTGGCTGTTTAAAGGCGAGTAGTGGAGGTGTGGGGATGGCCATAGCGAGGTGTTTGTCCTCATTGATGACATGTTGAAGGCTGCGGAGAACATGGCGTAGTTTCTCCGCTCCGGGGAAGTACTGGACGACAAAGGGTACTCTGTTGGTTGCGTCCCGTGTTAGTCTCCTGAGGAGGTCTATGCGATTTTTTGCTGTGGCCCGTCGGAACTGTCGATCGATGAGTCGAGCGTCATATCCCGTTCTTACTAGGGCGTCTTTCAGCGTCTGTAGGTGTCCATCGCGTTCCTCCTCGTCTGAGCAGACCCTGTGTATTCGCAGGGCCTGTCCATAGGGGATGGCCTCTTTGACGTGGTTAGGGTGGAAGCTGGAAAAGTGGAGCATCGTGAGGTTGTCCGTGGGCTTGCGGTAGAGTGAGGTGCTGAGGTGCCCGTCTTTGATGGAGATTCGTGTGTCCAAGAAAGAAACTGATTCTGAGGAGTAGTCCATGGTGAGCTTGATGGTGGGATGGAACTTGTTGATGTTATCGTGTAGTCTCTTTAGTGATTCCTTGCCGTGGGTCCATAGAAAGAAAATGTCGTCGATGTATCTGGTGTATAGTGTTGGTTGGAGGTCTTGTGCAGTGAAGAAGTCCTGCTCGAACTTGTGCATGAAAATGTTGGCGTATTGGGGTGCGAATTTGGTCCCCATGGCTGTTCCGTGTGTTTGGGTAAAGAACTGGTTATCGAAGGTGAAGACATTGTGATCCAGGATGAAGCGGATGAGTTGTAGGATGGCTTCCGGAGATTGGCTGTTGTTGGTGTTGAGTATTGATGCTGTCGCAGCGATGCCGTCATCGTGGGGGATACTGGTGTATAGTGCCGAGACGTCCATCGTGGTGAGAAGTGTTCCTGGTTCAACTGGTCCGTGGGTACTGAGTTTTTGTAGGAAGTCTGTAGTGTCACGACAGAAGCTGGGGGTTCCCTGTACGATGGGTTTCAGGATGCCCTCGATGTATCCAGAGAGGTTCTCACACAGGGTTCCGTTGCCTGATACGATGGGACGTCCGGGTGTGTTGGCTTTGTGTATCTTTGGGAGGCAGTAGAAGTCTCCCACGCGGGGATTACGTGGGATGAGAATGCGTAGGATGCTTTGAAGGTCTGGATCGAAGGTCTTGATCAGTTTGTTGAGCTGGTGGGTGTGTTCTTTGGTCGGATCTGCGGGTAACCGTCTGTAGTGTTCCTGGTTGTCCAGTTGTCGGTATGCTTCTTTGCAATTCATCAGGAGAATGAGGCTCCGGGAATTCTACCACAAACCCCAAGATTTCAGCAGCGAACCCAATGAGACAATCGACGATCCGGAACAGCAGACAGAGGGATCCGCGGTACAGCAACCGAAGAGGAAAGAGTCAAACTGGACTCCTCCGGAGGGTCGCTGCCCTCAGCTGGACATGTATGCTCAAGCTGTCAGGAAATGCGTCAATGCCAGATTCATCAGCCGCACTCAGAAGACAGTCCAGAATGTCACCCGAGCACAACGCAACGCCATCAACGCTCTCAAGACCAACCGCAACATCGTCATCAAACCAGCGGACAAAGGAGGAGCCATAGTCATACAGAACAGAACAGACTATTGCAAAGAAGCATACCGACAACTGGACAACCAGGAACACTACAGACGGTTACCCGCAGATCCGACCAAAGAACACACCCACCAGCTCAACAAACTGATCAAGACCTTCGATCCAGACCTTCAAAGCATCCTACGCATTCTCATCCCACGTAATCCCCGCGTGGGAGACTTCTACTGCCTCCCAAAGATACACAAAGCCAACACACCCGGACGTCCCATCGTATCAGGCAACGGAACCCTGTGTGAGAACCTCTCTGGATACATCGAGGGCATCCTGAAACCCATCGTACAGGGAACCCCCAGCTTCTGTCGTGACACTACAGACTTCCTACAAAAACTCAGTACCCACGGACCAGTTGAACCAGGAACACTTCTCACCACGATGGACGTCTCGGCACTATACACCAGTATCCCCCACGATGACGGCATCGCTGCGACAGCATCAATACTCAACACCAACAACAGCCAATCTCCGGAAGCCATCCTACAACTCATCCGCTTCATCCTGGATCACAATGTCTTCACCTTCGATAACCAGTTCTTTACCCAAACACACGGAACAGCCATGGGGACCAAATTCGCACCCCAATACGCCAACATTTTCATGCACAAGTTCGAGCAGGACTTCTTCACTGCACAAGACCTCCAACCAACACTATACACCAGATACATCGACGACATTTTCTTTCTATGGACCCACGGCAAGGAATCACTAAAGAGACTACACGATAACATCAACAAGTTCCATCCCACCATCAAGCTCACCATGGACTACTCCTCAGAATCAGTTTCTTTCTTGGACACACGAATCTCCATCAAAGACGGGCACCTCAGCACCTCACTCTACCGCAAGCCCACGGACAACCTCACGATGCTCCACTTTTCCAGCTTCCACCCTAACCACGTCAAAGAGGCCATCCCCTATGGACAGGCCCTGCGAATACACAGGGTCTGCTCAGACGAGGAGGAACGCGATGGACACCTACAGACGCTGAAAGACGCCCTAGTAAGAACGGGATATGACGCTCGACTCATCGATCGACAGTTCCGACGGGCCACAGCAAAAAATCGCATAGACCTCCTCAGGAGACTAACACGGGACGCAACCAACAGAGTACCCTTTGTCGTCCAGTACTTCCCCGGAGCGGAGAAACTACGCCATGTTCTCCGCAGCCTTCAACATGTCATCAATGAGGACAAACACCTCGCTATGGCCATCCCCACACCTCCACTACTCGCCTTTAAACAGCCACCCAACCTCAAACAGACCATCGTTCGCAGCAAACTACCTAGCTTTCAAGAGAACAGCGTCCACGACGCCACACAACCCTGCCACGGTAACCTCTGCAAGACATGCCAGATCATCGACACAGATACCACCATCACACGAGATGACACCACCCACCAGGTGCATGGTTCATACTCCTGTGACTCAGCCAACGTTGTCTACCTCATACGTTGCAGGAAAGGATGCCCCAGAGCATGGTACATTGGCGAGACCATGCAGACGCTGCGACAACGGATGAACGGACACCGCGCAACAATCGCCAAACAGGAGGGTTCCCTCCCAGTCGGGGAACACTTCAGCAGTCATGGACATTCATCCACCGACCTTCGGGTAAGCGTACTCCAAGGCGGCCTTCGAGACACACGACAACGCAAAATTGTCGAGCAGAAATTGATAGCCAAGTTCCGCACCCATGAGGACGGCCTCAACCGGGATCTTGGGTTCATGTCACGCTACACGTTACCCCACCAGCGAACAAATGTTATCTGTTTTTAATATAATGGGTCATTTGCTGGCTCTCTCTGCCTTCCGGATGTTTCTGCCTCTCTCTGTGTTTTTTTTTCTCTGTTTTTTTTTCCCTGTTTGTTTTTTTGTTGAATGTGTATTCGGAGGTTCTGCAGGTAACACCTCTCTGTCTGAACACGGTGATTGCCTTGGCAACGGGCAGTTGCAGGGGCAGTCTGTAAACACCATGTTTTATTGTTCAATATGTATAAATGCGTAGGCTTCAAGGAGATCTTGAAACATTTGCCTGAGGAAGGAGAAAATCTCCGAAAGCTTGTGAATTTAAAATAAAATTGCTGGACTATAACTTGGTGTTGTAAAATTGTTTAAAATTGTCAACCCCAGTCCATCACCGGCATCTCCACATCATGATCTGTAATGCTCAGTACTACATACATGACACATTTACTCACTGACTTTCCCTTCCATGCCCCAGGGTTGTTGAAGCCAATTTTAGCACCCAACAGATAAAATGAGCTAGCAACACAGATTAGTGATTGAACCTGGGCCTTCCTGGTCAGAGTAGCTCATATCCATCCCAATAGATTTTTCAAAAATGTAGCCCTGCTGTGGATATGTATAGTTGTGTGAGCTGTATCCCTGGCAATATGTTATTTTAGGTGAACTCACTCAATGTTAAATGGACACGGTTCAAGAACTATCTCATTTGTCTTTATGAAATTACTTTTTTGTGATACTTTAGTCGATGCTGTGAGCATATAACAATTAAGATTGTCGCAATGATTATTTGATTAAGCCAAATAAAATAAATGATGAGTTTCCTTTCATGAGACTTTGATAAAGACAATCATGGCTAGAGAAACACATTGCATAAAACACAATAATATAGAACTCAGAATAAACACAAGAGAAATCGTAGGCTGTTTAAAAACTAGTCAAGCTCTGATATCTGCATGCCATCTGTATTCTGCGCTCTCTACAAAGCTGTGCCTTCCCAATGGTTGATGATTTGAAAATTTACTGAGTTACCTTGGCTAAATAACCTACATCCCTCGACTCACAACTTCTCCCCATATTCTCCCTTCTATTTACATAGGAGTATGTAAATACTCATCTGTTGTGGGGAAGATGCTGGAGTCTATAATTAAGGCGAGGGTGACTGAACACCTCGAAAATTTTCAGTTAATCAGAGAGAGCCAGCATGGATTTGTGAAAGGTAGGTCGTGCCTGACAAACCTGATTGAATTTTTTGAAGAGGCGACTAAAGTAGTGGTCAGGGGAATGTCAATGGATGTTATTTATATGGACTTCCAGAAGGCATTTGATAAAGTCCCACATAAGAGAGTGTTAGCTAAGTTAGAAGCCCATGGAATCGAGGGAAAAGTACAAACTTGGTTAGGAAGTTTGCTGAGCGAAAGGCGACAGAGAGTAGGGATAATGGGTAGGTACTCACATTGGCAGGATGTTACTAGTTGAGTCCCGCAGGGATCTGTCTTGGGGCCTCAATTATTCACAATATTTATTAACGACTTAGATGAAGGCATAGAAAGTCTCATATCTAAGTTTGCCGATGACACAAAGATTGGTGGCATTGTAAGTAGTGTAGATGAAAACATAAAATTACAAAGGGATATTGATAGATTAGGTGAATGGGCAAAACTGTGGCAAATGGAATTCAATGTAGGCAAATGTGAGGTCATCCACTCTGGACCAATAAAGGATAGAACGGGGTACTTTCTAAATGGTAAAAAGTCAAAAACAGTGGATGTCCAAAGGGACTTGGGGTTCTGGTACATTGATCATTGAAGTGTCATGAACAGGTACAGAAAATAATCATAGAATCATAGAATCATAGAAGTTTACAACATGGAAACAGGCCCTTCGGCCCAACATGTCCATGTCGCCCAGTTTATATCACTAACCTAGTCCCAATTGCCTGCACTTGGCCCATATCCCTCTATACCCATCTTACCCATGTATCAAGAAGGCTAATGGAATGCTGGCCTTTATATCGAGAGTATTGGAGTAAAAGGGGGCAGAAGTTATGCTGCAGCTATACAAAACCCTGGTTGGACCGCACCTGGAGTACTGTGAGCAGTTCTGGGCACCGCACCTTCAGACGGACATGTTGGCCTTGGAGGGAGAGCAGCGTAGGTTTACTAGAATGATACCCAGACTTCAAGGGTTAAGTTACGAGGAGAGATTACACAAATTGGGGTTGTGTTCTCTAGAGTTTAGAAGGTTAAGGGGTGATCTGATCGAAGTTTATAAGATATTAAGGGGAACAGAGAAGGTGGATAGAGAGAAACTATTTCCGTTGGTTGGGGATTCTAGGACTAGGGGGCAGAGTCTAAAAATTAGAGCCAGACCTTTCAGGAGTGAGATTAGAAAACACTTCTACACACAAAGGGTGGTAGAAGTTTGGAACTCTCTTCCGTAAACAGCAATTGATGCTAGCTCAATTGCTAAATTTAAATCTGAGATAGATAGCTTTTTGGCAAGGAAAGGTATTAAGGGATATGGGCCAAAGGCAAGGATATAGAGTTAGATCACAGATCAGCCATGATCTTATCAAATGGCAGAGCGGGCTCGAGGGGCTGAATGGCCTACTCCTGTTCCTATGTTCCTATGTTCCTAGTATGGGTACAATATGCAATATATTGTACACTACAGAGCCAATTTTATGATCGTGAGCTCCCAGCATTTGGATGAAAATTGAAGGGTGCGCATTTAGGAAATCCTAAAATGCATTCCCAGAGTATGAGGCTCTGTACTGGGATCACACCTTCATAGCAGCAACCTTTATCTCTCCCTTATGATTGAGTTTTGAGATAATTTAAATGGCGATTTTTCACAAAATGTTGCATTGATGGATTTGTATTATAAATTGAATTTGTTTATTCATCTAATAAAATATATTCGGCAACTGGACAATTTATGTTAAACAATGTGGTCTTGGCAGTTATCACTAAACTGGACATGAAGACAAAATATCAAAAACTCAAACCCTTCAGCAAATCTCTCCTCATTGATTATCACCAATGCACACTGGCAACATCAGCCCCAAGGGAACCTTTCGTTAAATTGTGTGCATGGTAGATAAGACAAATTGTTTCAAAATGGGATAAATAGGCACCTCTTCACATCCACCAAGAGCCTGCTAAAACTGATTAATTGGATTATGGAACTTTTACTTTTAGGGGCTGCCTCCGTTAGTTAAAGGCAGTGTGGCCACAAGGCTTCAGTTTGATTTCCAGCTCACTTCAGCTGGGGCAGTGGTAGGAACAATACGTTTAGTCATCTATTGCAGCACCAACTGCAGCCCAACACCAGGTCACACATTTCATTACCCGTGGCTCTGAAGTGGTTGTTGCCCTCAATTTCTATGCGTCAGGCTCATTCCAGGTGATACAAACAACATTAGTCAATTTGTAGTGCATTCCAGCATCAGGCAGGTGACAGATGTGATCTTAACAAAAGCAAACAAGTTCATCTCTTTCCCTATGGAGGCAGCGAAGCAGGAAGACGTGCTCTTGGCTTTGCCAGGATTGCAGGCTTCCCCCGGGTGCAGGGCATAACTGACTACACCTACATAGCCTTGCGTGCGCCATACCAAGACCCAGGAGTATACATGAACAGGAAGAGCTTCCACTCGCTGAACGAGCAGCTGGTTTGCAACAACAGGCAGTGCATCATGCAAATCATTTTGGGTGCAGGGTGCAAATCTCCCTTATCAAGTCCACGAATATGAATATTTTAAAAATCTATAACACAATACATATCATGAATTTAATGGTATAATTCATAACTAAATCTGTGTGAATTGCAAACACTGTGCTATCATCCATGGTCTCACAGACAGTGAGTGGCTTTTTATTACTATTGATGAGATATCCCACTAGGCCTATACTCTCCTCCTTCAATGCCAAGAATGCTGATATAAAAACAAAAAATGATGGAAATACTCAGCAAGTCAGGCAGCATCTGTGGAGAGAGAAACGGAGTTAATGTTTCAGGTCGATGGCCCTTCGTCAGAACTGGAAGAAGTTGAAGATTAAACTGTTTTTGAGCAAGTACAGAGCCAGGGAAAGGGGGAGGAGAGGGTAAGAAAGAACAAAATGGAAGGTCTCTGAAAGGGTGGAGGGCAGGACTGATTAAATGACAAAAGGGATGATGCTGCGAGACAAGGAAGGTGGTAATGGGACAAGTAAAGAAACAAAAGATGGGTCTAGAGGAGCTGTATATGGCAACATCAGAACCATTATCAGCACCCGCTGTCTGAAAAAATGGGAGCAGTGGTTATGACCTGAAGTTATTGAAATCAATGTTGAGTCCAGAAGGTTGTAAGGTGGCTAATCGAAAGATGAGGTGCTGTTTCTCGAGCTTCCGTTGAGCTTCATTTGAACAGTGTAAGAGGCCGAGGGCAGAGAGGTCAGAGTGGGAATGGGACGGGGAATTAAAATGGCAAACGACCGGCAGGTCAGGGTCACGCTTGCAGACTGAGTGGAGGTGTTCAGCAAAGCGATCACCCAATCTGCGTTTGGTCTCCCCAATGTAGAGGAGACTGCATTGCGAGAATGATGATGATCTCTTGTCACAAATATCTTTTACCAAAAGAGCTTCTGTGTCAGTATGTGATGTTACCACGAGGGTTTGTGTAGGAGTGAAAGGGTTAAGGTATGTATGTCAAGGATATGCAATGAATTAACTTCTTTTTTAAACAACAGGACAGATGTAATGAACTTGAGTGGTCAAGTGGAAGTCCACCCTGTAACTGCATCAATACAAACCATTCACAAACACAATGAAGACGGTTACAGGAAACATAATATTAATTTTGTCTGGCCTACCATTTATATATATGTAAGCTTAAAAGGACCTTTTAATGTGGGCAATATAAATACACAGCTTATACAGTGAAATTGGGCAAACCACAGCTGTTTTTATTTTTATAACCAACAACAAATGTCACTGCTATCACCCTAAATAGATAAGTAGCAAAGAAGCCTTATTCAGGATATTTTTCAGTTCAGTGGCAGCAGTCAGATGCAACAGAGACAGTACATTAGGTTTACTTCATCGGGGATTTTCATACCTGGGATGAATTTTCTAAACATGTAAAATGGCAATGCCTTGGCCTAAATTTTAACTCCGAGCTAGGAAAACGGCAGCAAGGGGGGACAGGGCGGGTGGATTGCCTGATGAGAAACCCTAAAGTATGGGTTTCCTGGACGTCCTTACGATTTTGACGTAAGGACGTCTTATATCTTTTTTTTGACGGTTTCCCGCCCGACAGGCCAGGCTGACGGGAGAAGAGGAAGGAAGAGAATGCGAGAAGGTGAGTCTTAGATGGAAGTGGAAGTCTTCATTGCGGGGGGGGGGATTCGGGGTCACCGGGGGGTCAGGGTCGGGGATCATCGGGGGTCATCAAAGGCCGGGAGTCATTGGGGGGGTTGGGGTCATTGGGGGTCGTGTTCATCAGGGTCAAGAATCATTGGGGGTCATCGGGGGGTCAGGGTCGGAGGACTTCGGGGGGGATCAGGAGTCAGCGGGGGTCATCAGGTGTCGGGGTCAGGAGTCATCGGGGCGGCCGGGGGTCACCAGGGGTCAGGGTTGGACGCCATCGGGGGGTCAGGGGGCATTTAGGGTCGGGGTCAGAGATCGTGGTGAGGGTCGTAATTCATGGGGGGGTCAGAGGTCGTGGGGAGTGTTGGAGATCATGGTGGGGGGTCGCTGCAGGTAGGCTTAATGGGCCTGGGGGAAGCATGCCTGTTCCTCCGAGCTCACAAGCAGTGCTATAAAGGCACATATCTGCTGTTTCGGGCCTTCTCGCCTCCTGTCACATGCCATGAAGTAATAGGCCTGGGAACCTCGGCCCCCAGGGTTAAAAACAAAACAGCTGTTAAAATGGAGGCCCGCAACCTCCTTGGAAGTTTTTAGTGACCAACCCGCCTCCTGAGAACGGGTTGGTCACCTGCCCCTCGTCCCGCCCCCATTAAAACCGTAAATGGGGGGTTGGGGGCGGGTCTTATAGTTTTAAAATTTTTACTGCACCCCACCCGTTTTTCCAAGTTAAAATCATGCCCCTAGTGTTTGACAACCTGCAAAGGCAGGATTTTAAAAGCACATTATCACTGTAAGCCATATCCTATTGGCCTGCAGCTCATTCTAAATTTGTGTTTGACTCTTGTGACAAAGAGTGATTATCACACCCAATTCCGTAAGTGGGTTTTTCTTTCCATCTCATCCATGGCTGACTTCTTTCAACAAGCAACTGGAGGACCAGCTGTAATATATTTATTTCCTTTATCTAAAAAAAATGGCTATTCCAAATCCAATCAGTCTCAAATGGGGCAAATTTGGACTTGGTCTATATATCTCAAATTTGGCTAATCAAGCCATTCTCATTACAAAACTTGATTTGTTGCTCACTCCAGGTAATTACCGCTTCAAATTGTGCTCAACAGGGAATTGTATTGATTGTGTTTTCTGCAGAAGAACCCAATCTATATAGGAATCATGGATAATTTTGTAATTAAAAGTTGGACATTTTAATGTATTTGTCAGTCAGTCAGGGAATGGTACATGATGCAGGGGAACGAAAACAATTCAAACAATAAATCTGCAGCTGAGGTAAGGGATTTGTTCACCTTCATCTCTCAATTGCCTCCTTCCTTTTGCACTGCTGTTATGAAACAGCTTATTTATTGGATTCTAAATCCCATTATTATAAATAATAAAGCTCCTCTAATGATTTGATCAGTTAGCACACTGACCAGTGAGGAACTTAGTAATAAAGACCAAGAATATCCCAGCTTCTATGCCTAGTATCTCCTGGGTTATTTAATCTCTACAGTTAGACTCTACAATTGGTCTCAGTAATTCTGGGCTAAGAAAAAGAAGAAAGTGACCCAGGTTTCCTTCTAATTGCTATCCAGAGATTCGTGCTGGAAGGTGCACATTAGTGCATGCCAAGTGAGGGCTAGATCAAGCTCAATTGTGATGCTGCCTGTGGTCAAACAGCTTGCACACATGAATAATGGTCACCTTGTAGGCTCACACGTGAAGAATGTCACTAGTGGATGTACCAGGGGTTAGTCTATTTTCCTGGAACCAGGCCTCACCCTGAGCCAACACCTTCAGAACAGGAGGGTAAAAATTAAATTAAAATAAAATTATAAAGTTATAGATGGCTATAAGGTGTTGAATATACTGTCCAATCAAAAAAGGGAAGTGTTTTAAACCTCTCTAATATAGTCCAATAGATTGTAACAGTCATAATAATGGCTTTGGGCATTTTGTGATAACTTAAAAGGCCTTCCCTTCAAGACTGACATTTCACATGGACCACATAGTCACATGTATGTAACTTTCCAAACAAACACTTGGGTTAAAGGCTTCCAACAAATATGTGTTGAAATAATGCTTCAGAAATAAATGTTTACCCCAAGAAATTGCTTAATCCTAGAGTTTCAAGCATTCACTGTTGTTATCTTAGATTCTCAGATGCATTTGATAACAAAAGGATTCATTTTATATAAATACATTTATAGCATAGATGTTGGTTGGAGAGCAGGTGGTAGCTAGGAGTAATTTCCAATGTTCATGAAGTACCTTCAGTTGTCACTTGATTTCTGCTACACATTCACCATATGACAGTGGACAGCAGACATAATACACTGCACATGTTTTCTGGTATCACAGTAATATTAAATTGTAAACAATTTTACAACACCAAGTTATAGTCCAGCAATTTTATTTTAAATTCACAAGCTTTCGGAGGCTTCCTCCTTCCTCAGGTGAATGTTGAGGCTTCCTCCTTCACCTGAGGAAGGAGGAAGCCTCCGAAAGCTTGTGAATTTAAAATAAAATTGCTGGACTATGACTTGGTGTTGTAAAATTGTTTACAATTGTCAACCCCAGTCCATCACCGGCATCTCCACATCATCAGTAATATTAAAAGCATGAGATCAATCTAAATCCTGCCAGCATGTACCATCCATCCCAACCACACTTTCCAGGACCTTTCCACTAATTAGACCTTGCAGTAAGGGTGGGGATCAAATCCATGTTGGAATGTGACCCATGTGAGTGTGTACTGAGGTTCTTTGTCCCAATCTCTCCAGGTCTATTCACAAAAAGTTTGAGTGATCTCCTTCTGTAACCATAGAATTACATAGATTGTACAGCACAGAAACAGGTCATTTGACCCAATAGGTCTATCGGTGTTCATGCTCCACACGAGCCTCCTCCCTCCCTACTTCATCTAACCCTATCAGCATATCCTTTTCTTCAAAAAACCCACCCTTGAACCCTCTGTTGTCGCAAACTACCACCACATCTCCAACCTCCCATTACTCTCAAGACCTTGAATGTATTGCCTCCCAAATGCGTGCCTATCTTTCACGCAATTCCGTGTTTGAATCTTTCCAATCATGTTTCCGCCCCTATCACAGCACTGAAACGGACCTGATCAAAGTTACAAATGACATTTTATGTGACTGTGACCGTGACCATGGCGCACTATCCCTCCTCATCCTTCTCGACCTGTCTGCAGTCTTTGACATGGTTGACCACATCATCCTCCTCCAATGCATCTCCTCCGTCGTCCAGCTGAATGGTACTGCACTTGCCTGGTTCCACTCTTACCTAACCAATTATAACCAGAGCATCTCCACAAATGGCTTCTCTTCCCGCCCCCGTACCGTTACCTCTGTTGTCCCCCACGGATCTAGCCTTGGCACCCTCCACTTCCTCAGCTATCTGCTGCCCCTTGGTGACATCATCCAAAGACATGGAGCATGATTTTAACAGTGAAAAATCGGTGGGTTGGGGGCAGGGGGGCATTCAAAATTTCAACCATTTCAGACCCATCCCCAACCCGTCTCCAACCCGCCCATTTCCAGTTTTCACCGGGGTGGGACGAGGGGCGGGCAACCAACCCGCTCCCAGTAGGTGGGTCGGGCCTTAAAACTTTTCAAGGCGGCTTCGGGCCTCCATTTTCCCACAGTTTCCGATTTCAACCCCGTGGGGGCCGGGATTCCCGAGCCTTCTCTTTTACGCCTCCTAAAAGGAGGCGAGAAGTCCTGACACTAAAAAGTAGGTGCCTTTCTGGCACTGCTTCTGGGCCAGGAGAAGCAGGAGTGCTTCCCCCAGGCCCAACAAGCCTACCTGCAGCGACCCCCCAACAATCGCGGACCCCCCCACCCCGATCCGCGATCGCAGACACCCGACCCCGATCCTCCTCCCCAATGATTGCGGACACCCAACCCCGATTGTGGACCCCCGACCCCGATCCCCGACGCCCCCCCCCCAACGATCGTGGACTCCCACGATGACCCCCGATCCCAACACCACCCTGTGACTGATCCCCAATCCCTCCCCCATGAATGACAATCCTGTGCCAACCTATGCCCCATGCCAAACGATGCCCTGTGCCAACCCATGTCCACCCATGCCTGCCCATGCCCACCCATGCCCCAGTGCTTAACCATGCTCCCCTTCCCCCTGTGCCTACCCATGCCCCCCATGCCTCCCCCCACTATCCATACAAACAAAGACTTACCTGAAGACTTACCTGAACAGGTCCTCTCTCTGGCTGGTCTCCCGTCCATCTGAGACTAGCTTGTCAATCAGGCTGGCCAGTCAGACAGCAAACCAACAAAATAAAATAAAAGACACCCTTATGTCAAAATTGTAAGGACATCCGTGAAACTCGTACTTCCAGGTTTCCCGTTCGCAATTTGACCCATTCCCGGCTTGCGGTCAAAATCATACCCATGGGGTCAATTTCCATAAGTTCGCTAATGACACCCAGCTCTACGACTCCACCATCTCTCTCGACCCCTCAACTGACTCGGTGTTGTCAGACTGCTTGTCCAACATCCAGTCTTGTATCAGCCTCAATTTCCTCCAGTTAAACATTGGTAAATCCAAAGCCATCATTTTCAGCCCCCACCACAAGCCCCGTTGGCTTCTCGCTGATCCTTTCGCCCTCCCCAGCCACTGTGTTAGATTGAACCAGATGGTTTACAACCTCAGCATTGTATTCAACCCCGGCCTGAGGTTCTGAACCCATATCCTTTCCATCACAAAGACTGCCTACTTTCACCTCCGTAACATCACCCACTTCCACTCCTGCCTCAGCCCATCTTCTGCTGGAACTCTCATCTCTAGACTCGACTATTCCAATACTCTCCGAGCCGGACTCTTATCCTCCATGTCCTGTAAACTTGAGCTTATCCAAAACTCTGCTCTCATATCCTAACTTGCACCAAGTCCTGCTCACCCATCACCCCTCTGCTCACTGACCTAAATTGGCTCCCAGTCCCCCAGCTCCTCCAATTTAAAATTCTCATCCTCATGTTAAATTTCTTTATGGCCTCGCCCCTCCCTATCTCTATTAAATCATACATTACTTAGCGGCAGACAGCCCTCCAAGTATATGTGCATATAACCAAATAAAGTGGACCAGTTGGGGTGAACAGTGTATCTACTCTGACCAAATCAGGAGAAATTCCTCATCTTATTTCTTGATTACTGTGCCTAACAGACTGGTTAGTGTACACTTTCTCGTAAAAGGAAAGGAGAAAAAAGGAAGGGAAAGGAAAGAACTTGCATTTATATAGCACCTTTCACATCCTCAGGACATCCCAAATCACTTTGCAGCCATGAATTACTCTTGAAGTGCAGCCATTGGCAAATGCAGCTGCCAAATAGCACACAACAAGGCCTCACAAACAGCAATGAAAGATTCAAGCTCCCATTGGCAGCTAACTGCAGGTTAAAGCCAATAAAACTTTTATTAAATTATTGCATTGTCCTGAAAGCGCTTTTTGGGGATTCAAAGCAACCTGACCACATAACAGACCACAAATAATTCACGCAGACAGTGTGATACTTCAGTTAAAATGCTTTCTTGACAAAAATAATGTTAATATTTATCACTGTTTACTCTCCTCTGAATTTGTGTATGCTGCCGATTCTTTTCATTTTTCAAAAGTAGAAATCCGCAAACATAAAAAGTTTAAGAAAATAGCTGAGGTAAAGTAAATGTGCTATGCTTCCCTTGTTTTTTTTCTTTCTCCATTCCAGTGCCTCTCTTGTTTATTCTTCATCTCTTGCTCTCCTGCTTGCCTTCTTTCCCACAGTAAGAACAGAAGGACAGACTATTTGGTCTACTGAAGCTCATCTCTCTATCGCATTAGTTCTCCCATTATATCATCTAATTTATTTGAAATAGCCCATATTTTTTTCTTTTATTGCCTTGCTTGGTAAATTATCCCAAACACATATCACTCTTTGAGCAAAGGAAACTTTCCATATATCTGCTTTAAATTTACTTTACACAAATTTTCATTTCATAGAATCATAGAATCATAGAAAATTTATGGCACAGAAGGCAGCCATTCGGCCCATCGTGTCTGCGCCAGCTGAAAATAAGCCACCCAGCCTAATCCCACTTTCCAGCACTTGGTCCATAGCCCTGTAGGTCACGGCACTTCAGGTGCACATCCAGGTGCTTTTTAAATGAGTTGAGGGTTTCTGCCTCTACCACCCTTTCAAGCAGTGAGTTCCAGACCCCCACCACCCTCTGGGTGAAAAACATTTTCTCAGCTCCCCTCTAATCCTTCTACCAATCACTTTAAATCCGTGCACCCTAGTTATTGACCTCTCTGCTAAGGGAAATAGAACCTTCCTACGCATTCAATCTAGGCCTCTCATAATTTTGGACACCTCAATTAAATCACCCCTCAGCCTCCTCTGTTCCAAAGAGAACAACCCCAGACTATCCAATCTTGCCTCATAGTAAAATTCTCCAGTCCTGGCAACATCCTCATAAATTTCCTCTGTACCCCCTCTAGTGCAATTACATCCTTCCTGTAATGCGGTAACCAGAACTGTATGCAGTACTCAAGCTGTGGCCTAACCAATGTTTTATACAGTTCAAGCATAACCTCCTTGCTCTTATATTCTATGCCTCGGCTCATAAATTCCTTATGCCTTCTTAACACCTTGTCTACCTGTCCTGCTACCTTCAGGAATTTGTGGACATGCACTCCAAGGTCCCTCACTTCCTCCACACCTTTCAGCATCCTCCCATTTATTGTGTGCTCCATTGCCTTGTTTGCCCTCCCCAAATGCATTACCTCACACTTCTCTGGATTGAATTCCATTTGCCACTTTTCTGCCTACCTGACCAGTCCATTGATATCTTCCTGCAGCCTACAGCTTTCCTCCTCACTATCAACCACACGGCCAATTTTTGTAGAATCCAATCCTCCAATGGTATCTGATATCAGGCATAAAGATTTATATCTTCTCGTTCTATATTCTTGGTATATACATTAATTACTTGGATTTGGGTGTACAGCGCACAATTTCAAAATTTGCAGACGACTCAAAACTTGGAAGTGTAGTAAACTGTGAGGAGGATAGTAATAGACTTCAAGAGGACATAGACAGGCTGGTGGAATGGGCGGACGCATGGCAGATGAAATTTAATGCAGAGAAGTGCAAAGTGTTATATTCTGGCAGGAAGAATGAGGAGAGGCAATATAAACTAAATGGTACAATTCTAAAGGGAATGCAGGAACAGAGAGACCTGGAGGTGTACATACACATGTCTTTTGAAGGTGGCAGGGTTGAGAAGGCTGTTAAAAAGGCATATGGGATCCTGGGCTTTATAAATAGAGGCATAGAGTACAAAAGCAAGGAAGTTATGTTGAATCTTTATAAATCACTGGTTCCGCCACAACTGGAGTATTGTCTTCAATTCTGGGCACTGCACTTTAAGAAGGATGTGCAGGCCTTAGAGATAGTGCAGAAAAGATTTACTCGAGTGGTTCCAGGGATGAGGGATTTCAGTTAAGTGGATAGACTGCAGAAGCAGTGGTTGTCCTCCTTAGAGCAGAGAAGTTTGAGGGGAGATTTGATAGAAGTGTTCAGAATCATGAAGGGTTTGGAGAAAGTAAATAAAGAGAAACTGTTCCCATTGGCGGAAGGGTGATTGGCAAAAGAACCAAAGGCGATATGAGGAAAAACCTTTTTACGCAGTGAATAGTTATGATCTGGAATGCGCTGCCTGAAAGGGTGGTGGAAGCAGATTCAGTCATGGCTTTCAAAAAAGAATTGGATAAATACTTGAAGGGGAAAAATTTGCGGGACTACAGGGAAAAAGCGGGAGAATGGAACTAACTGGATTGCTCTTACAAAGACCCAGCACGGGCTCAATGGGCCGAATGACCTCCTTCTGTGCTGTAAACATTCAATGATTCTATACTTCGAAGTAAAAGACTGGATATCTTAAATAAACCATCTTATGTACTTTGATAGAGAGCCCCTTAAACCACCTTCTTTTGAGTCTAAAAACTTAAAACTTCTCTAATATTCCTCATACCTTTTACACTTGAATATAATCTTATTGCTCTTTCCTGTAACTTTCTAATTCAAGTATACGTTTTTCTGGTGTGGTGACCAAAATGCAACAGTGTAATCTGACCAGTGCATTGTGAGGTCTTAACATAACTTCTGTCTCCCAATATTCTATTGTTTCATCAATATCCTAACATTATATCAGCTCTTTAAATTGTATTGTGTGGAGATTTAAATTGATGTGTCATTACTTTCTGAGGCATTTGTACCAGTTCAATTTATTGCCTACTTACATCAAACATTTTTTAACCAATATTTCCTATTTTGTATTTATCATTGTTTGGTTTCATTTGTCATGTATCTACCTAATTGCATAATTGATGCAAATCTTTTCGTAAATTTTTTGCTGCTTCCTCTGTCGTGACTGCACTGTCTATTTTTATATCACCAGCATGGTCTTATCTCTTGTTTTTGAGCCACTATGATTTCTATTCTCTGCCCTATTTCTTGTGTCCTGCCATTTTCTCCCTGGTTTCTGTCTTTGCTTTCATCCTCTATGCCCTCTTTCTGGATGTTTCCAACTCTGTAGTGTGTGTTAATACTTGCTTCTCATACATCCCAGAATGTATTCATGTACATCCAGGTTACACCCAAGACTTTAAGTGTAATCAGAAAAAAAAATAATCAACTTACTTACCTTATGCTACTATAACATCTCTCATTATCATTTAACATTTTTTGTTACGAAACGCACAGCAAGGGCCAAGATCTATAATGTGTGATGCCACCAAGGTTGAAAAGCTCAGGAGAGAAGATCAGATAAGTCATGAGGTAGTGATTTGGTGACACCAAACTTGATTTATAAAAGCCTGTAGATTGTCGGAGGAAAGGAAAACTGGGAGAAGTAAGGAGTACCTCACATGCACAATACCGGGGAAGAATAAGTTAGAGTACCAGATTGTGCAATCCATCTTGATTTCTACACAGGGAGATGGGAAAATATGCAAGTATAACTGGAGCATAGGAAGAATAAGAGAAGAAATTATAAAGGAGCAATTGCCATAGTAGTACTGAAGTTCAGTGTAGACAAGGCACAAATGGGACCCAGTGAATAAAAATAAACCTCAGAGAAAGAAGGGCTTACAAGTCTCACATCTTTGGAGTTGTTCAGTTATATAGTCAACATCACTTTTTTTTGGTAAGTTACTGAGTCTTTTTAGGTATCCTTTAAGTATTTAATAAAAGGTTTTAGTTAAATGAAACCCTCATTTTTTTAAAAAAGCTGAATTTAAAATTTCATATCTATGTGTGAGCCACACAGGGTCAGTTTAAACAGAATTATAATTCAATACTAAAAACCACATCCAGTGTTATTGCACTGCAATCTTTTTCCTGGAATTATGGCAGACAAAAGGTCAAAAATGTTATATTCCATGTTTGAGTATTAGTTGGAAAGTGCAGGTGAGTGCCATCAGCTTAATATTTATGGCCTCTTTTTAATATCCAACTCCACTTGTGATATCCTTTATCACTAGACTGACACAAGAACAGTGGGAAGGAAGAGTATCACATGGAACAGGAATCATTACCACAACCTTTCTTTCCACATCCATGTCATAGGGCCTGAAAATACAAAAATTCTCATGAAGATCTGAGACTAGTGCACTCATGGGAATAATTTTAAAATGCAGTTGGTGTTGCTGAAGGGTCTGTGTTCATATTTATTTCCGCCTTTCCCTTTGTCATTCACATCAAAAGTTCTGCTCTGCTTTTAATGAAGAAGGGGAAAACAATAAAAATATAATAATTTAGTGCATCAGTAGATAATGTTATTCTGCTAATACTGTTTAGTGGCTTTGATACAGTGAGAACATATACTCCAGATTTGCAGAGTGTATTTGTGCTACTGAAAGTGTAATGTCAATGCAGTGTGCAATGTGAAAATTATCAGAGATATCTTAATTGAGTGCCAATTTACTACAGGAACCAATTCCCCCTTTTTAAGGGACTACATTATCTGACGTCAGGAGAGCCGTGGTAAAAGCATGGTGTTGCCAGTCTCACCAATGTAAGAGGACTAGAATGTGTGTAACCCCATGTCCTGACAATTGTCCCTTGTTTAGTATGAGTCAATTGAAAATCATTTATGGAAATGAAATTGTATTTATACATTTGATGCAGTTTTTTGCTCATCAAGTTGAGGGGAGTCAGTGCTGATGAGCAGGCATTTATCTGAGATTCAGGCCAAATACGAGCTATATTGAGCAGATTAGTAGTGCAGCCTCCACTGGCAAATGCTGCATGCTTAAAAACATGATTATCACAATGCTGACCAAATGCTGACCATATTGCTTGACTCACCCTTCTGTGTGCAACTTTCCCCAATTTACCTCATCTTTTATTTGTACACCAGTGAGAGACATTTAAAGTTAATAAAAGCAAAGGACAAAATGTTGTCTTGCCCAGGCAAAGGGTTTTTAACTAACAATTTCTTTTTATTGTAACTTAAAATTTCTCAGATTAGTACACAAGCCCTAAACAAGCTCTGTAAAAGGGAGAAAATCTCTGCATCGGAGAGGGAGATGGAGGGGGATGGTCAGGAAACTTACAACCTGTGCCTGTTTTGCACCTGCTGGCTTGTGACATCACCCCTTTTAAAAGACTGTTGCATGAAGCTACTGGAAAAATTCTGAAAGATTTTATGGAAATTTACATTAATCAGACACTGGTTCCACTCTAAATGAGGTAATGGAGACTGCAAAACACTTGTGCATTGATGGGAGAATTGGGTCCCTCTATCTTTTTTGGGTATTCTGCGGCGAGTGACTCACCTTCTGACTCCCCAAAGCCTTTCCACCATCTACAAGGCACAAGTCAGGAGTGTGATGGAATACTCTCCATCCAGGACAAAGCAGCCCACTTGATTGGCACCCCATCCACCATCCTAAACATTCACTCCCTTCACCACCGGTGCATTGTGGCTACAGTGTGTACCATCTACAGGATGCACTGCAGCAACTCGCCAAGGCTTCTTCAACAGCACCTCCCAAACCAGCGAACTCTACCACCCAGAAGGACAAGAGCGGTAGGCACATGGGAACAACACCACCTGTACGTTCCCCTCCAAGTCACACACCATCCCCACTTGGAAATATATCGCCGTTCCTTCGTCATCGCTGGGTCAAAATCCTGGAACTCTCTACCTAACAGTACTGTGGGAGAACCTTCAGTACACGGAATGCAGCGGTTCAAGAAGGCGGCTCACCACCACCTTCTCAAGGGCAAATAGGGATGGGCAATAAATGCTGGCCTTGCCAGAGACGCCCACATCCCATGAACGAATAAAAAAAAATCAATGAAAATGATCTTCATATGTAGACGAGTAATATGTCCCCCTCTGTTCCACAGTGATGAAGTGCAATAAACATGTCTATACTGTGGTTACGCTATCAGCAAGACACACAACTACGATTATGATTGAATGATAGTCATTGCCCATTTATGGAAATATAGTTTGTTTAAGGCACTTAAATATGGTTCAGTGATAGACTAAATAAGAAATAACTCCAGCGCTGCTTATGTCATTTAGTTAGTCTACGCAAACATTTTTTTTAAAACAAGATAATGGTCTTGAAAACTCACAGCAAACAAAAATAATAAATACCTTTTACCATTGATGATTGCGAGCCATGTAAATTAACAATGTTAACAATGACTACAGCCAGTCATACTAGTACAATCTGTGGCACTGTGAATTAATCAAAACATTTTAATTAAAAGTCAAACTGAGTTCCTTTACATTTTCTCTTTCTAGCAAGTCGAAATGTTCCGCTGCTTACGGGTAGTAATTGAACTGGTTAGATTTAAATGATGCCCAGCCTTTAAAATCGGCCACGTTTCATGCTGGTGCGGGCAGGAGGGAAATTAACTTGCTGGAGCAGTTTCCAGCTAGAAATCCACTGCAGTTAAAATCCAGGCCATCTTATTTCCTACATTGAAATAAAGTTCCCTGACATTGGTGGGAAACATTAAACAGGGGAAGATAATGGCACTCCTATTATAGTTAGAAATGGATTCACATTTTTTGTTTAGTCAAGGTAAGATTTTCCATACCTTTCTCCACTCGGGCTGCCAACCCTCCAGGATTGTCCTGGAATCCCCTAGAATTAAAGATTAATCTCCTGGACACTGTTGTGAGCAACATGGGAGAAAATTCACATTGGCATTAAAGAAATTATGTTTTTTTTCCAGATTTTTTGAACACTTTCATTTATGAGTTATAAAATTATTGGAGTTTGGAAAGAAACAGGCTGCAGATCTTGTGATGAAACCTCCAGGAATACGTCCAACCAGAAATTGGCAACCCTATTCTCGACCCTTTGGTGGGAGATACATTCTCTGCATTGTTTTGCCTCACAGTACAGTAGAATATTTTTGTTTATTTGTAACTGTTCTTGGATTAACGTAGGGAAAGCTCGACATTGTATCAAGTCTCTGCTGCAACTAATCAGAGGGAACTGTGTTTTGTATATAGTCTGAATTTCGCATAGATCACCACAAAATATACTTACACCAAAAGTTTCTAAACCCTCACCCTGCTGAATAAACAGAAGCGTCACCAGGTTCTCAATAGCACAACAAATCATTTCACTTGCAGCTTAAGGTATACTTCCAAAATGTTGTTGCTTCAGAGTAAACATTTTCAATCACAAACCAGATATTCTAGAAATAACAAAGAGGTCTTCAGGCTGCCTCATAGCTCACTATAATCAATTCCCCTTGAGGTAAACTCCTGCTAAGTGAACATTCTGAATGGAAATTGAAATGAATCCAGCATACTTCAAACTGCAGTTCAAAAACAAAAGGGACAACAGTTTCTATTTTATACCGATAAATTATCGATTGATGGGAAGTCAGAATTATTCTGGTAGTCTTTGATGCAGTGCAGAATATGACTGTTCAATTTAAGATGTAAACATAGTAGCTTTCCTAATCTTTACAAAGATACTTTCCTTGTCTTAGATGGAATTCTACAACTGAAAATCTTCCATTACCAGGAATGAATACAGTGAACAAAGATAGAAAGCAGTATCAGCTTTTCCACTAGACAGGGTGTTCCCTTATCAGGTATGACTGCTCTTAATCCTTAAAGGACAATATCATAGGAACTAAGGAATGTACAGGACCAGAAAAGATTATTTTGCATTGTCTAATTAGCTCCAGAGTTCAACAGAAAACTCAGTTTATTATTTATATCCATCATTATCAGGAGAGAGTACGTTTAATATAAAAAAATCAACCCTGCCAGAAAGATTATTGGAAAAATTAATTGAAAATATATTTCTCACAAGTAAGCCCACAAGCAGCATTAAATATTTGTCATGTCAAACTCCCAGCTTGAAAACAGTCACTTAGACAAAGTGCGGGAGAAATTCGACTTGTGGCCAAAATGGACGCCACTTCCCGCCCGCCAGTCTATGCCGGGCTGAGGCCCAAGCCAAATTTGGCATTGGGCCAAACAAGCAGCTGCCAGTCGGGCCTGACAAATTCCAGCTGGCTTCGATGCTAAGCAGGTAGGTCCTGGGGCGGGGGGCGGGGGGGGGGGGGGTGGGGGCGCGAGGGAGAAGTGAAGCCAAGGGGTTTGAGTTTGGGCCAGCAGCGGCCCTCAGCATTTTGGAGGAGCCTGGAGCAGAGAGTTGCATTTTATTCTATTGCGATTGTGCCTTCTATCCAGTGGCTATAAAACTCGCTTACTCTCCTATCTGAAGAAGGCTGTGAGAAGAAAGCAAATTAAAAATAAACATTCCCCCCTCATCTTTTATTTGCACAAAAAACAAATTTGCCCCCCACCACCCCGTCACTTATTACAGCGTGGGTTCTTGTTGTACAATTGAATATCCTCCTACATGAATTTAAAATAAATATTCCAAAAAGCCTGACTAAAGTAACAGGAAGATAATGTAAATAATCCAAAAGGAATGATGGATGATTACTCTGCTGAAGAGGCCTTTGTCAGGGTTCCTGCTATGATTTTAAAATAGCTATTTCAATGGACTTACGGGAGTTTAACGATGAATGTACTCTTGCCCAAAATGGAAGTCCTAGTTTACAAAAAGGAGAAGGAAGATATAGGGCCAGAATTTACTACAGCCGTTAAACTTGCACTTACCCGTGTACTTTTCATGACCTTTTGTGCTGGAAGTTGCTGTAAATTAGAGACCCAAACAGCGTGGTGCCCTCTACAGGGCATCTAGGACCTGTGTTAACAGGGCAATCAACTGTGTATCTGCTCAACCAATCAGATTGAAGAATCGTTAATGAACAGTGCAGAGTCTGAAACAGGAAGTGTATGTTAGAATAATGAATTCAATATCAAATCAGGTACAGAAAGAGAAGGAAAAAAAGATACATGTGTCACTGAAAGCTAACGTGCAGGTACAGCAAGCATTTGGGAGGCCAGATGGTGTGTTGGCCTTTATTGCAGGAGCGTTTGAGTACAGGAGTGAAGATGTCTTGCTGCAATTGTATAGGGCCTTGGTGAGACCGCACCTGGTGTCATTTTGGTCTCCTTGCCTAAGAAAGGATAGACTTGCCGTGGAGGGAGTGCAATGAAGGTTCACCGGACTGATTCCTGGGATGGCAGGATTGTCGTATGAGGACAGATTGAGTAGACTAGGCCTGTATTCTCTAGAGTTTGGAAGAATGAGAGGTGATCTCATTGAAACATGCAAAATTCTTATAGGGCTTAACAGGGTAGATGCAGGACAGATGTTTCCCCTGGCTGGGGAGTCTAGAACCGGGGGTCACAGTCTCAGAATAAGGGTAGGCCATTTAGGACTGAGATGAGGAGAAATTTCTTCACTCAGAGGGTGATGAATCTTTGGATTCTCTACCCCAGAGGGCTGTGGAGGCTCAGTCAATGAGTACATTCAAAACAGAGATTGATAGATTTCTCGATATTAAAGGTATCAAGGGATATGGGGATAGTGCAAGAAAATGGTGTTGAGGTAGAAGATCAGCCATGATCTTGTTGAATGAGCAGGCTCAAGGGGCCGGATGGCCTACTCCCTCTCCTATTTCTTATGTTCTTATGTTCTAAGAGAGAGAAATAAAAGGGACAGAAAGATAAAGTAAAAAAAAAGTTATTTACATTTTTTTAAAATCTCCAACAACAATTAGAAGCTGAAGGAATGAGACTCCACAATTGTAAAAATTAATTTTCAGTGCCAGAGCGGTTGTTTGGCAGTAATTAAGTCTTAACATTCCGTCAAAAAGGGTACTTAGTCTGAAAAAGACAACCCCTAACTTTCTGTGGTGAATTTAGTTCGTATCTACCATGCAAATACAGGAACTTCATGCCGTTCAACGCATTTGAATGGTGAGTTGGACAACGAGATGTCATTTTCGTGCAGCTGACCGCTGAATGGTGCATCTCAGACAGCAACCTCTGGATTTCCGCGTTTAACTGCGCATCTGCCCTTGCCTGAAGTTGCTGTCCGATTTGTGCATAAATAACGGTGAGCGCTGTTAGCCTCACTGTTATTTTGACAGTAAATTCTGGCCCACAATATTTGTATTTTCCCACAGGAGTATCTATATTTGTGCTAATAGTATTTGAAGAGTTGTTTCAGTTCACTGCAAGTGACTCGCAGTAAATTACCTCATATATATATATATTTTTAAAATGTACTTATACATTCACTGTCCTTCCTTCCTCTTAGGGCCCATAATTACCAATATCTACCAGGACACATGTATTCAGTTTACACTACCACCTCCCTCTCCGCTATAGCCATAGCAAGTCAAACAATGGTTGCATCCAATCAGCGACTCAATTTGGCTTCAAAAGTTACAATGCTGCAATTATTTTTGTCTCAGAAGTATTTGGCTGGAGGTGGTCTGTCCTTTCACTGTAGCTATTGGAACTAAGAAACTGAATGACACCACAATGCTACGTAAGATTGATTAATCCCATTGTAAATAAACACCCCTATCACAAGGACACAATGGGATTGGCCATCACTCTGAACTGAAGGGGAGCTGGGTACAAGAAATGTTCCTTCTCTATTTTAAAAAATTAACATTTAACCCAATTCATCAGTCCTCAACTTGAATTAGGAACTAATAAATGTTTCAGTTTTAACAAAAATCATAACCTCAAGATATGTTAGGGTAATAATTATCATGATCATTACGCACAACAGCTAAGAACATTTTTTTAAAGAAGACTGCTCATCATGAGCATCTGTTTCTTCAGTTTATTATTAGGAATTATTATTAACTATACCTCTGCTACAAAAACATACTGAGTTACTTTGAAGTCGATGGGGTCCAAGGACCCTAATGGCTCAGTCATTAAAAGCAACACCTGGTGTGGTAGTAACTGTACAGGCTCGGGACTCCCAGGTTCAATCCGTGGTCTCCGTTGAGTTAACTGATCATGGCTGGGGTGGTGAAAGTACAGTGTTACATTTGCCTCAGCACCCTTATACCATAGAGGGGACACAGGCGGTCCAATGAATCATATATTTGTGACCAAGAATCTCTCAAGTATCTCCTCTCAGTTGATTAAGAGCAGTAGTGGTGGTTACGAGCAGCACAAGGCACTTGGTGAGAGTGAAGGTTATCTGGCAGAGTAGAATGCCCGCCCTTTATAGATCCTGCCCGACTTTTAGGCCATTGAAATCTATAAAAGGCGGGCGATCCGCTCCACCACATTACCATCCAGGCAGTGAAAACAAAAATCTACCCCTATATGTTTTAAAAAAGCTAAACTAAAGAACAAAGTTAGTGTTACATATCATAGGGGTTGTTTTTCAACTTTGCGCCCAGGCATAAAACTGGGATTGCAGATCAGCCACAATGATCATCAGTGGAAATGAAAATAGGGCAGGTTCTATAATGGGTGTCCAATATGCAATGCCAGTTTTACGCCCAGCTAGCAAGTTGAAAACATACCCCATAATTTTTATGCAACCTTTGTTGGGGAAACTGTTACCTAAACCCATTTCAGAAATGATGACTAGCTTTACATTCTCAAAGGCTGTATCAAATAATTCCTCTATTATATCAGTTTAAGCTAATTGTGCATACAATGAAATGCTATAAAAATAGTAACGTTTAAAATTTAATAGGTGCAAATTCTTGTGGAATGTCTTCAGGGCAAAAATGACAAGAGCACGATGAGGTGAGCCGTCTGAAACCATAGCAACCACCCAAACGCCTCCTGTAAACATTCAAGATTGTGACCCTTTTTAGGTTCATGTCGAGTACTGTATTGTTTCTGGCACTAATTAAGCTTCAGAATGCAGTTCTAGGAATTCTGCTAAGTTACTCGAAAGTTTAGAATGATTTCCATCCCTTTTGTAAACAATGTTGATGTGTGTTTAACTTTCTCATTCCTTCCCTTCCTGTGAGTGCAATTGAGCCTTGGTATGAAGCAGTGAGAGTTCGTAATATTTAAAATATTTAAAATAGAAACTTGCAGCAATTTGAATCTGAGCATGTCCATTTTGAGAAAAAGAAAAATATTCTACGTATAATTGGGCTTGCTGTTGGGCATGACTATATACAATGCAAATTAGCCGAGAGATTAATGATGTCCTTAATTGGTTCTGCTCACCACTCAAGTCTTTCCAGTGATTGTCCCTCTCCAGAATTCCCTAAATCATTACATCACTGCTGAACAATAAGGAGCAATCATTTATTCCATCAGATATATTGTTCTCAAAATCATTTAAATGACCAATTTAAAAGACCATGACTGAATTGTCCCAGCATGCAGCTTAGGTGGCTATGCAATGTTTGAAATAGCCCTGAGAATTTCCAATAGTAACAACAGCAAAATAACATAAGCTACATTATGAATTTATTATTGGAAACTGATATGATGATATCATGATGCCAATAAACATAAAATGGATGTTTATTTTCAGCTATTTTCTTACCGTGAGGCAGAAAATGAAATATAAGAGCTGTAAAGTGAACAAGTCACAATACTGCCTGCAATAATCCTGACAGTGAATGCCAGCAGGGTTGTGGAGGACATCACAACTAAGCCCAATCTATCAGAAGAATCTACCAACTGTAGATAACGGGAGATGGAGATTTCTTCTTGTAATGTGTTTAGATTCGTACG
The DNA here is from genome assembly GCF_035084215.1 of Heptranchias perlo. Taxonomy (NCBI): domain Eukaryota; kingdom Metazoa; phylum Chordata; class Chondrichthyes; order Hexanchiformes; family Hexanchidae; genus Heptranchias; species Heptranchias perlo. The sequence goes on along the minus strand of NC_090351.1, from coordinate 23,957,162 downwards.
TTTAAAAAAAAAATGCTTAATTAATTCTTTGCAGAAAGTAATGACTCAAGAAAAATCGAACAAATTGTTCGCACATGTTTGGAAATTGGATTTCCTGCCTCTCACACAGTATTAGTGGTATTAGAAAAGGTGCAAACGGTATTAGAAAAGGTGCCAACTAGGCTGTTCCATCACACTGTAAGAAATCATGACAATACACATCAAGTCAATCTTAAATGTAGAACAAAATATCCTGCTCTTCAGTACTGAATAAATGCCTTGTATGACTCCTTCTGAGTATGAAAACAAGTAGAGTTCTAGCTCCTCAGAGGGCAAAAAGAGGTATGCACTTCACATTTTAAGGTGATCAGCAAAAGAGCCAGAGGTGACATGAGGAAACATTTTTTTACGCTGCAAGTTGTTATGATCTGGAATGCACTGCCTGAAAGGGTGGTGGAAGCAAATTCAATAGTAACTTTCAAAAAGAGAATTAGATAAATACTTGAAGGGAAAAAATTTATCGGGCTATGGGGAAAGAGTAGGGGAATGGGACTAATTGGATAGCTCTTTCAAAGAGCTGGCACAGGCATGATGGGCCGAATGGCCTCCTCCTGTGCTGTATCTACTATGATACTATGATAAAGGGAATTTCCTCTTCAGCCACATTCTCTTTAATTGTGTGTCTTGTTCACATAGTACAACCCATGCCTTTTGTTGGAATGATCAGGATAAGAATCAGGCCTTCGTTAGTTAATTGAAATTGGGAAGCTACTTCTCTCAATATAACTGCACATGGAATTTTGCATTGATCATTAAATCCGTTGGTTTAAGTTGTGTTTGGTGTATTGCTTTCTACTCAACTTTTAATTGGTAATTTAAAAAGTGGATAACTGTACAATAATTAACCAATTGAACAATAACAGCTAACGACTTATAGATTTTCAGGTGGCCTTTTATTGTTGAGGCAAAAAGAAGTATAAACTCATTCCATCCTTAAAATGGTAATGTATATGTTTCGAATAATTTCTAATACATAAATTGTCAGCCATCAGCATGATAAAAGCAATTTATATCACTCATGTAAGGGCATAAGATGTTAAATACATTTTTGAAGAAAGAAATGATTTGAAGTTATATAGCACTTATCATATTGTTTGAATCTCAAATCATCTCTGATGATGAATTACTTTTTGGGCTGCAGTGACTCTTGTTATTTGGGAAAAATCATCAGAATTCTGCACCAGCAATGTCCCATAAAGTTACATTATGTGAGCAACTTATTCAAGCGTGAGAACTCATACCTAATTTATTTACAGTGCCCCTTCCATTATAGTATGCCCCTGGCTGCTGAATCTGCTCCACTTTTACTAGTTATATCAATAACAAATAACTGCACATGCATGAGACTTGCATGAGCCTAGTTTGTGAAAAGTTGGATTTGTGACTATGTCAGCATGGCTGGATGTTCCCTGAGGTTATCAGAAGTTCTGCGCACACTAACAGTGTTGAATGCACATTGCTGGCCTGACCACAGCTAGAGCTGAAATGGCAAATCTAGCCTTGGCGCCCCCGAAGGCACCTCACTGTCGGAGGCATCAAGCAAAATTTCCTCTAAAAGGAAGCGCTGATGTCTCCAATGGTGCTGGTGTCACTCTGTTTACATTTTGATGGAGCTAAGTTGTGCTTTCCCCTTCCTCACTTCGCCCCACTATTGGCAGGTGTGCCCTCAGCCATCTAAGACCTACACCCTGGAATTGTCTCCTTAAACAATCTGTCTCTCCACCTCCCTGTGATCCTTTAAGACTCTCCTTAAAACCTACCTTATTGACCAAGCTTTTGGTTGCCCGTCCTAATATCACCTTCTTTGGCTCAGCGTCCTTTCTTTCCTGATTATGCTTCTATGAAGCGTCTTGGGTGTTGTTTTTGTGTTAAAGGTGTTATATAATAGCAAGTGGTTGTTGTTGTAAGTGGGGTATCAGTAAAACGTTTGACTCAGTTGAGTTGCCAGTATTAAATCAGTCAATGGTCTGAACGTGGTGGGCTATAAATTGGGCCGCGTAGCACCCGTTTTATAGGTGCTATGCGGCCTCCTAAGTCTCCAAAATGGTGTCCAGAATGTGTGCGCATGCTTCTAGCGTGACGTGCACCGGACACCATCTCGGTAAAGGATTTTGCGCACGTGCAGATAATGAATGCCAGCAGCATGTAAAGTAAGGAGAATATGCATTAGATCAATATGCAACGTTGAATTAAAGGGACAGATATGATTTTGGAACTCAATGCTCCAGCTAATGCACTGTCTTAACCTGGCACAGCTGAACAGGTCGTAAACAGCATGGAGGACCCCCCCCACCAGCGCTATTTAAAGAGATCATGCAGGATTTACAGGTTAGTTGTGGATTATTGCTTCTGGCTGCTGATGCATTTGTACCTGTTTTTGGAGGTCTCCCTTACTTGAATACTGGGACTAGGGGACATAGCCTAAATATCAGAGCCAGGACTTGCAGGAATGAAGTTAGGAAATGCTTCTACACACAAAGGGTGGTAGAAGTTTGGAACGGTCTTCTGCAAATGGCAGTTGATGCTGGCTCAATTGTTAATTTTAAATCTGAGATTGATAGATTTTTGTTCACCTAAGTTATTAAGGGATATGAAGATTTTTGTTAACCAAAGTTAGTAAGGGATATGGAGTTAAGTCACAGATCAACCATGATCTCATTGAATGGCGGAATAGGCTCGAGGGGCTAAATGGCCTACTCCTGTTCCTATGTTCCTATAATAAAGTATCAATACTCTACAGGGAGTGGCCTGGCTAACTGACAGGCAACAGCAAGAACACTGGCAGAGTGGCAGGGGTGGGACAGGAATGCTGTCATCCTGAGAGAGGACAGCAGGTTCATGTTCCATGGAGCCACTGCCACTTGTTGCCTCCTGTTTTGCTCCACCTTCTCCTGCAAGAAAGCGGGATGTGTGTCAGTGAGTGTCCTGCAGGATATTTGGGTGATGTGCCTGTCATAGTTGAATAGCTGCCAGTGTGTGTGACCTGTGAGCTGTGGGTCTGTGGCTTGCAATGGTGGTAATGTGTGAGGGTGAGATGAAGCATCTGATTGGAAGAGTTGAGTACTGATGGAAAGAGTTTGTTGGTAGTTGGGTGATGGGGGGTGTAGTGCGTGGAGCAGTGGATGTGGCTAGTGGTGTAGTTGGTAGGAGACGCCACTTGACAGTTGAGCTCACTCACCTTGACCACTCATGTCAAAACATTGAACTTCTTCCTGCACTGCATCCATGTTCGTGATGCTATGCGCCTGGCATTGACTTTGTCCTCTACTAATTCCCACTGCCTCTTGAGCATATGTCTGGAGGGCCTCTTGCCCCCCACTGCGGTTATAGGATGCCCCTCCTTCTGTCCACCTCTTGCACCAAGGCCTTTAGTGCATCAGCAGAGAACCTTGGTGCTCGCTCTCTCGCAGGCCTGGTACAAACTCAAATCGGCAGAATGGTGAGGTCTGGCATGCAGTTTGGAGGATGTGGGATTTAGTCGTGCTTAATTCAATGTTTTAACATTACTCATCAGTTTGTAAACATCGGGCCGGGACCTGCGTCTGTGTTTTATGTGTGTGATGTCTGTTCTCCGTTCAGACTCCATGCGGACCCATATCTTATATTTTGAAAAAAAATAGGTGCAGGCTGCCTTTAAGAGGTGCAGGCTGCCTTTAAGAGGTGCAGGCTGCCTTTACATGGTGCTAGCCACTCGCGTGATATCAGGGCCCCCCTGCTGGTGAGCAGCCACTCAACAGCGCAGCTAGCCCTGGCTGCTTGGAAGAATCAGGTAAATGACCAGGCAGCACGAATCTCATGTGCTGCCTGCATTACAACAACCGGGCATGGGTTAATTGGGCACCGTGACCACCGTACCCAGATTCGGGGGTTATCTAATTTAACACCCCAATATATTTTAATAATTTGCCTCTGCCAGCCCAAAAATCTCCAAGACTCAGAAGTACTGAAAGTCTAACCTTATTTCAAAATCAACAGTTTAGAAAGAAAGACCACGGCCATAATTTATAACTTTAGCCTCTTGTAATAGAATTACCAAAATGCTACATTTTCCGAAGGATGGGTCAGCCCTTTGATTAAAGAACTGGAAATATTAGAGCGCCTTCCATGCTTCTATAGTCTGGACTAAAATATGGATTATCAAAAATAAACTTAGTTTAACTTTCTTATATTATCGCAATTTATGCCACACCAGTGGAATAAACTAAATGCTGGATGGTAAGCAGTAGGATAGAGAACTAATTGCACTTGTGGGCTAACAACTCACTCACGACTGTGTTATTCGTGAATAATTCAGTTCCTTTCACCGCTGGATAATTTCTATGTTCAAGGGCTTGTTCTTCACATTCTCTATGTTCTGACTTACGAATTGAACCTCTGTAATTTACATTATGGAATAACTTCATATGAAGAATGCCCTGTATTCTTTTTAATATTAGTGGGTGTACCAACGCACAGCGTTGTGTTCATGGTCTTGAACTTTAACTAATGCTGACTGTCACCATGACCAAAAGGGCCTTCAGTCTTTAAGCGGATGTTCTTCATGGAGGAGATCGATTAAGGCTATATAATGACAGCCCAGAGTTGAAAAGCATTCAAGCTTAGACAATGCTTGTGCAGTGAGTGTACATGCCTCATGACAATTGACTAACACCACACACTTTAGTTATTTTTAGCTTGCATTCCATGAATTTCAAACCACTTCAAAAGCCAAGTAACCATATCTCAGACAAACAAGAATGTAAACAGAACTGTGCCCAAAGTTGTTTGTTGGGGTCGCTTCAACAAATGGAGTTCCATGCATTCTGTTGACATCAGGGAATCAGAATGCTGTGCAAATTGTTTTGTAGTCAAATTTTTACAAAAACCAATAAAACTTTTCTGGAATAAAGTTGATCTTAGAAATAAAACTGACTATATAAAAAGAAAGCAGCAGCAAAATAATAGGTTTTAGTGTAGCTTAAATACTTACTGTAATTAAAGGGAAACTATTTTAGAAAATTATATGTTTGAATAGTTTATCCACAAATAAAACATTTTGTCAGATTATTTGAACCTCATGCTGATGGAAAAATCCAGTCTGTGATATTTCATTCTACTTTTAAAGACAAAAGGAACACAAACCATTTGCCTTCCTGAAGAGCATTCTGGTTAGGATGGAATCACTGTGGCAACTTTTCTCTGAAAACAAAAACACTATACTTTAGATCATGATGTAAACTGCTAGCTATTAACTTCCCACCTATGTGTGCCTTGTGTGTGCAGCTGCACCAATCCACCACTGACCTCAGTTACCCGTCGTAAAATTGTTGATATTTTAAAGCAGCCTATTTTGAACGGTGCATGTGTCATTGTGCCCCTGCTGAACTATGTAAACATTCCTCATCGGCTTTGCCTGGCAAGCTTTTACTTTGTCTAGTTGATATGTATTAAATGTTGCTGTGACATCTCTGCAACATGTAAACACTCTGTGCACAATTTTAAAAGAAATCTGCGGGTGCATTGGGGGTGGGGGGGCAAAGAAAATCGTGCTTTCGAGGGCAGAAATCCCGGCTCTAACATGCCTAAGAACACATATGACCCAGAGCCATCTGGTGCACGCACCGTTCCCGAACCCAGAAGTCCCTGCCGGCAATTAAAGCCGGGAGGGCGGTATTTAAAGCATTAAATCACCTGGTTGAAGTAGTTTAAAAATTAATAAATGTAATTTACAATGAAGGCAAGCGATTTCAACCCTGCCTCAGCGTGCTGCCCGTACTGTGTGAAACACGCCATGGTGAAGGAGTCATGTTTCAGCTGGCAGCCATTTGGACATTTAAATGCCTGTTTGGCTGCATTCACCTGTACATCCGAGGACGAGCATCATCACCATCCTTACCAGACATGGTTTGCACTTCCGCCACTTTGGAGCTCCACAACACAGTGCTGCGCCACAGGCACCTGCACAAAACCACAGAGGGGAACAACAGAGGGAGCGATGTCGTAGGAGGCACTACCCTCGTCAGAGTGTCTCCAGACTGAGGCTCAGCTTCCTGGACCTCTCTGAGGAGTTGTGCATACGGAGGCTGAGAGTGAGTCACCAGGTGCTCCCGGCTGGACCTGGCGGCACCCGTCGCAGTTAAAGTCACCACTGCCCTCAACTTCTTCGCCTCTGGATCATTCCAGGGTGCCACCGGTAACATTGCCGGGGTCTCTCAGTCATCTGCACGCAAGTGCATAAGGCAGGTCACCGCCGACTTGTTTTGCAGAATCTCGCAATACGTCAACCTCCCCATGGACGACCTCAGCCAGACGGAGAGGGCAGTGGGATTCCACTCTGTGCCTGGCTTCCCACGTGTGTTAGGGTGCAATCGATTGCACGCATATAGCAATCCACCTCCACATGAACCAGGACTGTTCATCAACAGAAAGGGAAATCACTCCATCAACGCTCAGTTCGTTTGTGACCACCGCAAATGATTTCTTCGTGTGTGCGAGATTCTCTGGCAGCTGCCACAATTTGTTCTTTCTGAGGGAATCCAACATCCCGGGCCTCTTCCACGCACTGAACACCCTTAAGGGGTGGCTCCTCGGGGACGAGGGATACCCCCTGCACACGTGGCTCATGACACCTCTGAGCAACCTCATCAGCGAGCAACAGCATCGATACAACGACAGCCACATCGCCACCAGGTCTATAATTGAACATGCAATAGGGCTGCTGAAGATGTGATTTCGGTGCCTCGATTGTTCTGGGGGAGTGCTTCAATACGCACCAGCAAGAGTGGGTTGCAATTTGGTAGAGTGTTGTGTCCTGCACAACGTGGCATAACAGAGAGGGGTACCGGTTGAGGAGGCCCCATGCCCTCATCCACCATCCACATCTGCCATCCACATTGAGGAGGAGCAGGAGTAGGAGGAGGAGGACGACGAACCCATGGGCAGAGCAGGGGCTCACTTAGCTGCTCTTGAGGCCAGGGAGTCACTCATATGTGAACGGTTCTCGTAAGATCAGAAAGTGAGAAGAGTTCAGTCCTCACAACACCTGGAAAGACCAGCGGCAACACTAGCTCCCCCCCACCCTGCACAAAACAGTCCTCCAACTACACATACACCCACTGGGTGGCATCAAGTGTCGCTGTTCATGATGAAGCACATGAAAGGGCGCTATCACAAAAGCCAGTCAAGAATGGGCAAGACGTGGCAGTAGTGGGGAGAATGATAACATTTAATGTGACTTTAACAAAAACCAAATATAAATGAAAAACATGGCCATCTGTCAGACACTCTTGTGCGTACCTTCGTGATCACAAATCCTTAGTCTTTCTCTTCCTACCGTTTCTACATGGTGCATCCCCTGTGGCTGCAGCAGAAGTAGTGGCAGGTTGCTCATGTCCACGGCCGGGTTGCTTAGATGCTTTCGGCCTACGCCTTCTGAGTTTTGGAGCCCGTGAGGGCCTCTCCAAAGACTGCTCCACCTGCACCTGTGCAGGGGCAGACTCGGCCACCTGGAGAGGAGGGAGCATTGCGGGTACTGGTTGAGAGGGGGGCAACGGGTGAGATGTGGGAGTGCTTTGAGTGGCGTCCCCACGTCCCCTTTCGCCATCATCCCTCTCCTGGACAAGGCCCTCGTCACTCCTACCACCCTGCTGGAGAACAGTTTGGAGGACATGTACGATGCCTTGGAAGACCAGTTGCAAAGTTTCTGTCTGCCTGTTCACCGTGAGTCCGAACGGCCGTTGTTAAGGCCTGAGTGGACTCATTTGTGAGCCGTGCTTGAAGCTCAACGGAGGCTAGCCTTCTCTCCATTGCAGACATTCCCACACTTACCTGCGACACTATCTCAGATATTTCAGCAGTTACGTGCGACACTATCTCAGACAGTTGCTCTTGTCCCTGTGACACTATCTCAGAGATTCCCTCAGGTCCCTGTGCCACCATTCCACTAATGCAGGAATTGGACTCCTCCATCCTCTGCGTTATTGCGGAGGATGTGCGTGGCACCTGTTCCAGTACCTCGCAAATGTGCTGCTGTCCTTCGATCATTCTCCTTTTAAAGGATGGTCCCCGGCATTCAGCACCTGCGTCCAGCTGAGCAGAACCTGGAGAGGGGTGCGCCCATCGACGTGGACTCGCCACAGCTGCCCCTGTCACCAGCGTCTGCTCGTGCTTACTTGTGTGTGGTGACTCACCAGGTGCCAGCCCAACTAACTGACTACTAGGACTCACTGTGGTGTGATTATCTGCGCTGGTGGATGGCTCGCTAAGATGTGACGGTGCGCCCTCAGAGGCCAGGAGCTCCTCTGAGGAATCGCCCACTCCCATCACTGCGGTCGTTGAAGGGCCTGTAAGAGAACAGAAGGCAAATACCTGGAGTATTGTGTGCAGTTTTGGTCTCCTTACCTAAGAAAGGATATACTTGCCATAGAGGAAGTGCAACGAAGGTTCACCAGACTGATTCCTGGGATGGCAGGACTGTCAAATGAGGAGAGATTGGGTCGACTAGGCCTGTATTCACTCGAGTTTAGAAGAGTGAGAGGGGATCTCATTGTAATGTATAAAATTCTGATAGGGCTAGACAGACTGGATACGGGGAGGATGTTTCCCCTGTCAGGGGGGGTCCAGAATGAGGGGTCACAGTCTCAGGATACGGGGTAGGACATTTAGGACTGAGATGAGGAGAAATTTCTTCACTTAGAGAGTGGTGAACCTATGGAATTCTCTACCACAGAAGGCTGTGGAGGCCAAGTCGCTGAATATATTTAAGAAGGAGATAAATAGATTTCCAGACACAGAAAGCATCAAGGGGTATAGAGAGAGAGCAGGAATATGGTATTGAGATAGAGGATCAGCCATGATCATATTGAATGGCGAAGCAAGCTCCAAGGGCCGAATGGTCTACTCCTGCTCCTATTTTCTATATTTCTAATATTAGGCATCGTCACAGGTGTGTCATGTTGTGATGAGCATACTGAGGTGTTCAACATGCCAATCGTTGTTAACATCTATTCATGTGTCACCAGACGTTTGTGGGGTGCCAGTCTCGGCGTCCCCGATGGACAGGCACTCGAGGCTGATCTGCAGGGCCTCCTCCTCCGCGTCTGTGAGGGCCACTATTTGTTGCGGCCCCACCAGTCCTTGACCTCTCTCGTGCATCTTGCTCTCTCTTCTCCTAGAAGGGGAGAAAATAAAGACGTGTGAGTGAGTGATGGTGAAGTGGCCAACCAATTAATGCATTGGTTTGGGTGAGGCAACCGTGAAAGAGATACATCAGAAGGTGAGTATCAGACAGAGACATCACATTGGATCAGGGTTGGAGTGAGTGGTAGTGGTGGGGTCACAAATGGGGAGGTGAGGAAGTGCTCAGGAAGTGAAGGTAAGTTGAGGATGAGCCTTAAGTGGATGTGAGGAGTGATGTGATGGAGTAGTCTTGGCAGTGCAGAATGGTGTGAGGGGCAGAGGTTGGGGGTTGATATGCACCACGTAATACAGGAGAATCAGTAAGTGTACTCACTTTTGCTGACCTAGTTAGGTCATTGAAACACTTCCTGCACTGGACCCAGGTGCAGGATATGTTGCTGCTGCTCCTGACCTCCTCTGCCATCTCTAGCCAGGCCTTCTTGGTGACAGAGGCAGGGCGATTCCTCCTGTCAGCCAGGTAAAATAGTTCCCTCTTCCTCCTCCCCTAGCCAGTAGCAGCTGAAGTGAGGCATCGCTGAATCTTGGAGATCTTGGAATCTTGCCCCTGTGCTGCTCTATTGGGTCTTCTTGCTCTTTGCTCCAGCAAAATCCATTGGAGCAATGGCCCTTTAAATCTAGATGCTCCAGCTGACAGCCTGTCATGTGGGTGCGCAGTCTGCCCATTGCACAGCTTTCGGACGGCAAACTCGGAAACAAGATTAATGGCCACTAATTAAGTTGCAATCGTGTGGGGAACAGTAAGATTTTATTATTCGGGTTTGCTGCGTGCCCATTGACCCCCTGCTGCCATCCTGCCGTCCTTTTAAAATCGTGCCCTTTGAAGTGCTGCAGATGGGTGTAAATTGGACCAATGTTGATAGATTAGGAAAGATCCCATTATGGATCAATTTGGACCAGTTTAACATGTGATGCATTTGTGCTTTGTAATTGATAGTAATTGGTCTGCTTCCCCATACAGTGACGTTCACAGTCTCACAGATGTTGAATGCTGTTCTGGCACAGACATGAAGGAAGATGAGAAAATCTTAGCACATATCAAACAGTCGGTCTAAGTTCTTGACTGAAAATCAGCAGAATGTTGTGTTTTACAAAATGTCCATCTGCCCATACTCTCACTTGGGAAACTGCATGTGATAAAAAGTATCTAAAAAGTGGAAGAAAGTAGCACAAAATTTGGAGAATTAATAAGAAAAGATGGTGCACATCTACAGATCCTTGCTTTGTGTCCTTTTACCAATGACGTTTGGTGAAAGGAGTGCCTCTTCTTAAGAGATTGAGGGTGTTTTTTTTTCCTTTCTATTGAGGGCCATCTGTGTCTGTGGTAGTTTAGTTAATATATACCCATTTTTGAAGCTTATTTAGTGGTAGTTGCATATTTAACTCAATGACATTTTAGTAGTGGGTATGTAATTGGTTCCATGACGAGCTCCTGCTTCCACAATGATATATTGAAAGGGCTCCAGAGCTGGAATCAAAGTTAATTTGAATCCTCACTCCTATGCTGTATGTTTAGCTCATGTGTGCATATATGCAGCTTGGAACAACTCATTACTTTAAAATTCAAAGGCATGCAGTTGCTATATCCCAGGGTGTTCTGGGCAAGCTCACTTAGAATAGCCAAAAATGCCAAGCAGCATCATACTGATTTTCTAGAATGGTTCACATTGCTGCAGATACAGTAGATAGTACAGTGTAAACTTTCTTCTTACAGTTTTCAAGTCTTTAAGATTGTCTTCGCTCCAACTATGATAAATATAAATAATTTTCAGTTGCAGCTATGATGCAATATCATTGCATTTCTGATTGTGCAATCTTCTATTCTGCTGTTGATAATCATATTAAACTATCTTGTGGGACACATTACCATGCCATGTCCCTTTAAAGAGGGACAATGTAAACACTTTTTATTGCATAGAAAAAATACATTAACTTTAAAGTAAAATACCACTGAATGGAAATATACTGTAATATTTCCCAGTATAGTCTTGCGATCTTTTCACTGTAAAGTGACTAATAATATTCATCAGGAAAAACACACTCCACTTACGACATGCAACTGTAGTTTTTAAGACCTTGCGGTTTTGGAAAAACTAGGCTAGGTCAGTGTGAACTGCAGCCTGACCCTCAATAGGCAGACAGGCAGATAACAAATTCCACAGTCGTATAACTGTTAATACAGAAACCAGCAAGATAAAGAATATTTCTATCAATTGGAATATGAAGTGCCCTATAAAATCTGGGAACTACCACTTTCTTCAGAGTTTCAAAAGTATATTTGATCATCAACCCATGCACTCATATTTCAGAAAATATCCTACCATGCACGAGCAATTCCACTTAGCCCATTGTTTCCATTAAAGGATAGTCTCTTCTGGAAAAATATACAAATATTAAATAAATACTGAGGATCGTCTCTCCTTATGAGGCTCTGTGAAGGATCCTGAATAAAAACTTTTATTTTAACCTCCTTTAAAAAATACACAAAAATATATTTATCTTAATGGATTTTCATTTCCTACTCTACAACAGTGACTAAGGTGGATGTAAAGGATCCCAAGCCGCTATTCGTAAAAGAGCAGGGGAATTCTCCCCGGTGTCCCAGCCAATATTTATCTCTCAACAAACACCACAAAAACAGATTATCTGGTCATTATCTCATTGCTGTTTGTGGGATCTTGCAGTGTGCAAATTGGCTCTACTGTAGTCATGGGTGGTCTGGTAGGGCTGCCTTTGGGGCTGCAGGAGGAAGAGGAGCAACTCGCAGAAGGAGGAGGAAGAAGATGGCACTCTGCAGGAAACCATATCCACAGGGACCACTTCTCCTACCTGTACTTCACAGAGGAGCAATGACTGAGGCGCCTTCGCTTCAGCAAGGAAGCTATCACTGAGCTATGTCAACTACACTCGAGCCTCGAACCAGGGCATGGACAGCACTGCCTGTGGCTGTCAAGATCACCCTGGCTCTTAACATTTATGCCACTGCTCCTTGCAGGCTGCAGCGGGTGACATCAGCGACATCTCACAGTTCGCAGTCCACTGCTGTATCAGGGAGGTCACTGAAGCTCTCTGCACCTGTGGGTATCCAGATTTGTGGTTGGCTGCTGCATTCTCCACAACTTTGCCATCATGAAGGACCAGCCCTTACCGCCACCTGGGCAGCAAGAAGTGCAGCAGGAGGAGAAGCAGGAGCCAGAGGAAGAGGAGGAGGAACAGCAGGAGCAGCCTCGACCACGAGTGCCACTAGTTGCCAGAGCTCTCAGACAGAAGCTCATCGAAGGCCACATCATGTGAACCAGCCCTCCCATCCCAACACACCAACAGTCCTACAATCCCATTCACCACCATCCTCACTACCACCATCTAATTGCCCTCCTTCAGTCCAGCCTTATGGGTCTTGCCTTCACTTCACTACAAATGTAAACACCAACACCAAATCCAGAGCAAAATACAAATTTATCAAACAAATATTATCACGGTATGTAATAATTAACAAAAATAACTACGATTCACCCATATGTAAGCCCTTAGTGCCTGTCTTGTGTGCTTGTTTGCCTATCTTAGTGCTCTTACAAAGTGTTTCTCCAGTGGCTACAGCTTGGGAGGAGGAAGGCTGCTGAGCTTCCATTCATGACACTTCAGATGACCATGGTGGGCAACCTCAAGAAGCTCTGGACTGCAACATCTCGACATGGGTCAAGTCAGTCTGGTTCAGCTGGCTGTGTGGTGCTAACAAGGGCACTAGCAGAGTGGCTAGCAGGAGAGCAGGCATGATGTAATCCAGAGAGACAACAGCAGGTTCCTCTCCCATGGAGTAAAGGTCACTATCCTAGGACTATGGCTCTGCATGAGAACAGAATGCAGGACTGATTTGACTCTTTGAAAGCCCCTATCAACACTGGCTCCCAGAACCAAGATGGCAGCCATCTGAGCTTCCATGGCAGCAGTGAGAGTTGTGTCCTCATTTTTTGCCACTGAAATTAAAGCGAGGGACAAGGATTAGCTTTTAGTGTGGCAGCAGAACAGAGGAAGAAGTTGCTGATGAAAACACCTGCAGTTTGCCATTCAGAGGGTGTAGGGTCAGATTGAAGTAAGAAGGAAAATAAAAGATAAGGGTATGAAGAAACCCTGCATGACGTCTCCTCCAGTATTTCCAGTCGCCATAAAACCAGTAGTTAATTTTGGCGTTAGCCCTATAAAAGGGAATGAAGGTTACAATTATAGAAGTAGATGATCATACACTCTATTGACCACTATGGTTCCAGTTCCAATGCAATAATGGGACTGTTATCTGTAGAGTTAGATTAATATTCCAAAATTAACATAAGATCATAGGAAGGAATTTAGAATAGCTTGTGGGACCTCAGGCATGATAAACAATTTACAATGTTATAAGTTGTACCTTACATATTCCCTAGTTTTTTTAATTTCCAGAGAGAGATAAATAACCCCCATGAACAGAAAGCTCTGTGAGGTTTCTCCCTAAGCCACAGGAGGCAGTTTTACTTAAGGTTCTTTACCTCCGTGGGGTCAAAAATAACCTACATTGGACCAAAGAGAACAGGAAGGTTTTAATTTCAATTCCTAGTCTGTGGTGAGTTTTCAGACATCAGCCAGGGTGACTACAGTTGATGTCATCAGTGTTCTCAAGCTAAGAAAAGGAAAAGGATTCATTCTCCTGATCATCATTAAGTGATTCGTGTTGGAAATGTCCAAGTCTGGACATTGGTGGTGGGAGATTTCTTCTGGTTGGTGTTTTGCTGGTAGAACCTTAGGAAGAGTGGAAAAATTACCTATGTTCACTATTTCTAAGGAAATAGTAAAGGTTTTCCAGAAGAAAGTGGTTTTGCTAGGAACAGCAATTAGTGGTCATCTCCTTTCCAGATGTATGATCCAGTATTCCATCAAATGGTGCATCCATTCACCAATTATCAACCGAATCCCTGCAGTATTTTTTATCAGTTTATTTTCACTGTTTGAATTTTCCGACAAAAATAACAGCATGGCTACTTTGGAGACCCTGTAACATGAGATCAGGGAATTTCAGTGAATTACTAAGACATCTTTGCAGGAGCCTTTGTATTCACATTTTTATCATTCCTCTCCTGAAGGTGCTGGCTCTTGCTGGAGTCCAGTTTCACTGATGCCAGCAGCTGCTCTACCACATTAATCAAGTGGCCATTCTTCAAATGTGAGCCCAGGGATTGAGTGTTAGCAAGGCTAATTGACTGTAGAGGACATTGCACCCAAAGATTGCCTGTGCTGAATCTAATATCCACACAGGCACACTTAACAGCAGGGGCAACTGGACAGTGATCATGAGTGGGAACGCTGGATGATGTATCCCCCCTCTCTACTCCAAGGACAATTGTAGTGCTCCAACTGAGATTACTATAGTCAACACAGACTAGGAACAGAAACTGGGGCCTTTGGGCCTGTATGGTTTACTGCAAGAGCAAGTGTTGCCTTCACACACGCAGCATAAGGACTTTATCTGTCGGTAAGCAACATGCTGGCAATATTACCCGACCAATTACCGAGCAATACTATCACATGAATGCTTAATGCATTTGTATCAAATTCCTTTGTCCACTACTTCAACAGAATATCAACCCACTAAAATAAAATGGGTTCAGCCTCAGTTAAAGTAGAGAGCAGAGGAATTTGATACAAATGCATTAAGCACTCATGCGATAATATTGCACAATGTAATTTTCAAACTACTACATTTAATTAAAAAGAAATGCAAACTTGTACATAACTGAAGTTCAATAAAGTACTGTTTTCAAGTTTTAATTAATTTACAGGCCCCTAACCCTGCAAAAGTGCTGAATGTAACAGATGCTAGCGATATTCTAGGAAGTAAACCAGACAAGTATTTTTCAAAGAAAACTGCATGGAACAGTTACAACAGCCTCTTCAAGTGAATCATTTTATTTCCTCGTAGAGAAGCAAGGCATTAAATCCAAGAAAGGTCATAATTAGTGATGGAAATCCTAGGGTCAGAAATGTTCTTACCAATTTTAAAAGAATTTGGAGCAGTACAAGACTATTGCCAACTTCCAAAGCAATTGTCGTTTGGCCCTGTGCCAATTCTCTGCAGTTTTGATTTCAAAAAATCTATTTATGTTGTTGTAAGAGGCCTCTGAAACTTTAGACTTAGGGGCACAGATGCAGCGTATCAGAGCATCAGGAAGAAGACTATGAGTTGTACATGTGATGTGACTTTGCAATTCAGTCTCATGGATCTTATTTGCGAAACATAACAGGGCAAAAAAAAAATCACACTGTCAGCATAGAGCTTGCCTGTGGGAATAATCTGGGTTGTCCTACCCCCATGGCGGGGTACACCTGAACTCCCAATGTGTGGGCAAAGCTCCCCATAGGGAGTACAAAATCGTGCAACTACCCCTTACTTATTAACTCTTTCGTTTTCTACTTTTTTGGTTTAATTTCCATTTTTGTTCATCAAGCTTGTTTATTTCTCTGTTATTTTTTCACATATATTGCTTTTTAAAGAAAAAAAATCAACTGTTAAAGGACAAATTTGCAGGGCTATGGGGTAACAGCAGGGGAGTGGGACTAATTAGATAGTTCTTTCAAAAAGTTGGCACAGGCATGAAGGGCCGAATGGCCGAATAGCCTCCTTCTGTGCTGTAATGAAGAAATGAGTCTATGAGCGGAATTTTAACCCCACAGGACGGGCGGGAGAGAGGCAGGGGTAGGTTAAATTCTTAAAAATCTGAAACCTGACCCCAACACGCCACGAACACACCTACTTCCGGTTTAACCGGGGCGGGGCGGGCGAGTAACCTGCTCTCGAGAGGCAGGTTAGTAATTTAAATATGTTAATGAGGCTGCGTGCCTCAGATGTTAGCAGCCATTTAGATTTTTATTGCACTGCTGGGTCAGGAGGAGCAGGAGTGCTTTTCCCTGGCCCCTCAAGGCTAACCTGCCGTGATCGGCCTCCCTGATGACCCCCTCCCCGTGATCTCCAGGCCGACCCCCGCGATCTGATGCTCCCCCCAGCGATCTCTCCCTTTCTCCCTCCCTTCTCTCCGGTCCCCAGATGCGGCCTTGTACTGCAGGCTTCCTGCTCATCAGCCAGCCAGCCTCTTAAAAACTCAAATAAGGTCCTGCCGTTAAGCTCGGCAGGACCTCCATGATCCCCATATTTCCGGGTTTCCCGGCAGATACAAGTCACCCCTGGTCCCTCCTCACCTCCCCGTAGATATCAGAGTCTATGTTTCCTTCTTTCCTACTTCCTCTCCTGAAGTCAGTCCATGGGCACTTCATGTTCCAGCCTAAACATTGAGTATCAGCAAGCTGCTTACCATAAGGGGGATCACAGCCGAGTCCCAATTCATCCTCACCTGACACTCACACCTATATGCTTTCCAGGAGGTACCACACAATAGTGATCAAGAGCAGAATTTTTTTTATCTACTCCTTAGCTTTGGGACATTGAGGGCAATCAAATAATTTCTGACATGTTTATTCATGAAGTTCTGTCATTAAAAAAAACAAAGACCAGCAGTTGATACTAGCTCAATTGTTAATTTTAAATCTGAGATTGATAGATTTTTGTTAACCAAAGGTATTAAGGGATATGGGGCTAAGGCGGGTATATGGAGTTAGGTCACAGATCAGCCATGATCTCATTGAATGGCGGAACAGGCTTGAGGAGCTATATGGCCTACTCCTGTTCCTATGTTCCTATGACTTGAGGGCCGATTTTAACCCCAGTCCGCCCAACGGGAACGGGGTGGGCCGGGGGTTAAGATTGCGTCTGGGGGGTCCCCGCACTCTTCCTACACCGTTCACGGCCCCCATCGCAGCCTTAAACTTTTACTCCACTGGATCCTTTCAGTCTGCTACAGGGACATCAGCTGTACCTCCCTGTCATCAGTTCACAGCTGTATTAAGCAGGTGACCGACGCCCTCTTGCCAGGGCCAAGCACTACATCACTTTCCCCACTGACCTCAGCAGTCAACAGGACAGAGCTTTTGGCTTTGCAGCAGTGACTCACTTCCCTCGTGTGCAGGGCACCAGAACAAGGGTCAGCAACGTTTGTAAATAGGACAACTCTCATATCAATGACATACTAGCAGTGCAGTCTCAGAAGCTGCTATTAAGCCATACTGCAGACCAAAGTGCCAACTGTGATAAAGGTGATTAATTTAATGCCAAACATAAATACCTTCTATTCATTTCTCACCCAGGTGATCAACCCTCAGTGCTTTTATTTAAAGGTTTCCTAGCTCTACTACTACTACAAGGTACTCCCCTAGTCACTTGAGTAGATTTGGCACAAAGCTGCTGTTCCTGAGGGGAGGACCCTCGAGATGCTCGTGGCCGGTGACTTTCAGGTGCTTGAGCCTGTGAGGGCCTGGCCGCAGGCTGCGGCATCTCAGATGCTGCTGGGGCTATCTGGCCCAGCTGATTTGTTGGCACTACGGCGAGTACTGGTTGGGGGTGGGGGGGGGGGCGGTGGGCCAATGTGCCGACATGTTGACCTCCTGAGAGAAGCCAGCAAATACTACTTCCATCCCCCTGGAGCTGTGGCTCATCACTTCCACTGATCTGTGATGTGGAGATGCCGGTGATGGACTAGGGTGGACAAATGTAAGGAATCTTACAACACCAGGTTATAGTCCAACAATTTTATTTTAAAATCACAAGCTTTCGGAGATTATCCCCTTCGTCAGGTGAATGACAGGGGATAATCTCCGAAAGCTTGTGATTTTAAAATAAAATTGTTGGACTATAACCTGGTGTTGTAAGATTCCTTACACTGATCTGTGAGGCAGCAGATTGTAGAAGATGACAGGAAAGCATCAGAAAAGTGGGGGCAGCCCATCAACTCATCTCTGCAGCCAACAAGTCTTCCACAGTTGTTCAATTAAAAATACAAACGGGGTGCACCCCGCTTTGAGTAGAGTCGGGGATTGCGCAGGAAATCTGTACAGGTCACATGGGTGGGCTGTCCGATTCCGCAGGTGATCGGGAAGACAGCCAGTTCTTCAAATGTTATTGAGGCTTGGGTGTTCAATTGGCCCGCGCCTCACACTGACAACATCATGGGGGCTTGCTGCCTGCCCCCGCTCCCTGCCTGCACGGTTCCCACACTGAGTTAAAATCGGGGCTTTGATATTTTCCTGTTTTGAGTATCTGGCAGATTGCAGACTATTTCCGATATCCATTGTACAATGATTATTAGGACCAATACCTTTTATAGTGGGAGGCAGCAGGATGGATAAGGTGTTAATACACATGGGAACATAGGAACATAGGAACAGGAGTAGGCCATTCAGCCCCTCGTGCCTGCTCCGCCATTTGATAAGATCATGGCTGATCTGTGATCTAACTCCATATACCTGCCTTTGGCCCATATCCCTTAATACCTTTGGTTGCCAAAAAGGACTGGTTTTACTGCCAATATTACTAAACATTTCCTTATTCAAAATCATTCTCTTAACAATGAAGATTAGGATATAAATGATACACAAATATATCATATTTCTGCAGTTTTTTACCCCTGTAAAGATGTCAACAGCTGTTACAAATTTGCTGTTATTACACTGGAACTGATAATGTGGTATCGGTACAGAGGAGGCAGGACTGCTGCTCTTTAGATGTTGCTTACACTGACAGTGAGATGAGGTGACCTTATGCAACAATGTGTCGGGAGCATAGAAGGGCCCAAGGACAGGATATCAGTTTCTCTTCCTTAAAACTGTCCTGCAAAAGAAGAAGGGTGAAAGGGCAGCAACATCTTCACATAATGTGACAAAGGGAGGCACGAAAGGAGGGGTACCATTCTGAACTCATATACAACTCACGCTGATAGGGTCAATTAAAATGTGGCTCACTGATATTGTGCCACATGCTGCCAATGAGGTAGATTAAAGTTATTGGTGAGAAATGTTGTATTCAGAGAAGTTGATGTAAGACTGAGGGCAATGGGGATGATGCTTCATTTGACTGGGTTATTGGGCACATGTGGTGTCCTGCATTAGAGACTATCGTTTTGCTGATTGTTTTGGCAAATTTTCTTTTTGGCTCATTGGTCGAAGTCATCTTCTATGATTGATTAATGCTGTGTGACTTCTACAGCCTGCTCCTTTTAGAGGCAATGTTTTGTAAATTGTGGCAGGCAACAATGATTTAGGGCATCTTTTCTGGGCTGGGCTGCAGCACTCCCTCTGTCAGTTTACACATCAGAATCTTTCAGGGTTGCCAATGGTGTGTTCAACCATGATCCTTGTAGCAGCCGGAACCTCTTCTATATCATTCTTCTTCTCCCGTACGTGGGTTCCTCAATGAGGTAAGTCAACGTGGCTGCAGAAGATAGCTTTGATCCCCCTGTAATAATCTATCCAAGTCTTTGTGGTAATACAAATAATGCTGGAACTGTGAATTGTTGTGAAATTAATGAATCATGGCAACTGGCAGGGTATCCAACATTAACGTGCATGATTTGTTCATACCTGTGGTCACAGATCGGCTGCACATTGATGGTTTGGAACCCATTTCTGTTCATGAAAGGGGTGACAGTGTGGGTAGGTGCCCATATGAGCCCACACCTACCATCAATAATGACCTGCACTTTGGGGAATCCAGACAGACAGTAAAAGTATAGGACTCTCTCATATTGCTACTTGTTTTTTATGAGGAAGTTGATAAATTGAGAACTGTCGCTGATGTGGTGCAGTTTTAAAAAGCTCTCAGTAAGACTTCAATATAAGTTTCACTAACTTCCTTTCTCCCTCGACAGCAGTATAAGTACAGAAATAGTGACTAACAAACAGTTACACGGCAATTAGCAAAATACCGGTAAACCTTTAACAGGAAAGCCCCATCTTAAGGGAAGAGACCTTCCATGTAACACTTGCTTTATATGGGGAATGAAGCACTTGTCGAGCACTCCAAATGCATTAAGGCCTAGTGCACAACATGTGTGCAGGCTCTGACTGCTAGTGGCACTGGACACTCAGGGCCAAGACTTCAACACCCCATAATAAGCAGGTGCCAGTGCACAACAGCACTACATGCACCAAAAATCACATTATCAGCTCCACTAAGCCAAACAGCGCAGAAAGACCGATGTTTGATTTACAGCTCATGCTGTCAGCTGATCTCAGTTAGGACTGAAGTTGGGGTGTTGTCATTAGCCTAGGGAAGGACAAATCAGCCAGGGTTCCTGCTCTTGACCGTTGGAAAAGGTAATGGCTCACTTGTGATGGATGAACCTTGATGGACGTGGCCTGCTGACACTCATTGTTTAGTCTCACACAGGAACGTAGATCAGGTATTGGCTGGTTGCCGGAGTCCATGGAACAGTAGCCACAAGAGGCAACGTGTGTAGCAAAGGTGAGGAAAAAGAGAAAAAAAAATGCTGATACATTTTCCAGAATTCAGAAATTATTACATTTGAAAGTACAAATAATGTTGCTGCCATTTAATTCCCTAATTGCTTCCATTTGTTTCTTGTATGAACTTTTCACCATTGTCTCATTTCCCAGTTTTGTATTTGCATCCCATATTGCCCCTTTTTGTCATATCAATTTTTTCCTGTTCAGAAGCTCCCCACAAAATAGGAAATGTTTGATGTAGAGGGTCACGGGTGTATTTTGTGGCACAGCATATTATATTTCACAGCTAGTTATTATCCTCTTCTTCCCGGTGCTCTGTTTCTCATTTCTCCAAGCGTGGGAGATGTCACCTTGAAAAGAGTCGATCAGAAAAATTATGCTTTCTATTCTGATAGACCATTTTCATGATTGCATCATCCACAGGGATTATAGGTTACCATTCATTTAGCACATCACATTTTGAAGTTGCCAGTGAAAAGAAAGGTCTTTCATGTTTTTTTTCAATTGTGTTCCCGTCAAACCTGAAAGAAGGAATAGAAGGAGATTAGAGCGTGAAAGTTGAACAGCCATCATGATTGCACCAAATGAGATCAATTAAAATAATAAATAATACTTGGTATTCAAAAGCCCCTTTCGCAATTGAAATATCTCAAAACTTTACACAATTAATCACATTTTGAAGTCCATTTTTAGGACAGAATAAATCCGACCCAATCTTTACAGAAATGATAGCCCTGGTTTTAACTACTTGGTAGGAGTGATGTGCGCAGGAAGCCAAGGTGGACAGCAAACTACACGGTCCTCCGCAACATGAGATTCAGGAGATTTTAACTCCCAGGCCTCAACTGCATAGTCTTCTGACTGAACCAGTGGGAAATGTTAGTTTACCAGCAGACGGGAGCAGAATTTCGGGCAGGAAGAGACCATCGATGGGGACCTGAAGGAACGGTCAGAATCTTCTCCAACTGCACATAGGGTGTCTCCGCCCCTGCCTCAGCTCCACTCCTTCAAGTGTCAATGGCCCTATTTTGAATGAATGGAGGTTCTACCTCCAACAAGCCATCCTAGATACACTTGTTAGATCTGGACCGTGTGTATCCAGATTTTGGCTTAATTTCTAGCCCTTCCGGTGCATTCCCACCAAAGTTATGGCAAGAGTGTGCCAGAAGGTGTGCAAATTTTTGACCTGGCTAAGTTGCATAAGCTAAACATTACACAGAGGCCAGCAAGGTCGGGTCAAATAGTTGTTTTCTCCAGAAATTGAGGCTGTCTGGATACACCACTCCAAGAGGCATTGTTATCTGGTTTATAATTGTAGTACTGTGATCTGATTCAAATTGGAAATGTGTCTGTAGAATAGAGCATCTTGGTGGTGCTCATTTTCTTTACCGGGTTAGAGATTCAGGGGAACATGATGCCCTCCAGTACCGAGCCCAAGTGGCCATTTTGAATTTAGACAGTGCTGCCTCAAACCCCATTTTCTTTCCTCATAATTTCAAGTGGATCTGGGGTGGGCAGGGGTGGGAAATTGGTCATGGTGCTATTCTGCTGCCTCTCCACCAGGCATCACCACTTTTCAAGGGAGGTGAGGGCGGCCATTGAATACATCCACCAAAATATAAGCAGGAGTATTCAAAGTGGACAGTAATGACAGAGTGATGTAATTTTCCATCATTATCACCATAGCAATATTGGATACAAGGATTGCACTCTCTGACCCTAGGAAATGTAAAGATTTGATAAAAGCTCAGTCTTCTCTTCAGTTGCCCTGGAGGCAGCCGATCCTACATTTGCTTAAAGCCAGCAGCACTAATTCCCTCACTAACCCCACGACCCCCCCCCCCACCCCACCCCCACCCCGCCCTGAGGCAGGTTCCCCATTGCAGGCTGGAATCTCACTGGGATGATGCAAATTAGGATGACCCTGGAAAATTTGCTGGGGTCAGCAGGGCGCAAAGCCAACCGTCCCAACCTCCCACTAGATTTCTGTCAAAGCAGGCTATTCAATTGAAGGTGACATCACAGCCAAGCCCCATCTCATCCATACCCAACATCCACATACATGCACTTCCAGCATCGATCAGAACCTAAGCTCACTCACAGCCCCAGAGTACTGGGGCCAATTGTAGCTTCCCAGATAGCTGAGATCATTCAACACAGGCTGGAGATTGAACCTCAGACTTTGCCAGTTCAAATGCTTTAATCAGCTCAAGGATCAGAAGCCTGGGATCATTCTCAATCTTTTTTAATATTCCACCTTTATATCTATCTAAAATGTCTATATTTAATTGTTAAATTCCATTAATTCAAACGGGCACCGTTATTTTTCAATGTCACTCACCTCACTTTTGTGCAATAATTTCTGGCTTGCAATTTGATGAAAATATCTCTTTGAAGACCTTCATTAGATTTCAAAGAAAAAAATGTCATTCTTTTAGTTTCTACATTTTTCTCTAGACTAAAAAGTGACAGAGAAGCTCACAACCGCACAATGGTGTTTTAGAGATCCCTGTAATTTACATGCACAGAACAAAATCATGGCATTTGCTTTCAAAAGAATCAGGTCAAGTCCTGAACTCGTGCAACAAATCATTTGTCACCTTATCATTCCTCCACAAATTGGTCCTTTATTTCACAGACAAAACTGTTTATTGGTATCCTAGGAAACCAATTGACTGATGTCAGTAAGTATTAACACAGGCAAAGAAGTGACTGTTTTGTGTTTTAAAGCACTTACTGCATTTCATCTGTCATCTTGCTTTTGGCAAGAAAATAATGACTGTAAGTGCTACAACATTTGCGCTGGCTACTAAGTTGGCAATGTATTGACAAATATTATCAGGTCTGCCTTGACTGTACGTTAAGTATCATTTCCATCCCACCACAGTTTTACCTAGAAATAAAAGTGTTTCTCTAATAGCAGCCAGATCCTGTTTGGACCATGGGCATTAAACTCCTTTTAGCAGTTTTGTCCAAGTTTCTTTCATCATGTGAATAAAACTTATGAGTTGATGCCTGAAAGCTACATATTCAAATACTGGAATTAGAATGGTTTTAACTTAGCATTGAAGCTATTTAAAGTGGCACTATCTTCACGAGAACAAATCTTTTTTTGGGAATGAAGAAGTGCCAAGCACATTTTATATCATGATGATGTCATGTGCAAGTGATGCTGCAATGAACTACAGTGCAGTTTACAGTATGATGTTCTCCAATTGCAAACAAATGCTAAAAGCTTTTTATCATTATTTTCTTCATTTTTTTTCACCAAGTTTTCCCCTCTTGAAGGCATTGACTCCTTGCTTGGATGAAGTTTCACATTCAGCATCTTACCCAAGTGGTCATTATTCATATGTGCACCGTGGCAACGAGTGTCAGCAAGCTATTTTACCATGGAGGAATATCACAACCAAGTCCCACACATACGTACTTTCAAGGATGGTCACTGGATAATGATCAGGAGTGGAAACCCTGAGTGATTTTTCCCTTCCCTAACCTTGGGGTTCTGAGGCCAACTACAGTGCCTGCACCTGAGCTAACTCAACACAAACCAGGGATTAAGCATAGCACCTTCCTGCTCTGCATGGCACAATTATTTACTGGATAAACTTGCTGAACCATCAGGGAGTTGTCCAGAGTCTCTTTAGAACCATAGAAGTTTACAGCACAGAAGGAGCATCTGGCTCATTATATCTGTACCATCTCTTTGCGAGAGAATCCAAAACTAATCCCACTGCCCTTCTCTCTCTCTCTCTCTCTAGCCTTGTATCTTCCTCTGATTTAATAACGTTTGTTTGCTTGCTTCCTAATAAATGGTAGACAATGAAAAAGAGCATGGAGCTAAAAAGTTTAGAGTCAGCATATTTATCTGTATCTGTTGCAATTCTATGCAGTAAACAATACTTCAGGCAATTTTAATACCATGAAAATTGTGTGTGTGTGAGAACTCAACCAATTGCTTTAGAAGAAATATTTATTTATAATAAACATTGTGGCAGGCTTGAATGAAATGTTTACAGCTACCAAACGTATTTATCTATAAGCAGTGAGCATCTGCTCCTCACTGTTTACTGCTGTCTGCATTTATGCCTTCAGCTGCCAATATACCTCCCTCTCTAGAGGGGAAAACTGACCTAAAACTCAACACAGCATCTATAGGTTTCATGCCAGTTTCTACCAGAGTGTAGGTAATGCAAGCAAGCAACAAATCAACCCGCAAAGTTGCTATCCCATTAGCCTTGGTTCTTGCCAAGACAACTGTATTAATCCTGAAGGAGTGAGCTGTGAGAAGGTGGAATTGTGGTTCCTCCCACCTCTGGGAAAGAGGAAGGGGAATTGGGTAAATAAGGAAAAACCCAATAGGTTTTGTGGGAAGAGAAAGACAGAGACAGAAGATGAAGTGTTGTTGAAGTTACTGACTTGTATTATTGTTACCTATTATTGTTAAATACATCCTGTTCGATTTACTAAACTAAGCCTGTGGTTCAGAGTACAGCACTCTCACCTCTGAGTCAGAAATTTGTGGGTTCAAGTCCCACTTATGCCCAAAATCTAGGCTGATATTCCAGTGCAGTACTGAGGGAGTGCTGCATTGTCAGAGGTGCTGTCTTTCAGAAGAGATGTTAAACCAAAGCCCTATCTGCCTTCTCAGGTGGATGTAAAAGATGCCTGGTCAAAGATCCCTCAATCAACACCACTAAAATGGCTTATCTGGTCATTATCACAGTGACTACATTGCTAAAATATTTCGTTGGCTATAAAACGCTTTGGGACTTCGTGAAAGGTGCCATATAAATGTGAGTTTTTCTTTCTTTATTGGAGCTTTGCAGTGTGTTATCTGATGCTTACATGGATCTTTGCACGATGCAAATGCCAGTGATGGTGATGTTAGACATCTGACATCACCCAGTTCAGTATGTGTCCATCATATCAGAACAAGAATTGACGGCTGAACTGATTAAGACAGCAAGTAGCAGCCCAGGGAGATCCCAGATTTGAGCTTGGTCTGTGCTGACTTAGCTGCTGTCAATTGGGGTGATGATAAGTGTGTTACAATTGAGTGCCCTGCACTCCTGGGTTAAGCAGGGAAAAATCAGCAGGGATGCTGCAATTTGCTTTGCTGCAGCCTGTAACCCAGGCGAGGACAAGATTGGGCTTGGTTGTGGTGCTGTCTGCACTTGAATAGCATGTTAGCTTTCACTGTGAAGGGTCACAATGGTCACTTGAGTGCAACTGGCACACACGGAACTGTACAGTAGCAAGGAGAGGAGGGGAGAAGCGTAAAATTGGTGAGAAAACAAATATGGACAAATTAGTTTGTTCATTTATCAGTGACAGCAAGTGGAAATATCATTCACACTAGTGGGCTTTACTAAATGATTTCCAAGGCAATTGCTGGCATTCCCACATTCCTGGGCAAAAGCTGACGCCTTGTAAGTCACTTAATTTGCCTTAGTGCGGACACCCCGCTGATAATAAGATGATAGCACTGTGAAATTACCCATTAGGAGTCTTTCTGGTACACTGAGCTGTCCCAGCTGTTTGTACAATTAATCCTCAGAGTTTATCACCATTTATGGAGAATATTTTTTTCTTATAAATAGATGAAGGCAGAGTTCCCAGAATATAATTGTATTTAGGGACTGCACTCTTTGTCTGTCGGTGTTGCTTACTGTATTACTGTATGAGGCCAAAAACGTTGTTTCTTAAAATTTTGTTCAAACCTGTGAATCAAGAAAAGAATTTGTACAGAGATTAAAAAAAGAGGAAAATTCACCAAATATAAATTTCTGTTCAAGCATTCAGATAAGACTGAATCTATCGGTACTTAACAAAATAACAGTTACACAGAATTTTTTTTTACCCTCCCCCACTGAGGTATGTTCCACAGGTATGGTCATCTTCCAATACCTTACACAAGTGGGTATTATTCATATGTAAGTCTTGACAGTGAATGTTGTCAGACTATCAAACTGTGAAGGACATTACAGCCAAATACTGTCCTTACCCGATGTACATATACATGCACAGATGCACACACTCTCTCTCAGAAAGGATTGCTGGATACCAATCAGAAATTGGAACACTGGCCACTTTTCTCCAGTGTGGGGTGCTGAGGCCAATTGCAGAGCCACTGACGAGATTAGCTTTCTTAGGATTGACAGAGGATCAAACCTGGGACTTCCATGATCTGTGTCGCTCGGAGAAAGTGGGGCCAAAAATCATCCATGGTTTGTGATCCCGGCAGTTACATAAAATGGACCGGGCCTCCAGCTAGGACAGCCCAGTGACCCGTTGGCACGCTCTGCCATCCAGCTGCCGGAAGTCCACTCACAGTGGAATCCTGTCCTGTTATCTTCATGTTGGGGAGGGGGGGGATAATTCAAATTACAAAGAACGTTTTTTTTCAAATTATGTTTTTTTCCAAATTTTATGTCCACCAAGTGTTAGTACTGGGAAATTAATAGCTTTCTATTTTAGGTACCCAAATATTTACCGTCTTATTCAGCAGTTTTGTGTGATGGACCCATGTCCATAAGAAATAGATTGACAGTTACTAAGCTCATTGCACTCAGTTCTGATTAACATTGACATTCTTTTGTGAGTCAAGCAGCATCTGTTTTCCAGTATCTTCAGTTTTTTTCCCTTTTATCAACATTCTTTTGTTTATTTATATCTAATAATATGAACACATGACTTTATTGTGAGAACAGGCTTGGAGAATATATTTTACTGGGAGCTGAATAAACAGTTGAATTGGGCAGATTGCTAAAAATTCCAGGTTAGTGCTTTATCTCCTCTGATGTTATTCAAGGCCCATTATATTGTTGAGCTCAGTAACGATTCTATGGCTTTCACTCGACAGCAACAGCAGCACCCATTATTTAAACCAGAGCAATTTTAAGTAAAGTAACATTAATAAATAATTACAGTTAATCAGAATTCTTTGTACTTTGGCCCCCTGATGGCTCAGAGCTAAAAGCATGGTCCCTTGATGAGGGAAAGGGGTGGTAAGCCATTCCACACCATTTTCGGGGCACTACTGTCCTGTTTCTGCCAGTGGGGAGGCCTCAAAATCTACCCCAATGACTCCTACTAGGGTACAGTCCATTAGGCAAAGTCATTCTTCAGTACAATGGGTACCAGCAGGATACTTAATAGTGGAGGGTATAACAGATGAGCCCAAATCTGTTCTCATTTGATATCCACACTCTCAAACTTTCCAACGCCGGATAACAGGAATGCAAACCCTGGCAAATTCTTCACTCTTTAGGCCTGCAATCTTCAGGCCAATTGCAGCATTCAAACAGCTGCCTTATCTGAGATCAATTAACTCAGCATATATTGGGGATTGAATCCATGACTTAGTACTACACTGGATAATACCTTTACCCACTAGGCCATTGAGAAAGCCGAAGACTGTTGAATTTTAAACAGGTTGCCAATAGTTCTAACTTTCAAGGAAAAGGATTTGAATGGTGTCAGATTCTAGAGTGTTTTGTAATCCACATTATTCTGTGAACAGCTGTAAATATCTCAATCGCGATAAAGTTTTTATTTTGCTACTGAAGTTCCTAAACATCACAGGAAACACTAGTCCAACATCATTCAGAATTGCTTTTGCTGCGAGTATCAATACATCAGTAAGAACATAAGAAATTCTGATTGAGAAAAGGACACTTGGTCAATTGAACCCACTCCTTCCACAAACAGCATACATCGGTCCGATGATGGATTCAACCCCACTTTTTTTTAATCTTCTGAGGGAAGGTTTTACTAAATTTTTCACTGGCTTTCAAGAATGGTTGAGCAAAACTCATTATCATAGTGATCGACGTGTTGTGATTGTATTATTTACTTAAGTAGAGGCAAAATAGTGAGCCTTAGACTGACGACTGGTGCAGGAAACCTGCAGTCTCCGCAGGCCAGCCATTTTATTTTTACAGTTTTTCATTCACACACTGAAAAAAACTTAATATTACAGTAATAGCGTTGCCAGGAGTAGCAATTTTATTACTGTAATATTTAACCTATACCTCAAAAATAAATACATAAAACTAAATAGAAATGAAACAATTTAAACATTTTACTTTTGCTTAACTCTATCTTCCTTTTTTCCTTCTATTTTCTCGTCTCCATTTTATTTTTATTATTTTAACTTACTTTTACTTTTTTTCAAAAAAATAAAACTCTTCTAATATTTGATGATTGATTAGAATGATTCTAATATTTCTGGTACTTATTCCTTTAAAAAATAACTTTAAAAACTTTTTATTTCCTTAACGGTTTTCCTTTACCTCTCAGGTCTCATCATCCATTTTGGAGGTGGGACTGACATTGGAAAATAATTGAATTTTTGCCTCCTTAACCCTCACCTGAAAGCAGTGGCTCATGCTGGATGTGTTTCTATGGTTACTGACAAATCTAACATGGGAAGGAAGAAAGGGCTTCACAGCTGAACCTGACCTGTCCTCACCCAATGTTCACATTTCCAGTAGGAGCCCCTGGATAGAGATCAGAACCCTACTGATTGTTTCTTCCCTCTCTAGCCCAGAGATAGTGAGATAAATTGCAGTGACCTCACTGTTGCCCCAGACGAGATTAGTTAATTCAGCAAAGGCCAGTGATAACACCCACAAACTTTATGGTCTGTATGGCTCGGTACCACAACAGGCAGTGCATTTTCCCACTGAAACATCATAAAAAGCCTAAAAGTTGCACTACTGATGGTGACACCATTAAAAAGAATTTTACTTTTAGACCTATATTCATTGCAACCTAGATGAAGGCGGCCAACTTTCATTTCACCCAGTACGTTTAATAAGCGTGAAGGACAGAAACGTTCATCCCAGCCATGTGGTGCTTAAGTCTTGAGGCACTTCAACACTGTAGCTTGTTTAGTTCGGACTGAGGGAGACTAGTGCTTGTGCTCCAGTTCCCCACATTTACACTGTTAAATCCAACCCTCCTATCCTGGCAGCAGAATTGTAGAACTAGTTTTCCACGGGTCGATGATTCAGCCACTGGAATACGAGAGCCAGACTTAACAATGGAAATGTGGGGAGGTAATACATGGGCCCTCATCATCCAAACTAAACAAGTACAAGTGGAAAAGCGCATTTAGAGGTGAAAGGACAAACTTCTAACTTAGTGCACCACCCAGTCCCTGGAGCAAATGAAGTCTGATAAGACACAGATTTGTTTTACTTCGATTATAACCATACTGGTTAAGTCACATCATTTCCATTGTGCTTTTGGATTGGAAACAGCTGCTTCTAAGAGCTCCAAATTTACAGCTGCAATGCAAAGGTTGTAAAACAAGTGAGCTGCTGTGTGAAAGACATGAGGCTTGATTAAAAAAAGACAAAAATCTACTTGTAGATCATACAGAGGAGGCCTTGTGTAAATGTAAAGCAGCCTTAAGATAAGGCTGCCGTGGCAAAGGTGAAGGAAAAGCTTGTTAGGATAGCCTTAGAAAAAAAATTATTTATCCTTGTAGAATATGACATCATTACAACAGATGTTGCAGAGACTTGATGATTAGCCTGTTACCATGTTTACCAGATGTGAGGTCAGAGCTTCTGAGAGACCTTAGGTGATCAACAAAGTCTTCAATGAAGTTTAACTTGTTACTGGGATTACAGATAATTCCAGCAACAGACAAAGAATGCAGTCCATGTAAATTGAATACTAAACTAACAGATTTCTTTTTTTTAATATAGTTTCCCACTAATCTCATCTCCCCTCCTTTCCTGAAGGTGTGAACTCCTTGCTGGGGTAAGGGTCCATAGGGACTAAGATCTCATCCATTATTTATGTATGAGGCTTGACAGTGAGCATTGGCAAACTGTTTGACCATAGAGTGCATGGCAGCTGAGCCTGACCACATTCTCACCTGAAGTCCATACGCGCACATTTCCAGCAGGAATTGCTGGATCGCAATCAGGAGTAGGAACCATGAGCCTTCCCTAATCCAAGGCACAGAGGCTAACAGTAGCACCTTTACCACTACTCCAGCTGAGATAATTTTGCACATCCTGGGGATTGAATCTCACACTTTTTATGGTTCATCTGTCACTAATACATTGAGGGAGCGTGCACAGTTTTAACTGGAGAGATGAGCTTTAATAGGCAGAATGGCCTTCTCTTGTCTTTGATTTTTCTTATAGTCTAATTCTAACACCTAACAAACCCCTTGCTACTGTTATGAGTTAAAAATCCTCAACTGAAAAGTTTGCTGTTTACTTAATCTCTGTGGGGTCGATATTAATCACCCCCACCTGCGACGGGCGGGAGAGGGTCGGGGGGGGGAGAAATAAAAAATCTTGAAACACGACCGCCAGCCAGCCGCATTCGTGCCCGTTGCCATTTTTACGGCGACTGGGTGCGAAGTGTGTGTGTTCCGCTCTCGAGAGGCAAAACACTTTATCATAATATTTAAATCAGGCACTCACAGTGCAGTTGGGAGCCTGATTGAAATTTAACGTTCGCCGGCCGGGTTTTTCAGGGCTCAGGAAACCCGGCAGCGAAATGGAGATGGCAGCAGCCGGATCAAGAGGGTAAGTGCTTTTCCAGCATTGCTTATGAGCCAGGAAGAGCAGAAATACTCCCCCCCCACCCACCCCGGCCCTTCAAGCAAACCTTTGCAACATCTCCTTGCTGCCATGAGCGACTAACCTCCCCTTCCAACCCATGATCCCCCCCACCTTCTGCCCGTGATCTGCTGACCCCTCCACGTCTGCCCCGTGATCTTTCCCTCCCTCCTGATTGACATCCGACGCCCCCCGCCCCCGCCTTCAACCCTGATCTTTCCCAATTGCTGGGGGTCGTCCCAAAGGATCCCCAGTTGCGGCCTTCTACTGCAGGCTTTCCTGCCTGCCAGCCGGCCAGCCTGTCAATCTGGCCGGCTGCGGGGCGAGAAACGGAATAAAAAATGATAAAGAGGATGTCTGGGCTCCCCACCCCGCACCAAACAAACACGCTCCCCCACTCCCTCCCCACCTCCTCATAAATACCAGGGCCTGTGTCTCATAGCTTCATCAATTTAACAGACAGTTCTCTTTTGATGTGTTATCTGGGCTCAAGTAAACTTTTCTGTTCTTTAGTATAGTTATATGTAAGCATCTATGTACTTTCAGTAAATATACATCATGACAGATTGGAATTTTCAACTAGTTGACAGTATAGCTTCATTTTAAAGGGGAATTACCAACGTTTGACAGTCATAATTTATTTTTCTGCCAATTTTTATCCTCTCCTCTTTTGAAAATGTTGAGTCATGCTGGGGCACAGTTCCTTGGATGCTGGCAGCCCTCCTTTGCCTTGTCCAAGTGACCATTCTTCACACATGAGCCGAGACTAATCAAAGCCACGATGACATCCTCTGACTGTGAGCATCGTGCACTATCCCTCCTGATCCTTCTTGACCTCGCTGCAACCTTTGACATGGCTGACCACACCATCCTCCGCCAACACCTCTCTTCCATTGTCCAGCTGTATGGGACTGCCCTTGCCTGGATCCACTCTTACCTACGGTCATAGCAAGAGAACCTCCTGTAATGGTTTCTCTTCCCACCCCCACACCGTTGCCTCTGGCGTCTCCAAAGGATCTATCCTTGGCCCCTTCCTATTTCTCATCTACATGCTGCCCTCAGCGACATCCTCCGAAGACCTGAAGTCAGATTCCAGGTGTACACTGACGACACCCAGCTGTACCTCACCACCACCTCTCTCGACCACTCCACTGCCTCGTATTGCCAAACTGCTTGTCCGATATCAAGTCCTGGATGAATCACAATTTCCACCAATTAAAAATTGAGAAGACCGAAGCCATTGCTTTGCCCTCCACCACAGACTCCATTCCCTTGCTGCCGATTCCATCCTCCTCCCTGTCCACCATCTCAGGCTGAACCAGACTGTTTGGAACTTCAACATCCTTTTTGACCCTGAGCTGATTTTCTGACCCATATTCTCTCCATCACAAAGACCGCCTAGTTCCACCTCCAGAACATCGTCAGTCTCTGCCCCTACCTCAGGCACATGGGAACAACACCACCTGCACATTCCCCTCCAAGTCACACACCATCCTGACTTGGAAATATATCGCCGTTCCTTCATCGTCACTGGGTCAAAATCCTGGAACTCCCTTCCTAAC
The DNA here is from genome assembly GCF_035084215.1 of Heptranchias perlo. Lineage (NCBI taxonomy): Eukaryota > Metazoa > Chordata > Chondrichthyes > Hexanchiformes > Hexanchidae > Heptranchias > Heptranchias perlo. Next base: position 23,924,419 of record NC_090351.1, on the reverse strand, counting down.
AGCACTGTGGGAGAACCTTCACCACACGGACTGCAGCGGTTCAAGAAGGTGGCTCACCACCACCTTCTCAAGGGCAATTAGGGATGGGCAATAAATGCTGGCCTCGCCAGTGACGCCCACATCCCATGAATGAATTAAAAAAAAGCTTAAGTGCTGCTGAAATCTTCATCCATGCTTTTGTTACCTCCATACTCGTTTGTTCCAAAGCTCTCCTGGATGACCTCCCATCTTCGACCCTCCGTAAACTTGAGTTCATCCAAAACTGCTGCCTGTAATCCTATCACTATAACATCCTCCAGTCCTACAACTCTCCAAGAACTCTGCATTCCTCCAACTCTGGCCTCTTGTGCATCCTCCACTCCCTTTACCCTACCATTGGTGGCCATGCCTTCATCCATATAGGCCCTAAGCTCTGGAGTTTCCTCGCAAAACCTCATTGTCTCTCCTCTTATCTCTCCTTCTTTAAGACCTTCCGTAAAACTTTTAGTCACCCCTCCTAATGTCTCATTTTCTGGCTCGGTGTCAATTTTTGTCTGATTACGCTCCTTTGAAGCACCTTAGGATGTTTTGCTATGTTAAAGGCGCTGTATAAATGGTTGTTATTGTTGAGACAATGAGGGGGTGATTTAAACACTACAATATACCCAGCACTTACCTCGGTCGCTGTATTATCAAAACTATCTTCTCAGTCAGAACACGCTGCATTACTCATATAAACCCATTCACAATCTCTACTTCACTTGGAGCAAAGTCAGACTGAAGGTTTTTGATATATATATTTTGCCTTTTCCTATTCAGTAACCAACAGTTTCAGACTTCTGTAAAAAAAAATTATATTCTTTCCCTAATTTAGCATTTCAAAATAATACTACAGCTGATTTCTGCATCACTCTTGCTCCTATCTTCTTGTTTATCTCTGTTCATTTACAGTCTTTGGCCCCATTTATTTTCATCTCCATTTTTCTTCCCTCTTTTCCTGAAGACACTGACTCATGCTGGGATGGAGTTCCACAGATGTTGGCATCCTCATATACCCTATCCTGGGGCCCTTTCTTAGCATGTTTACCTCGATAGTGAGCTTCAGCACTTTGATCAAATTGCCGCAATCTGCTAACTCGGTGAAGACCAGGGATCTTCCTGGGCTGTATGACAATGGCATTACCCACTAAGCCAATTAGCTATTGTCCTGAGTTTATTATTTTTTGCATCACTGCATCCTATATTTTGTATTGATTATTGCTATAAATATAAAGCAAAAGGTCATTTTCTGATTGCTAGTATTGGCAACTGTTACGACACATCCAAGGAGCTGTGTCAGTGAGCAGTAAACACGGGATTATACACCAACATTAATGACATCAAACACTTATTAATGTATAACCACTGTTTAGAATAATAGATTTTAAACAATGCCTTACTGTTCCTCCCAAAGCACAACAAAATAGAAGCTTCTGTGACATGGACTGGTGCAAGATAATACAATAAGATGCAGCTTTGACATGCGAGCTCTATTACAATATACACTGCATTATAAAAATAAATAAATTAGCAGTTACGACCTCAAGCACAATCTCAATGCAGTGATGTACGTACCCCATGCCAAGTAGAAAATTATGTCCCATATGTCTACAGGAAATTCTTATTTGCAATTAAGAAATTGCTATTTACAAACATTCACAATGTGAGGTCTTGGCTGCTTATGCAGCAGCCAATTTAATAATAGTAAAGTTCGCGACAGATTGAATCAGTGGTGATGCAGAATAAATTACTTTGAAGAGATTTGCTGGTGAGAGCGTCAATCGTTGAGACAGGATCCTACGATACATTGTCATCTGAGGAATGAGAACTTAGTAAAGGCTTAAGTATTGTATTTTTAAAATGCAGATAATATACAATCATGTTTTACTTTATGTTTTGTGGTCAAAAGTATATGGTTCATAAGAATGTTAAAGATTGTCAAACAAACAATGAGGAGGAAGTCAGAATATCCGAGATATAGCCAGGATGCTCCTGTTCCAGCAAACATTTTATCAGAAATGTAAAACAATATGATCTCCCATTACTTTCTTTGAAAACAAAAGCAATAGTTTAAAATATTTATTGTGATACAATTGATTCCACTTTTTGATAGCGTCATCTTTTATGCTACATTTAAAGTTGTCTAGGTAGGAATTAATCTAGTCATACATCAGCACAAACTTTGTGACACTGGAAAAAAGCAATAGATAATGAACTTCCAAGTGAGCAAAACAAAAGAGAAAGCATTTGTTTATTTTAGTTTTAGTTTCACCTCGTTTTTCTGTTCATGTTTTCTCTCTTTTCTTATTTGTTAGTTGTACGCAATTTTCCGCTAGAACAGACTTCTTTTACAAAAAGCAAGTCCAGAAGTAACAAGGCTCAGTGGATAAATGCTGTGTCCAATTTGGTACTGAACCATACAGCCTGGGATGGTCTCCTATTTGACCCCTTGTTTGTGCTGGGTTAGCTGAGGCAGCAGTTGGGTTGCTACAATTGGCCTCAATGCACGTGGTCTAAGGAGCAGATAAATCAGTCAACGTTCCCATATCCATGTATAGGGTCGCGTTGAACTCTGGTAGTCTGCACAGTCATGACAACATTTAAGGGTAGATTTTCACGCTGAACAGACTTTGGCTGGCTGGCCGGCAACTCAATAGCCCCGACGGGAGGCTCGGTCCATTTTGACGGCCGGACCTCATTAGCATTCAGCTGGCGGGCTGCAGGCAAAAAACCAAGAGCCCCTGAGCAGCCTGCAGACTCCAAGCCAAAAGGAAATAGGTCCGTGAGGGGGATCCGGAGTGGCAGCGACCTAGGACTCTGGCTCCTCCCAGCCCCACAAAAATAAATACCAACTTATCTGTGGGTTCCTCTTCAGCTGGACTGTGCGGAGCGCACACTTCACCCAGTATGGTCCTAAAATGACAAATGGGGTCCTATGTATATCATAGGACCATGATGTGTATTTTAAATGGTCCTACCGCCTGACTCAGGTGGGCTCTCTGGCCTCCACTGCGACAGTGGAAATGGGATGGTATGTCATTCCCCACTATTTTCGGGGCACTACCGCCCTGATTCTACCAGGATGGAGGCCTCAAGATCTGCCTCTTACTGCCTAAACGCACACCTGGATGAGGTACTGGGGAGCTGCCAATGCCTGCATGAGTAATTGCCTTCAAGGGAAAACTGGAGAATAAATAACGGAGATTATAAAAGAGTGTGCAGCAGCTAGAAAAACAGGTGAGATTAGGGCAGTATGTTGAGAAAATTATAAGACATAAATGCTTTTTAGGTGTGTCAGACAACAAATTAAATAACTTGTAGAACAGTCAAGTCACACCTCAACTAAATGAAGTGAGATCATTTATGTTACATTTGTGCTTATTGAGGTGCTGTAACCAAAGCAAATCTCACTTAAAAGTGAATTCTCTTGTGATACAGAGAATGAAGATTTGAATACAAATGGCTCAATATTTTGAAGTTTGACTAATAATAGACTATGATGCAAAGTAACAACAGTAATCAATGGAATCCACTATGCAGGTTGACAAGCCTACTAGTAAAATGCGGTGCTTGTTGAGAGTTACTACCCACTGCAATCTGCACCAAATCATCCACTACTGCTATTCCTGTCCGTAGCCAGCATTCATTTTCTCCTAACATGTGGTAATGGTTTCATATCAGCAAGCTAAACTGTTAATTCAGCTTTGACAATTTCAGGGAGATGTAGGCAGAGACTGTGTGTATGGTTTGAAGAAGACATTATCTAATAAGGCAATGGGTGGATTAAAGCAGTGTCACAACAATTGGGCTTTCAGTAAAAGCAGAAAGGTCCTCCCCTCAGGAAATAAATCCTAGACATTGGGTAGTGTAAGAATATGTGAGTCTCATAAAGTGTGGTTTATATGAGCATTGTCTCACAATTTTCCATACAGATGGTTTATTATAGCTTTTTTTGTTTTTATGCCACATAAATTTTTATTACAGTTCCAGCAAGTAGTATTGACAGACAGCCACATTATACATCATGCATTTTATGTCATCCAGAGAATACTTAAGACGTGTTGATCTTTGACAGATAATAAGATTCATTTATAAAATTTTGATTAAATCATCTGAAGAAGCGATATCATTTTTTACTCTTTTCCCATGAGAACTGGCGAAGGTTTCTCGTGGGAAGACAAAAATCCATGTCAGGGATCCATAAGATACAAAATATTACATACTCGGTGATTAATACTACCTGATATCTTGTGGCCAGCGAGATGCTTATCAGTTATATGTTTGTTTACGCCACAGGTTCCCATGATATATATTCCCATAGACTATGTATGGGGAACAATTTTAATTCTACCCGCTTGGTAGAAACCGGGCGAATTGATAATTAAAATTGTCCAAGCTACTTATCTGCCCTGCAGCTGCCTTGAGCTGTCAGGTTTGTATCTCAATCTGCTGTCCTCAGCAGACAGCAAGGACACTTGGCCAAAACCGACCACATATTCACATATGCATGATGTCATCAAGACCTGGCTGCAATTTTTACTAAGAGGCCTGCGCATGAAAGGGCAGTGTGTTTCCCACCAGCCAACCTAGCACGGGACTGGATTAAGGCCAGAAGAGGCCCGAAAAGACTTTTGTTCATATCCTTGTGGGGCCAGGAGGAGCAGTAGTGCTGTTTTTCATTCTATTTATTTCAGTGGAAGGGTGCATAAAGTGCGGGTGATCCACTCTGCCAGATTGCAACCCAGGTAGTGAAGATACAAATCTACAGTGCTTTCAACCTGCAAACATTCATTTTTAAATACATTATTAAGTCAATTCACAGCTATAGAAAAGGAACGATAAATTGTAACATCCTCCTTTACTAAAATATTTATGAGTCTTATTCTATTCACATGGTAATCATTTGGTAGAATCTGAATTTATTAAAAAAGGACGTGCTTATTTTTGAAATATTGCATTTCATGCTCTGACAGAGCTGGAAGTCAAACCTTTTTTGATAAGGACATGAATCATTAACTTTAGCAATGACTGTGGAAATTGAGATGCTATGATTCTAACATTTCCAATTATTGCATTCTTATGTCTGACTGTTTGGTTGCAATGCAGTTAATAACACTTTAACAAGGAGAATAATGTCTGTGACTCCCAGATGTGTATATTAGCATATAATCTTACATGTACTAGGAAATCCTTGTAACATAGCTCTTTCAGTGCTGAATTCCCCTTGTTTCCTGAAATTCATAAATGGATTTCTTTTTTTTTTGAATGGATTTCTGTCACTTTCCATTTCCAACAATGATATTCTGTGTGGAAATTTACTTACGAGCAATCTTGAGCACTCTCTTGATGCTCAGTGGGTGAATACTCTGCCTAGTATGCTGCTGAATTATATGGATCCCTGGTCTGTGCTGGAACCACTTGGGTGGGGTATCACAATGTCACTACTACTACTACTACTACAAGAAGAAGAAGAAGAAGAAGAAGAAGAAGAAGAAGAAGCACCACCACCTTATCTAAGCATGAGTCATTGCCTTCAGGAGAGGGGTAGAGGGAAGGGTAGAATATTGGGAGTGAAGAGGGGCAAAAGAGGAATCTGCGAGTCTAACGTCATTGATCTAGAAATTGGATTGCACCCGAATTGGGGCGCGATCCAGGTGCAGTGGCTGCTGCATGTGCCTAAAAAGCCCATTGGCAACATTATGAGAAATTGGTTTGCTGGCCTCATTTGTATAATACAGGTGAGCTGCGGCCGGCAGTCACTGCCCCAGAAGCAGCTTCCTGGTCATGGGGGATTCAAGATCAGCCAAGAGCAGCAAGTAAGTCAAGGGAGGGGGAGGAAATCAGGAGGGGGGTGAGCAGTGGCCTGCAATGACTTGCAGTTTTAACGTGGAACCGGGAGGAGCACTCCTGCTCCTCTTGGCTCCACATTCAGGTAAGTATAAAACATTGCACTTACCTTTTTGGTGGCAGCCTCCAGTAGTCCCTTTAAGGACTGATGGTTTGGCTGCTATGTGCCCGAGAAAACTAAGTGCAGCATGCACGGCTCATGTTGCACTCAGTCGCGACCCAATTTGGCAAAGGGGCCTGAAACAGGCGTCAGGCTTCTGATTTGCATAGGCAACGGGCCTAACGCCAGTGTCAGGCAGGCTCCCTGAATGAATACAGAACACCCGAAGCATAATGGCGTGTGGCGCTCTTCCAGTGTGGACTGAGCACGCGCATACCATAGTGAACCCTTCAGCACCCGTTTCTCACCCAAAAAATGGGTGCTGCGCAATTAAACTTCTGGGCCATTGTGTTTTGTAACAGACACACAATAGCTTTGAAATTAGTTTGTGATTTTAGTGAATGAGTGTTTAACCTGTTCATATGATGTTCCTTTGTCTATTGTTTTAAGTGGTTAAAATGAAACAAACCTGTTAATGACTACATTAAAACAGCTCACAGAGGAATGTCATGAACATATTAAATGTTTGTATACTACTGTCACAAAAAGACATTTCCAGATTTATTTTTCCTTAGCAGAAACACACCCAGTGATCCAAGTTGATCTCGTACAATGCATCAGCAATCTAATAAAACTTGATTGTAGTTTTTACATTGAGTTACATCGAAACTACAGCACAGAAACAGGCCATTCGGCCCAACTGGTCTATGCTGGCGTTTATGCTCCACACAAGCCTCCTCCCTCTCTAATTCATTTAACCCCATCAGGATACCCTTCTATTCCTAATTTTTGCTTTTTATACTCTTTTCTACAGGTTACTTTTCTGAGAAGCCAATGACTTTACAAAGTAAATTATCAGTTCCCAGCAAGTGCAGCTCTTGTTCAGAGCAAATTCTCCTTTTTAGCTGGAAAATTTGACAATGCATTGAAACTACAACAACTCACAAAAATGTCTCCATTTATATCACTAAAACTGGATCAAACTCTCGACTTTCACACAACTCTAATGGTGAAGAGTTTGTAGTATTGTGTTTGACCAACAATAGTAAATCTAAAGCCTAAACACTGGTACAGGAACTTCGAAGGAGCTTTCACATGACAGCAGTGCAGCCACCTGTAGATGAGCAGCTCTTCAACCATCAGCTTCACTCCTAAATATAAACAACAGGAGGCGCAGGGAACCAACGGCAACATAGACCCACAGAAGTGTGGCTTTACAAATCTGCTGTTTGGTTAAGAGTAAACATGGGGAGCCTGTCCTATATCTCTGCACTCTGGCAGTTATTGCACTAGAAGTTCAAGACATCTTCCGTGTGAATGAAGTTACTTTTCTATTTTCTGTCAACACTGCCTGCTGACCAAAAAAAAGGACTCCATCGCAGTTCAAAAATGTAGATAATCCTCAGAGTATCACAGTAATATTTAAAACTATATTAACTTTATATATTATTAATATAGAATTTTACTTGATGTGAGATTGCCAATTTTAGGCATTCCATTTCAATTTACATTAAACTGGTATTCTACGGCAGTGACTACACTTCAAAAGTACTTCATTGGCTGTAAAACGCTTTGGGGTGTTCTGAGGTTGTGAAAGGTGCTATATAAATACAAGTCTTTTCTTCTTTAACTGCAACTTTTAGTTACAAGCTCAAAGGTTTGAATCATTTTATTGTTGGCGCTGCTGTTGGGTCTTTTTTGCAGGTCGCAAGTCACAGCCCAACATGTCTGTGGAAACTGTCACGTGAATATAGGATCTGGTAAAGTAAAAATACCGTTAGAATTAACCAGAGCTTACCCCCCTCCCAAAGCTGTTAACGCATACTGGGGTACAATGCCACAGGCACTGACTGCCTTCCGGTATCTCACTTGATATGGCATATTTTCATGAATGAGCCTGGAGAGTGTTTGTCAACAGCGTATGACCATCGGAGGATCACAGCCAATCTGATCCTGTCCTCGCCTGATGTCCATACATACGCACATTTTCTTGTAGAAATTATTGGTTCACAATCAATTGAAGCCCTTAGCTGATTTTTTCCCCCTTCCTAGCCCAGAAGTCTTGAAGCTATAGTGAAGAAGATGAAAAAATTGGATAAATAAATGTAAATGTGAGATAAACAATAGAATAAAGCCTCACATCTCTTGCAGTGTAGCTTCTCTTGGAGGTCGGCTTTGAATGAATCCAATAACTCCTCTTAAAGTCCACGACCTAGAAACTCGTTGGTGCTGCGTCCGTTTTGCAGATGTAAAATGGGTGGCTAAGCGTCCAACATAGCGGGCAGCGCGCCAGAAGTGCGCCACATGCCATATTGGATCGGGCTCCTCTGTGGACATCCAGGGCGCATGTCAGAAGTATTCAAAACGGGAATTAAAATATTTAAATAGGGGTCCTAGACTCGCATCCCCACCTTATTACCACCATCCTTAGTAGCACCACCCTTTTGCCTACCTTCAGTCCAGCATTATGGGCCTTGCCCTCATTTCACTACAAATGTAGACACCAAAAACAAATCCATGACAAAAAATAAATTTACTCAACATCTCAATTCCATCTGTGTCTAATAGATAACGGAAATAATTAAGAACCATCCTTGTGCAACCCTTTAGTGCCTTTCTTCTCTGCACATTTACTTTCCTAGTGCTCCTATGAAGACAAGACTAAGGGATTTCCCCAGTGACTACACCTAGGGAGGTGGAAAGCTGCTGAGCTTCAATTAAGGACATTTCAGATGACCATGATGGGTGATCTCGAGCAGCTCTGAGTCTTGAGAGCCCAGCTACAGATAGCAGCATCTCAGCATGGCCCTGGGCAGTCTAGCCCAGTTTGCTATGTGGCACTAACAAGGTGGAGTGGGTGGAGAGGGGAGCAAGCATGTTGCCATTCTGAAAGCATGTGCCACCCCCATAGGGCCAAGGCTTCTTTTCTTGGACTGCGCCTCAGAACTCCTCCAGTTCTGTGCGAGAACTGAGTGCAGGAGGGATGTGACACCCTGAAAGCCCTTGTCAACACTGACCCCCAATAGTCTGAGCTGCCATGGAAGCTGTCAGCAGAGGCTCCATCATGGTGGGCTACACTGTCATGTTCATGGAACTGACCACTCGGTCGATGTTGAACAGAATGGTCTCCATGCTCTGCGCGAAGCCCCGACATAAGTTAGAGCTGAACTCCTCCATACTCGCTGCCATTACGCACAAGCTCACTGGCAGGTTGCCCAGTTCACCTAGCATTTCCTGGAGTATGCCCATCAGCCTTCTTCAGTAGCCTGGGCCCTTAAAGTCAGCAGCTGAGCCCTCTGCAGCAGAGCTGGTATGTGATCTTGCTCTCCAGTGAGATTACACCTATGGCATTCTATCTCTCTATCTTAGCTCCTACACACTTTTGGCCGGTGATTCACTACATGAAGACACTTCCTCTAGCCTAGCCTTTAAAGTATGTGTGGTGCCAGTCTCTGACTGGTGCTGGCTGAGGTCAGATCCAGTGATGGTGCATCTTCGGGAAGGCAAACCTCCTCTTCCTGAAGAGACAGAGGTATCTCCTCATTTTCTGCATCTGAAATTAAATAGAGGGACAGGGGTTAGCTTTTAGTGGAAAGGGAGAGCAGAGAATGAAGTGGCTGGAGAAAGCAGCTTCAGTTTGTCATTCAGGGTGAGGAAGAAGTATGAAGGGAGAAAAAGGATAAGGTGTGAAAAAACCCTGCACCACGGCCATGACTCTCCCCCTGCCTGTGATGGCCAGTGTGTTTGCTTCCATAGGAGGGAGAATGTCCAGGCGGGCTCGGCCTCCTCCTGTGGCAGCCTCTTGGAGCAAGTTGTGAGCAAACTTCTCCTGCAAGAAAGAAGGGAGTGTGTTGATGACATTCTTGTAAGGTATTTAGAGAATGTGCCTGTCATAGTAAAACAGTTGGTATGCAGTGTGTAAGATATGTGGATTGGGGAAGTGAGGGTTGCAAATGTGGTGAGTATGTGAGTAGGAAGAGAAGAAGGTGGAGTGAAGTGTGGTGCAGTGATTGTTGGAGAGAGAAGGGAAGCGGGGAAGGGGAGTATTGTGAATAGTGAGACTGGAAGTGTGAGCACAGAGTAAGACAGCAGTAGTCTTACCTTGACCACCCTGGTAAGGCCATTGAACTTCGTTCAGCATTGTAGCCATGTCCTGGGAGCTAAGCTTCTGGCATTGACCACCTCAATGCTCTCTTCCCACTGGTGACAGAGGTGTTGCCTAGAGGGCTTTCTGCCCCCTGGGGGGAACAGGATCTCCTTCCTCCTGTTCACCGCTGGACCAGGGCATCCAATGTGGCATCAGAGAACCTGGGACCCCTGTCTGGACCTCTTCCAGCCATTTTTCAAGTTTCCCTGTTGTCTGCAGCCAGACTGCACATCCTCTTTAAGAGGTGATGGCTACCTTTAAGTGAGACGCCAGTGAAGCCCAAACAGGTGGGAAGCCAATGAATAGCGCTGGCTGCAAGCCTGAACCATTATAGTGAGGACCCAGCACCAAATTCACGATTTTGGACATGATTGAATTTCTAAGCTCATATATGCTTTACATTCTGTGCAGGTTTGGACTGCATGCCTCACCCCCATACTGTTAATTGGATTGATTTAGATTTGCCTGGTTTTAAAATCCTGGAAAAGAGATTATACCAGGAGGATCCCTGCATCCAGAACAACAGCTATGGTCCAGCGAAGAAAGAATGTGTTGCAGAGTTATATATTTAAATGAATTGGGTTAAAACTTCACAATTACATCACTAATTCCATTAACAACCAGCAGCATAAAGGATAAAAGATTTACAAACATTCTTACATTAGTGGTCTCCATTATATCATTGAGTCACTTCCCACAAGAGATTTAACTGGAGCCCATCTAAGGGTGTCCCACCCTGTTTTCACATTTGGGAAGAATAAAGTGCAGCCCACAAAGGGATTTGGGAGACTAGCAATGTAGTCTTTTACTGTTCTACAACACATCACATAAACAAAAAAATGTAATTGTGGAATCATTCTAGGCTTTGAATATATATATATATATATATCCTTTAACATCCTATAGAACAAATTATGAATCAGTAAGATTTTATCACATTTCAAAGGAAAACATCTTAATTAACAAAAATTAGAAAAGGAAAGCAAAGATATTTCCTCGATCTTCTATTGTTTGTCTAGCCAAGTGTTAACCAAGTTCAAATGCCAATGAGGATTGGAATTTAAACTGTGACTGTCTGAATGGGAACCTATCACAGGCAACTGATACAATTATTGAGTTCTTCTCTCAGTATTTAGACACCCTGCTGCTTCTTAATAGCATGCTTCAGAGAGGAAGCTGTATACTCTGGGACGCAGGTTTTACTTGTGCTAGGTCAGTGTTGTTCTATGATCAGCTGATGAGATGTGCACTGCTACAAGACCGGAGTGATCTGTCAGCATCTTCTCCTCCCTGAATGAGTTATAATTTTCCATGTACCTTTGCAGCTATCAGCTTTTCCAAGATGTAGAACCCAAGACAGGCCCAGAGTAATTTATAAATAGTCTGTGGAAGAAGTGTGCCTGGTATGCCAAATCACTTTGTATTGTTCGATGCTTCCTTATGCATTCATAACTGGTGTTATTTTAGAGTGGGTTGAACTTTGGTCAAGGTTAGGATTTAGACGTACACACACACCCTTATGATTCAACCTGCCAACACCCTGTGTTAGCATTCCAACATTTCATTGCTGGAGCATTGTTTCTGACATGCACATGACATACATAACTGACTATAAGTGTTACTTGATATTGTCATTAAGTGCTAAGTAAGGAATTGTTACTCTCCATTATGCACAGAAACTTAGACAATACAAGCAGACTGAAAATTAATTAGTCTGCAATCTGAAAAGTTGCTTCCAAACTATCTGGCATATAGAAATGGGTTAAATTTAAGCAAAGCAAACAACTGCAATTCAGAACCAACATGATCCATATTGAACATGAATAAGAAGGTATCAGTTTTAGTGTACATCAATCCAGCACAAAACCCACATGATTCTAAAATCTTGTGCTCATTCATATTGTGATCAAATTGAGGTTTCACGCTCAAGAATCCAGTTTCTCCAATGTTAGGCATACTGTGGTAAAGAATGAGTTGCTAGTACTTATTCACAACTCTTGACATGTTTGAAAAGCAATGAGATTCCCAAATCTGTTCAGAGCTAACTAATTTCAGTCAAGGCAGCAATGGGGTCTAGAATTGCATAGAAATTGCAAAATGGAAACAGCCCTTCAGTTCAACTAGTCCATGTTGATGTTTATCCTCCATATAAGCAGTAGTTCTAATCCGATGTGCCCGCCCTGTTCCTCATCCCTTATATTCCCCTTTCCTTTAACCACCTATAGGAACAAAGGAACAGGAGTAGGCTGTTTAGCCCCTAGATCCCATTCTGACATTCAATTAGATCATGGCTGATCTGTATCTTAACTCCATTTACCCGCCTTGGTTCCATATCGATTAATACCCTTGCCTATCAAAAATCTATCAAACTCAGTTTTGACATTTTCAATTTACCTAACCTCAACAGCTTATTGGGGGACAGAGTTCCAGACTTCTGGCTTTGCATGAAGAATTACTTCCTGACTTCACCCCTAAACAGTTTAGCACTAGTTTTAAGGTTCTGAACACCCCTAAATGCCTCAATTAGGTCACCCCTTAATCTTCTATACTCAAGGTAATACAAGCCTTGTCTATGCAACCTATCCTCATAATTTCACCCTTTTAGCCCTGGTATCATTCTGGTGAATCTGCGCTGCACCCTTTCCCAGGCTAATATATCCTTCCTGAAGTGCAGTGCCTGGAACTGAATGCAGTACTCCAGATGCGGTCTAACCAAAGCATTTTACAACTATAGCATAACTTCCACCCCTTTGGATTCCAACTCCCTTGAGGTAAAGGTTAACATTCCATTACCTTTTTAATTATTGTTTGTATCTGTCCACTAGTGTTTAGTGATTTCTGTATTTGGACCCTTAAACCTCTCTGCTCCTCCACAGTTTCTAGTTTCTCACCATTTCGAAAATACTCTGATCTATGTTTCTTAGGTCTGACCCACTCTCCACCCTTGATCCGGGACAGAATTTCTGTGCTTTAAAGTTTAAAAGAGTAACTCTTAAAGCCTTGGTTGCAAAAGTCTATTAATGCACCATATGAGCACAAGGCAGCATCATTCATACCTACAGACTAAAATGTCAGCACAGAGCAGCATTTAGCCAATTTTTGATTAACTGTAGACAGATGTTCTCATAATATGGCTGCCGTTATTACTAAACCACTTGCTGCTTATTTGCAGTTGTTCTGATGGTATTAAGCTGAGTGATAGGTTGTACCTGTTGGACAAGTCGATCTGCAATCAATATTCATCTGGGGGAAAAAAAATTCTATTTTACCTGTGAATATGTGTCAAGAGCTTTGCAATAAATTATAACAGTAAGCAGATGCCTGCTGACTGCAGTCTTACGTGACAAAGGTACTGATTTGGTGCATATGCTGATAGCCAGAGAGCAGCTGTGTCCTAAACAGCTTCACCAGAAGGATTAAGAGGCAGGAGTATGATTTGAAAAGCCTATATTAGCAATTTCACTCACATTAATAGGCAAGTGAACATGCTGTGACTACAAATGTTTGCACATCAATGTGTAGGCTTTTCCAACAGTTAACTTGTCATTCTCAGTTAAGTTTCACAAATTCAGCATCAACTAACCAGTAATGTCAGCATTAGACAGACTGATTGAGGGACCAGGATCATGACCAAATAGATTTCTACATTAAACCTCCATGACCCTACAATTATTTCATTTGAATCAATAATTCTCATCAAAAGTAAATAGCTCCAGCGAACATCGCAAATTAAATCTTTTCCATTTTGAGATATTAAATTGGAAAGATTGTTCTTTTTATTCAATGGAGCTCACACTCCAGTCTGTCAATCATAATGTTGTTGGACTGTATGTCATCGGGTCAGAATGAACATCAGTTTTTCTTTTTGTAAAATGAGCATAGGTCACATATCCCACATTTTTGCTTTGATCTCCATAGGAGAATTAATTGCCTCTCTACTTTTGGAGAAAATAAAAGGCAATAGTAAATTATCTCTGAAAATGTTTTTTAGCCTTTTATATATCTAAGTAGCGATGTTGTATCATCTCTGTTAAAAGATTAAAAATGGTTTTTAACGCACATAATGGAAATTACAGATTTACTGCAGAAATTTAGATGATGGATGAATTACCTTTGGTTCCAATTTATTTCTGATTTTGTAAGATGTTTTAGCAATTATACCAGTCAGTGTAAATGGAGTTATTTGCTGGCACCTAAGTGAATCTGCAGCGAGATCTCCTGGATTAAGATATGAACTCAAAGACTGACCATTTGTTTCATCTTATTGATGGTTTCCAAGGGTCGATTTTCTGCTATGGGTTCACTTTACTCCCACATAGGTGCCATGCTCACCTGAAGTGTAATGTACTGATTGCACAAAATTATCTGAGGTCAGTTCATTATCATAATTACTCATAGCTCAAGTGTAGCTTTGGACATGTGCAGGGAGGTGGCCTGGTGGTGGGACTGGAAAATTGCAATTTGGACACAAAGCAACATAATAGCCAAAAATTCTTACAGCCTTTGAATAGGTTCAAAAGACTTTTCAACTCATTGGCAGCCTTTTGTCAAGCTGAAAGGGGAGAGGAGAAAGAAGTGAAAAGCACAAAGTAAGTGAAAGGAAACCCAATGTGGAGGCATGAAACAAAGGTCTTCAGGCAAGCTCAGCACTGATAGATGCTGAAATGGAGGTGGTCCTGTATAATGTGGTTGTGAGGAGGGCGGCCAATTTGCACATAGCAAGGTCCCACAAACAGCAATGTGATCATGGCCAGATAGTATGTTTTAGTGATGTGGGTTGAGGGATAAATACTGGTTAGGACACCAGGGAGAAATCCTCTGATCTTCTTCAAATAGTGCCACGGGACCCTTTACATCCACCTGAGAAGGCAGACGGGGCTTCGGTTTAACGTCTCATCCAGAAGACAGCAACTTCAACAGTGCGGCATTTCCTCAGCACTGCACTGAGGTATCAGTCTTGATTATGTGCTCAAGTCTTGAATCAGAAAGCTACTTGATCTTACTATGACCCCTCTGTTTTTTAAAAGAATTGTTCTGGGTTTATGGACAACCCTGCCAACCAATATATATTGCCTCACCCTAGTCGCTCAAGAGCATTAAGAATCAACCATGTAATGTGGGACTGGAGTTACATGTAGGCTGGACCAGGCATGGGTGGCAGGTTAACTTCCCTGAAGGACATTAGTGAATCAGTTAGGTTTTCCAACAATCAAACAGCTTATAATGCTAGCCCACAAATTACCACATTTCTTGAACTAAATTTCACAACTTGCGATTTGAACTCACAACCTCTGGAATATTAGTCCAGTACCATAACAACTAGACTACTGTACACATAGTGAAATGTAAACTGTGAGCATAATAGTTTGCCTCACAATATTGAGTCTTTTTCCATCTTACGTGCTGATCTGAAGCAGCACTGATTAGTAGGTTGACCACAACCTTTTATTTAAAGTTTTGCCCTCTGCAACGCAATATCCACTCTGTATGCATAATGGGGGGAATTTTATGAGTCTGTGCTCCCTTGCCCACCAGCAGCGCATCAAAGTAGCAACAGAGTGGTTCCAATCATGTCATTTAAATGTCCGTAAAATTCCTTGTATTTTACACCAGAATGGCAGTGAGTCATGAATTCACCCATATAAAATATGGGTCCTACGATGCTGTTTCAAAAGTGCAAGTGCATTCATAGAGACCCATAAGAACAGATATTTATGTATTTTGAGGCTGGTTTTTCCAGTTTTCTTTTTCCTTTTTTCATCTTGTCAGCACTTGGTTGTTCAGAATATTTTGTTTCAAGTGTTCTGGCACTCCCATGTTATGGAGTAAGTATTCATAATATTGGCCTAATGTTTTGCCCTTGTGAGAATGTCCGTTTATTTGTGTTTTTTGGAAGAAGAGGATGAGCGACAGAGGAATGTTAACCAGGTCAGGCTGCACCAGAAACAGACCGCAACCATCCCATGGAACACTCACACCCATATTTACAGGCAGAGACGCAGCTATCTGGATCTGTCAGCAGAGTTCCACCTGCAGATGCTCCAGGGAGTCAGGGACAGAGCTGTGCTATCTGCAATTAACATGCACCATAGTTAGCTGTGCCATCGAGTTCTCTGCCTCCACCTCCTTCCAGGCACGCTGCAATGATGTCCTACGGGGAGTGTGCCCTGGAGTTGCAAACAGGACCACCTTTCTTATTATTATCTTATTTAGCGCTATTTCCACTTTGTCTACCATTCAAACCTACTATCGCACTGCTCCATCCCTTGACTAAAGTTTTGGATCCCAGTTTCCATGTTTATTGTGCCAGCCACTGCATTTGCCAGCCAATTTTGTTTATCAAACAACCTTATAAAAGCTTAAGTGTGCCTTAAAAATATTCGAATCCTTTGTAAAGATTATCACCACTTTTGTCCCATTGTTTTAAGTGGACTTTAATTTTACCCATCATCCCTTGTGAGAACTGCTCACAAATGATTTTCTGCACTTCCTCTAGTAAACGCCCGATGCCTGTCCCAATATAGACTGGGCGCATACCTACAATATGGCCTCAATATTAAACGCCCACGATGGACGGGAGAGGGTCGGAGTGGGTTAAAAAATGAAATCCCAACCCGCCCGCCGCCATTTTTACGGCGGCGGATATTGGACCATCTGAGTGTCCCACTGTATGGAGGTGGGATGCTTATTAACATATTTAAATCAGGCTCCTACTGTTTAATTGGGAGCCCAATTTGAAGTTAACTGCTGGCTGCGCGGGTACCCTGGTAGCAGAACGGGCCCCTCAAGTAAGTTTCAGCCTCCCCAAGCTCTGATCTCCAGCCTCCCCCAGCCCTCACGATCACAGGACTCTTCCTCCCTCCCAATTGCCGACTTTCTCCCATTCCTGGTTGCCAACCTCCCTCCCCATCCCGATTGCTGGGGACCATCCCTGGCTGCAGCCTCCTGCCGCTGGAGCTCCTTCCTGCCTGCCGATCAGGCTATCCATCTGGCTGGCTGCCAGACGAAAGGCGGAGCTACATGATGTTAACGAGTTCCTGCCGTTAAGATCGGCAGGACCCCCGCATCCCCGGCCTTGCCGAGTTTTACGGCCACTTTCGACCTCATCCGTATCCTCCCCATAAATAACGGGGCCTATGTAAATAAAACTGACCCTGCAAAATCACACAAACTCTCCAGTGGACAAGTTAATAATATACCATCCGACCAACATCCAATTGGAGGCCCAATCAGAAAACCTATTCCCTTGCATCAACTTCACCAGTTGTGGTGGCACATTAATGAAGTATATTGCAGCTTGCTCACCCTGAGTTGATCCATCATCCACAAAAATTAAAGAATGGACAAGAAAATAATTTTAATAGAGAGCACTTGGTACCCTCAGTAAAAAAAAGTCTTCTTGGAAGTTTGGGGAAGCTATTTGTCTACGATTTCCAGGTGGTGTAGAGGAGTTCTTCCCATGAACCCCTAAAGTACATTCATTTTCTTTAAAAAAAAATCAGAATATCACAGAAGCCAAATTTGAATCTGAAGGCTGAATTAATCTTAATACACATTCCTATTTTTGAGGACCATTTCCCCCCAAAAAATACGTGTTGTCAGATTCGTGGATTAAGTATTGAAACATTATCCAATGATTCACTTTTCAGTAAAGTCCAAAACACCTCTCCACAATTGTTTTGCATAACGTCTGAATAATAAAATTTATTTTGGTATAAAAACAATTGTAGAATAAAAAAACTCTAAGCGAAAACAAAAGACAACAAAATAATTGAAAATACATGATATATATCTTCTCAGTATAATAACTTACATATAAGCAACCTAGAAAAATTAAATGGGTCACCATATAATGCTACCTTTGCCCTTGTTACTTCAATAATGGATAGCAGAAATACCTACTGGGTGTCTAGCAATGTGTCAGGGGTCACGTTGCACAATATGTTGCAGCTGTCAAGACATTAATAAGAGATACTTGTCTTACAAAGGAATATCTAACAAAACCCCATAGCTTGCAGCTACTAGTACTCTGTTGCAGGAAGTTTGAGGTTTCTTGTTTTTGTAGATTGAGATCTTTCTTTCAAAAATTTGGGGGCAAATGTTAATTATGTTTTTTTTATGCACACCTCCTTTACTGACTAATGCTGGGCCATTGTTCCATGAATGTTGGGAGTTCTCTAGTACCTCATCCAATTGCCTATTCTTCATGTGTGTGCTGAGGCAGTTCATTTCAGTGAATGTGGAGATCTTTCACAACTGACCCGTTTCTTGCCCTCTCCCAACATCCAAGCACTAGCACTTTCTAGGAAAGGTCACCGGATAATGATTAGAAGCCTGAAATGATCATTTGCCCTCCTATATAGTCTAGCATTGATGGCAAAAATTGTGCCATACCCATCGCTGCTCTATCAGAGATCAACTAGTTCAGCAGAGATCAGACTGAATCAAACTGAAAATAAAAACACAACTAATAGGAAATGCTACTTTTTCTCAGTACTTCCATTATATAAATAGAATGCTTGATTGAGTGTTGTGGGTGTGTGCCACCATTTATGAAAAATTGTAACCTACTGGTCCCAGTGAAGCACTATACAATATGTAATACATTCAATAAATAAGTGACTGCCTGCAGTCCATAGTTTGTCATTTGAAAATTGTACATTTAGGCACAAGTGTACCCTTCTTTTAAGAACTAGACCTCATTATTCATAAGATAATGTAGCAAAAAATAAATATTAGAACAGATTAATGTTAAACTCAAGAGGATCATGGCATAAAGGAATTATCTAATGATGTGGAGACATCGTGGAATTATCTCCCAGTGATATAACGCATTAAAATCTGGTGGAGGGAGGAGGGGGCAATGGGTAAGAGTAAAAGGGCATTTGGGAAATGGCAAGGGAATGAAACTAAATGGATACCTGTTTCAGAGAAGCAGCACGGGTACAATGAGAGGAATGGCCTCGCTGTGTGTTGTAAAATTCTATAATCTTATAAAGTCAATGATACTCTTCTAATGAGGATGTTTACTTAAAGGCCATTTCCCCTGTATATTTTAAATCATTTGCTTAAAGGAAGAGAATTGAAGGAAAAGGAAAATAAACAATCCTTAATCAATTTGAAATGAGATTTATCAACGTGGATCCCAAATCTGGAGTGCCTCGTCCACTCAATACTTCAGCAAACGGATGTGTGGAGGGGCTAGGGAGCTGCCCAATGGGTGAGTGTAAAACTAACTCGAGGATGTTATCTTCCCCTTTAACAGGAAGAGCTGGATAAAAGCATTGTTCAGCACTTTGGAAAGTTCCCACTTCAAATCTTTTTTTTTACTTTTAATACTAAGGGATTGTTACTGTGCACCAAGCCTAAAGGAACAGCTTTTCTGCAAAGCAGCACATGTATGTTCTGTCCAAATTATATCCAAAATCCTACATAAAGTCTTAGAGCCAAGAGCTACTGTCTGTGTAACATGCTTAGGCATAAAAATCTAAATTCATACTTAACAAGAGTTGAAATCAATACAGATGTGTGTATCGAACTGTGGTAATTTACTTTAGTTTCATTCATTTTACTTTCACACATTCCCCAGTACTGATATTTCACAACAATAAAAATGTAAATCTCATTACAACTATGTGAAATGTCAACTAATGTGCTCAGGATTCTTATGACATCACTAAAAAAACTGAAGACCATTGATTACAAATGGCATCTGTGGGTATTTCCCACCTCCTCATGCAGAAAATATGACATATTTTCATATTTTTACAAATATAACCATCAATCATTTGTAAAAAAAAATGCCCATAAAGTAAACAGAATATTTCACTCACGATAAGCACCTTATAATTCGCCAATGCCAATGGTATTCATGAATTGTGAGACTTTTACAGTGGTGAAATAAACCCTATAATAAGTCATCATATGCCAAAATTAATGTTCCACTGGTGCTGAAATTGTTAAATATAGTTTGTTTTTCCAATTTTCTCCTCTGAAGGTGCTGACTTATACTATGGTAATGTTCCATGGGGACTGGCAAGTGTCTTGCCCCAGTGCCCATTCTTTCTGTTGGTTGGCTATTTGACCATGAACCATATCACAGCTGTCCTCATCTGACATCTGCACAGCACACCTGCACTTTCCCGCAGGGGTCACTGACTAATAATAATTGGGAGCAGAAACTGAGCCGTCAGGGAAAACTTGGATAAAATACTTCATTTATGCAATTTATGTCAATCAGGCAAAATTATTCCTCACTGAGTCCTATTGAATATGACCCCCAAAAGGCCACAATGCCTACTGAGAATCGGCCTCCTTCCTCCACTCAGGCTTTACTAGCAGTAGTAGATTTCCTTGGCACACAGGGACACACGATTCATGGAAGTTTCCAGTAATCAATTGTAACTGGCATGAACTGAATTAACTGTTCCACCAACTCAAAGTAATTATTTTTAAGTAAAAACATTAGATCTCCATATTAAAGTGATACTATTGCCACAATAAAGAGCCTCGAAAAACACTTCACAACATTTATCAAAATAAAGAACATGATTATATCATTAGTCATGCAACGTAATCCCCACGGCACTCCATATATGAACCAAATTTTAAAAATTTTAACTCTGTGGGTTTTTTTTTTATAAAAACCACCAGTAAAAATGTACAAGTGAAGCAGATGGAGGATCTGCCGTAGTGCAAATTTTTATCCAGTAATCATTGTGGTTTTATGGTGCAGGACATTCCTGGGTATTCCATGAACTGAAACAGTTCACAAAACTTCCCGCATCCCAGGGCATCTACCCATCATCAAAACCATGTGGGATTTTTTTGCCAGTTTGCTTCGCTACTTTTCGAAAGCACTAACTGTATGCTGGGATATGGTTTCATGGGTACTAGCCACATCTGGTACCTTGCCTGAATGGTCCTCCTTCATATGTAAGCCTAGACAGTGAGTGCTGGCAAGCTATTCAACCACCAAAAGCATGACAGCTGAGCCCAATCCTGTGCTCATCTGATAGCCACACATTACCTCGAGTGGGAATCTTTGCTAATTTTCCTCTCCCTAACCCCTGGGGAACTGAGGCCAATTGTAGTACAACTACTGCCATTGGGCTGAGATCAGCTAATGCAGCACAGACCAGGAATCAAATCTGGGACAATTTTGTCTGTATGGCTCAGTTGGATGCTGAAACATGAGCTTTGGCATATATGGGCGTAAAATGGGCGCAAAGCATACCAATTTAGCATTGGAACAGCTGCCTAAAGCAGGCCTAAGGCTCCTTGAATATGTTAAAGCCTGCTGAAGGACCCCATTACAAAATTAGTTATTGATGAGCAGGGCAGGTTTCGGGAACCGCTGGTGTTCTGGCCAATGTTTATCCCTCAACCAATATCACCAAACAGCTTATCTGGTCATTATCTCATTGCTGTTTGTGGGATATTGTTGTGCACAAATTGGCTGCCGTGTTTCCTACTTTACAACACTGACTACACTTCAAAAGTACTTCATTGGTTGTAAGGCACTTTGGGATGTCCTGAGGTTGTGAAAGGTGCTGTATAAATTCAAGTCTTTATTTTTTTATGAATGCAAGTTGTTGCAATTGTTGTTCGAGATCTCTGCTCTCCTCCAATTTTTGCCTTTTTTTATTCATTCATTGGATGTGGGTGCCACCGGCAAGGCCAGCATTTATTGCCCATCCCTTTTGAGAAGGTGGTGGTGAGCCGCCTTCTTGAACTGCTGCAATCCGTGTGGTACACATCCCCGATTTTAATTGCTCCACCATTGGCGGCCATGCCTTCAGCTGCCTAGGCCCAAAGCTCTGGAATTCCCTCCCTAAACCTCTCCACCTCTCTCTCCTCCTTTAAGACGTTCTTTAAAACCTACCTCTTTTACCAAGCTTTTGGCCACCTATCCTAATAGCTCCTTCTTTGACCCGGTGTCAAATTTTGTTTGATAACGCTCCTGTGAAGCACCTTGGGATGTTTTACTACGTTAAAGGCGCTATATACGAATTAAGAGCAAGAGTAGGCCATTTGGCTGCTCGAGCTTGCTGTGCCATTTGACAAGATCATGGCTGATCTGATTGTGACCTCAACCCAACTTTCCCGTCTACCTACTATAACCTTTGACTCCCTTGTTGATCAGGAATCTATCTAACTCAGCCTTAAAAATATTCAATGACCCTGCCTCCACTGCTCGCTGGGGAAGGGAGTTCCACAGACTCACGACCCTCTGAGAGAAAAAATTTCCCCTCATCTCCGTCTTAAATGAGATGCAAGTTGTTGTTTGTTTGTTGTTGTTGTTGTTTTATCTCCTTCTGTGAGGGTTTGAGAAAAAAGTAATACATTACGTCTTTGTTCAGCTAAAATAATTTAAAAGTCCCAGGTGTTACATGTTAATGTAGATCGCTATTTGGGTTCTATGAAGAGGTCTGTTCAAAGAAGACTGAGTTAAATAGCAACACTACTCATCTCCAGTGACCATCTTAGTTGATGTACCTCAGTTATCTGTACTAGACATATCAGATAGATTCTTTCAGATGTCCCAAAGTCTGAGGTATGAATGAAAATAGCTCATCTGAGCTTGCTACATGGCCTGATTTGTGTATGTATATGTGTATGGAGCAGGGGGCAAGGGATAGAAATGTAACCTCATTGTTTGAATCCAGCTGGAGTTGTAGCTAATGTCCTGAGAACAGGAAACTGGTTTTGAGGACATGATGTGACTATATATCCAAAATAAAATCCCCCAGCAGTATTCAGTGATAAACAATTTCCCTCTCTCTCCTAACAACGTTCTCCTTATCAGCATGTTTTTACCATCTGGAAATGAAAGCTGACAATCCATCTGAGTTGTTGAACCAAAATTCTTCACAGTAAATTCCTGAACATTTCTATTTGGTTTAGCAGGGCCAAGATCATTTGGGATGGATGTAAGACAGACATCATTTCCCAGATTTCAATCCTATATTCCGATCAATGAATATAAAATATGGTTTTGTGGCTCTTTCTTGGCTCTTACATTTTTGATCATTTCAAGCTGGCTAAGAGGAGCTGGGTAGTTTCTGCTCGGCTTGACTTTCTCTTGCCTTGCCTAAACCTGTCTGAGGGTGAGCAAATGGTCACAGATAAAGGATACCCGATCCTGTGAATTACAGCACTATTTCTTGCTCTCATATTGAGGTTACCAA